>NW_016107393.1:256205-337845 GCF_001604975.1 Cebus imitator | reverse complement strand
TGCAACCTCCGCCTCCTGGGTTCAGGCAATTCTCCTGCCTCAGCCTCCTGAGTAGCTGGGATTACAGGCACGTGCCACCATGCCCAGCTGATTTTTTGTAGTTTCAGTAGAGACGGGGTTTCACCGTGTTGACCAGGATGGTCTCGATCTCTTGACCTCGTGATCCACCCACCTCGGCCTCCCAAAGTGCTGGGATTACAGGCGTGAGCCACCGCGCCGGGCCCTTCAAAATCTTTTTTTTAAGAGGAAATCTAGCTCACTTCCCAACTACTTTGTCTTCTTGGTATCCTTCTTAATTACACACATTCCACCTCAACACGTATTTAACAGATAAGTATCTGGAGGGCTTAAACCAGATAGAGGTAGCAAGAGGGATGTTTTGAAGGTATAATTTTCATAATGTGGTGATGGATTGGATATAGGAACGTGAGAAAGACAAGGTGTCAAAGATGAGCCCAGATTTCTTAAATAGAAAACAGAAGAAGGACACAATTTGAAGAAATAATCAGGAATTCTGCTTTGGATAAATTCAATTTGAGATGACTATGAAACACAAGAAAAAATCTAGTAAATAGATCATAAATGCAGCTATAATGGCAAAAGAGCACTGGGCTTGAAGGAAAAGCACTTCAGTTAAGGTCCTGATTCTGTGTAACCTCAAGAAGGGATGTATTCTTCCTGCATTTTAGTTTCCTTATAAGTAAAATAGAGATAGTAGTATCTATCTTATCACCTTGTTAGGAGGATACAATAACAATTTTTGAAGGTCTTTTATAAGTTACTTTATTTCTTGTTTTATAACAGAGATGCAAGAAATAGCATGGTGGACTCCTTTACTTTACTGCTCCCAGCTGATTTGGGAGCCTTGGGCTCCTGTGTAAACACGGCCAAGTCCAAGAACCACACTACGCATAACTAGTCTTGAAAATGGAACAGAAATGGCATGAAGAAACCCCTATGTCAAAGGTGCAAATCTCTTAAGAGGGTGGGTCCTAAGTTCCTGAGGAACATGCACTTGCTAAGAAGTACAAGAAGGGCCGGAAGAAGAGGCAGGTCAGCGATGCCAAGGCCACAAGTTCACCAACTGAGGCTGTCAGGGCCCTTGTGAAATCCAAGGAGGTCAAGTCCAAGATCCCGCAGGGCATTCGGTGCAACACTCAGTCAACTTTCCTGCACTGACCACCCCAGGCTCAGGTAGTGTGCTCATCCCTGCATCATCAAGGGTTTCAGGCTCTGCTGGCCAAAGTCAAAGCCCAGGGCTCAAACCAAGCACCAGGATGTGGCTGCGTCTCCAGCTCAGGCTCCCAAATGTGCCCAGGACCCTACCAAGGCTCAAGAGTAGAGGCCTCTATCTGCCAATGTGATGGCAGAAGGACTGGTGTGGCTTCACAGCTGCCATCTGCCTGTGGCTGGTGACCTCCTGTGTTGTTTGTACAAGCTGGAACTTTCTCTCCTGGAAATATCTCCACTAAATGGTAAGTGTCTTTATCTTCTTGGCATTTCACTAGCACACCTTGAGTCTTGGGCAGCATTGCCTTGGTCGCCTTCTCCTTTGGATTCTCCACCTTTAGGGTAGACCTACAACCATGACCTCATCTAGAAGGATGCACAGGGTTAATGTGAAGAAGGCTCTCCTGTGATTCATTATTCATTATGGTAAAGTTCCCAAGGGCAGGAATCATGGTGCTGGAATGAAATGGGCTTCCAGTGAATGCTAATTGATTGGAATTCAGCATTACCATTTTACTACTAGGTTTCAAATTTGTGGGAAGAAGAAAAAATTTTAGTCAGTTGGTTGGAAGGGGAAACATCTCCCTCCCTGCTCACCTGGGTTTGAAACTGTCCTCTGTCCCTGCAGAGTCAAGCACCACTTGTCCATAGAACCTGATGCGGGACAGAGGCCATGGAAACGTGAGGTAGGGAGCTAGTCCCCACCATTTATGTTTCCCCAGAGTGAACTCCTTAACCCTCCCCTACAACCATACATGGAAGATCTGTGTGTGATTAACTATTTTTTGACCACCTCAAGGCCAAGCAGGGAACCTGGCTGCCAACGATAGTAGAGGTAGCTCTGGCTGTTGCAGAGATTGGAGAAAGCAGAAAGTAGCTCTCTTTCCATAGAGTCTAAGAAGGCTCATTCTTAGAGGAATAGGGTGAATAGCCTCTCTATTATACTGTTAAATATAGACTTTAGAAAACTCGAACATTTTTTAAAACCCTAATGACGCAGGAAGAACATGGAAATATCTGAAATGCTTCTCAGTCTTCTATCTTTTTGGAGAGAGTAAACTTGTAGATAAATGACTTGGTCTTGGATAATGTCTATGCAGTAATGCACGTTTAGTTCTGCTGTCTTTGATTCTTATATATTTTTTGTCTGTTTCATGCCTGAGAATTTCCAAAAGTGCAACAAAGAGTCAAACATTAAACTATCTCTGTATTTTCTAAAATTGAATGCTGTTTCTGTACTAATAATTTTCTAGATATGCTCCATGACCAATATCTGGACACAAACTCCTATTTCCTGGGTATTAAATTTCTTTAATTACTGTCTCCAGTATAGTTGGCATATCTAATATATCTAGTATATTTGGCATGATGTTTTAAAATACTCTAAGAAAGAGTCAGTCAGTAAATTTTCATGGCTATACAAGGAATCACTGTAAACAGATTTGTATGCTATACTTCTCTGTACATGTGTAGGTTAGAATATACATCATTTCAAGGAGAAAGAAATACTATTTGCTATTTTAGAGCTGATAGTAAGTCTATATAAGCCTTCTTAGACTCTGTGTAAAGAGAGGGACTTTCCGCCCCTTCTCATAAATGCATGCTTCAAGGATAAAGCATTTAGGACAGAATCTGGATTACAGTTAACTCCTATGTAAGTCTTAGCTGTATCTTCATCTTCTACTACTATTACTACTGCTGCTGCTGCTAGTACTGAAAAGCCTAAGAGGTATGCTGTGACTAGGAGTCAGCTGACTGGCTTTGTTAGATCTGCCTCGCCCTGGAATAAACCAAACACATGTGCAGTAGATTCAATGTTTGCTCCTCACCTTTGACAGACTCTTTGGAAGGCCATTTCTGTGGGTCACATTTTTCCCATCGCTGTCCCCTTGGAACTGTCAAGTATCAGGTAAAGTCCTGGGATGCAGCATACTCTGGGACCACCACTCTACAGCAGTGCTTCTCAAACTATCGGTAGGGAAGGATCCGTTCTGTTTTTTACTTCCAATCGGTCAGACTGATATTTGGCAAAATGTAATAAAAATAACTAAAAGTGAAATAAAAAACAAATACATATAAAACCCAAGTCCCTTTCCAAAATTTTAAGATTCAACATACACAAACGCTACCAACGGCTCCCAACAGTTCTAAATGCCTCCTCTCAACTCCCTACTTATCTCCAAACAGCATCCCACAGATGATGGACGGTGGGCCTCATGTTGAGTGGAACGTCATCAAGAACAGTGAAGAACCCAAAGGCCCTTCGTTTCCTTCATAGTGCTCTCATCAAAGCAGGGGATGCCATGGGCCAGCAGGTCTCAACTCTAGATTGGAGTGGTTAAAGCCCTGGTGTGAAGCTGGTACGTTGGAGGCTCAGAGGCCACCAGTGAAAGCTGCCCCTTGTCTGGCTGCTGGCCATCCACATAGCTGGAAATTCACACACAGCTAAGCAGTAGGCTGTTTAGTGCAGATGCACAGGTGTGGAAACAGTTTGTGACAGGCAGGTTTATGGCAAATAAACACATTGTATGATATACTGTAATCAACTATATAAACAACTTTAAAATTGTCTATACTTCATATTTCCAGCATTTGGCTTTGTTAATCATATGTCTTCCTGACAGCAATTAAATAACCTTGAGAGAAAATGTACACCTGCTGTCTCCCCTGGGGAAACTACATCTCTTTTGTGAATGACATAAGTTCTCCATAAAACATAACTGAAGCTAGGAGAATTGAATTTGGAGATATGCCTTCTTTCTATCTTGTTTTCTCTCTAGTCGAACTGGAGTGCATGTTAATATAGCTAATCTTTTTCTAGATCCTTATTCTGAGCTTTAATTTTGTCCAAACTATTTCCCCGAGGGGCAAATTGGAGACAATGGATAATAAATGAGGTTGTAATGACTACCACCACAAGTACCACCACCAGCTCACTGGCCTGCACCTTCACCCTCCCCAACTTCTTTTAATTCTTTCTGATTTCCACAACAGATTCCATCTGCTTCCATGAACATGCTAGTGCTGCTTTCCTTAAAGCATGACAAACATGTTTGTTTGCTTGACTGAGATCCAAACAAGATTCATTCATTAGGATTAATTAAACATCTCTGTTATTTTGCAGGTTTTCAGCACTCACTAGATGAGGTTGCTGTTAGTGGCCCCCGTGCTGTTGCCACTGGTACTGCTGCTGCATGGAGCCACCATATGGGTACTTTGGGCTCCAGGCAGGTACACCGTGGACTGGCCAAGGCTAGACTCCTGGCTGCTGCCACACTGGTTTGATGAGGGGAAGTCAGGGTGTTTGTGCACTGGGGCATATTGTGCACTGGGGAGTGTTCTTGGTGCTGGTAACTCTGAAAATGTGAAGACAGACTCACTACCAGTGCTTCATGTACCACCACTACCCACCTGGCTTCAGTTCACAGTGGGCTTCTTCGATCTGACCAGACAAGTGAGCCAATCTCTTCCAGGCTTTGGAGACCAAGTATGTAATCCTGACACAAAGCATCACAAACTGGCTGAGTCTCATGTCTTAGAACTTGAATTTTAAGGATGTGGGGCCCCACCAGTTTGGTTGGTGAGTCGGAAACAACGGTCTGGAAGAGAAACATACACCATAAATTCTCACTTCTTAGAATGGTTCCATCCACTGTAGCTACTTGATTTAAAAAATGGCTTCAAAACGTAGCATTTTGGCAATGCAAAACAATGCCAGGGCTATATGATCTTGTTAACAGGCACAAGTCTGATACAATTTGATCTAATAGAGTGAGAATATCCTGAGTCTTATTAGAACTTGGCTGTACAATCATAGCTCTATCAAGGAAGAGGTGGGAGTAAATGACCAATGGCGTCTGAAATGCTCCTGTCACCATGGAGACTACTACAACTGTCAAGAGAAACTGAAGCCAGGGAAGTTGCAAAACCACAAGTGAGAGATGTGCACCACCATTGACAAGAAATTCTGGGGCAATGGTTGGAACATGGCAATGTCTGACTTTGCAAGTGAATCTGAAACAGTTTTGGAACTGCTTCAGATAGCAAGATTAAGAGGCCACTGTCTTCCCCACATTGGACCAGCTAAAGATGATCGGGCTGTTCCCATCTTCCAAGAAAGGCTTCTTGCTGTTGGGAGGTAGCTGAGATCAGTGGGGAGGCTGTCTATGCCTCTAAACCATTGGAAAAGAACATGACATCTGCATGGTATACCTCTATAGGATCAGCTGTTTATGCCATTTTACTGCGCTGGCCAGAAAATTGATTCTTAAACCTCAAATTCCCCATAATCACCTGGACTACAAAGCACACAGTGCCAGGAAACAAGAAGATCTGAAGTCCACAGGTCTTGATAAAGGCCTTCTTCTTTCTCTGCCCCAATTATCATCCTCCACTCTCCCAGTTGAGTTTGCTTGGCCTGTAAAACTGATGGGAATGGACTGATTATTGGAGTTCAAGAGGAAAGGGTCATTGCCTGCTGTTTACTGCTTTGATTTGCCTTTTATAGTACCATCATTGTAATAAATTCACTTTTCTTCTCCACCCAGAGATGGTTTTTCCAGTACTTTTTAATCAAAGGAACTGAATATATTACACTGATGCTTCAATGGACGAAGCATCTGAGCTCTCTTGCTAGCAAACCTCTCTCTGGTCAGCAAAAGAAGGGACTGAATGGAGCACTGAAGCCCCAAGGTCATCCATTCTTAACTTTGAAAATTATCTATAACAGAAGCTTTCCTCTATAATCTGTGTCTGAGAACCTACTTCTTGACTCAGAGACGTTAGATAAAGAATAAGCCAAGTCGCCCTGTTGCTTGTAAAGGAGGTGGAAAGGCTATGGCAAGCACAACCACACACTATTTATTTAGCATCAGTTGTCACCAACACTTCCTCCTCCCTGTTAAAGTGCAGGAGGGCCTGGAAGGGAAGGAAAAAGCTTGCTGGGCTGCTAGTGGTCAACCATTCAAAAGTTTCCAGCTCTGAAATCCAGTCTGTTTATAGTGATATTATTAAGAAAATGAATATGATTCTGCTCTGCCCTTAAAATACAATCAAATAATGTTTGCATGCTAAAAAATTTATGAGTTTCTCAACCATATCTCCCACCTCCCCCTTGCAATTTGTTTAAGTTATAGAAGAAACTGTCTTGGAATTTCCCACAATTTGGAGTTTCCTAATGGCGTCCCTGTGATGTTTAACATATTTCCCTGTCATTGTAAGCTGTAAACTGGTAGTTGGATTTAGAAGCTTGACCAGATTCAGATCTATTTTTTTTTTGTCAAGAATAATGCATATGCAGTGTTCTGCACCTCTGTTAGGAGGTACGTAATGTCTAAGTGTCTCTCTTTGGTGCTTAGCAGCCATTAGTGAACACTATCCAGAGTCATTAATTCATTAGAAGGTTGCAACATGGTGATATCTCAATTTTATCCATCCTCCTTCATTTATTTAGCTGGAAAAATTCTATAAAGAGAAACTTACCCTTGATTATTTGATTACTTTGAGACCAGTTTTTTTTTTTTAACACAATGAATTAATTCTCTAGCATTCTTTAAAGATGATTAACGAGTTTAGATTTTTGATATCATTCTGAACTTACATTTAAATATACTTGATATGTTTCCATTGAATTCTTTTCATTCATCATTCCACTGAAGCTCAAATTATCCCATCTTTGGCCAGTTGGATCCTCTATGGACAGAACCATAGTACTCTTTGATAGCATCCTTGATACCTGGCATAACACTGTATTCCAGAATTATTTAATAAACTTCCTGTCTCAGATCTGGAATCAGCCGTCTTTCCAAGAGGTGGGTTCCTGTTGGTGGAAAATAGTATTTAGACACGCAGTCAGGGTTTTGGAGGTGCTCATTGGTAGTAGTAGTAGGTTGGCCATTGTTTCTAGGTCTTTCCAGTGGATAGAACTCGAAAATGTGTGCTTTAAATCTTTTAAACTATAAAATACATTATGAATAAGTATTGCTACCTCAGATTTATTTTCAGAACTACAGTATTTTACCTCATTGATCTTACAGATGTAGCTACTCTCTCCCAAGCTAAAAATCCCAGTTTTCAACGACACCGACATGTATATATATATTTGCTTTACCCCACACTACACACACAACAGTTTCAGAATACGAATACTAGTACTACCATAACAGCATGATTCCTGAATCAATAGACACAAACAAAGCCAGTTAGAAGATATAATGGAATAAAAGACCATGTGTCTGTCTAATAGCTAAAAACAAAATGAAATATCTCAGTGTAAACTTAACAAGAAATGTTCAAAATCCATATTAGAAAAATTATTAAACACTCATAAATGTACAAAATTAGACTTAAACCATTGGAAAGGTAAAATTCACAAAGAAAACTCAACATCATAAATATCTTAGTTATTTCTATGCTTATTTAAATATTTAATGCAATCCCTGTGAAAAATCTCATCACGTTTTTTTTTTTCTAGAGCTAGACAAATTGATTATATAGTGTGTGGAAGAATAAACATTCAAGAATAGCTAGAAAATGCCTGAAAAGGAGAGCAATGGTATTATATTAAAACATATAATAAACCCCTAAAGTTAAAATAGTTTGGTGTTAATGAATAAGCAGAAGAATGGAAAAAATAGAGAATTCAAAGGTATACCTAGTTGCATATGAATAATATATGATAAAAGTAGCATCTCTAAGTAAAAGATGGAACTTTTAATAAGTGATGATAGGGTAGCTGGACAGCTGTAAGCGAAGAGATAAAACTGAAGCTACTCCTTGGACTATGTAACAGGACAACTTCTAAGTGGATGAGAAATTTATGTGTAAATGATAAAACATCTAAAATATTAGAGGGGAAAAACCCCTGGGTGAATTAATCTATAACCTGGATTGGAGTTGACTCTAGATTACACCTTAAAATCCAAAAGTAAAAAGTAACAGAATTGTCACTTGTGATTACATGAAAACAAATGCTTGACATTTGATCCACGAGAGTTATCTTACGCCCATTTTGCAGATGAGAAAACTGAGATTCAGAGGGATTTAAGCAACTTGCCCAAGTTTACACAGTTAGTAAATGGCAGAGGTGGAACTGAACATGTGGCAATTGCAACTCATTGCACACTGAGCTACAGCACCTAAATTTCTGTTCACTCTAAGTACACAGAAAAATCAGAAAATAAACATTTTCAAGACTCTACTCACAATTGGGAAATATATTCATTTGTTGCTGCTGTTGTAGTTTGAGAGTGTCTCACTGTGTCACCTAGGCTGGAGACAAGTGGTGTGATCATAGTTCACTGTAACCTCGAATTTCTGGGCTCATGCAGTCTTCCTGCCTCAGCCTCCAGAGTAGCTGAGACCACAGGCACAGGTCACCATACCTGTATAATTTCAAAATTTTTAGTAGAGATGGGGTTTTGCTATATTGCTCAGGCTGGTCTCGAACTCCTGACCTCAAGAGATGCCCTGCCTCCACCTCCCAAAGTGCTGGGATTATAAGCGTGAGCCACTGGACTCAGGCTAACATCTTATGAATAGTCTAGGCAAGGTCCCATCCATTGGATTTATACTTAATGTAAAAGAATTACAGAAGAGCTTTAAAAGGCATGACACTCTGGGGAAAAAGAAATACTTTAGTATATTTTGAAGACAAAACTAAAATGTAGTATGACACAGCATGTCCATTTATACCTCTTACTTTTTATTCTCTTGGTCAGAAACTCTTTGTGATTTAACAGCAGCACTCTCATCTAATTCTTGCTTGGAAACACCATATCAACCCTAAGAATTCAGCTTTAAGTACATGAAGGTTGAAAGGTTCTTCAGATCTTTTAATTCCTTATCAGCAAAGACAGTGGCTTGGCCAAGTCATTTTAATAGGAACCGTCCAACTGGTCGCTGGGCTCATAAAGGCAGGACGTGCCAAGTGATTGAAGGCTTCACTTCTCAGGGAGCATCTGGTGTTCGCACAAACTAAGCAATTAGTTACAACATTTACTTCCTGCTTTTCCCATCATCTAATTTTTTCATATTTTAATTCTTCATTTCCTTGCAAGGTATCTCATGGCTAGGAAACAAATACTGCATTTCTGTTTCTGCTCCTTCAAGAAAACCTTGAAAGCTGATTATGCTTTCTCTCCATTAGGAGCACGGTTAATTATTGGCTTGTGAGAGCAATGCAATCCATTCATTGATTTTGCAGGGATTAATTAAGCACCCACTAATGTGCCAGACATTGTTCTTGGTGTTAGAGATACAGGGAGGACAAGGCAGACAAGTTTTTGCTCTTGAGGAGCTTACATTTCATAGGAAGAGACAGAGGAAAAGAAATAAACCACCACAAAGCCAGGTACTATCACAGAGTGATTAATAAAACATTAAATGCTGTGATGTGATAGGGGTGGGGCAGGGAACTTCCTTAGCTAGGATAATCAGAAAAGTCCCTGACTAAGGTTCAAGCCACGTGAAGACCCAGGGGGACTGATGTCCAGGCAGAAGGAACAAGTACAAAGACCTGGAGGCAGGAATGCACTTGGGGTGTAAGAGGGAGAGAAAAAGCTCAGTAGTTGGAGGAGAGCAAACTATACTGAAATATAATTGACCTCCAAGTATTTGAGGATTTGCTCATTTGTTAGTTTATTCATTTACACTCTGCCTTGTTCCAAAAAGGGTTTATAGTAGCCCTTTGAATGCCACTGTTCCTTACAGTGCCTATAGATTTGAGAAAAATAAAAGCGAGTTCTCTAGCAGGTAAAGTCTAACCAAGATGGGGCGTTAGGACAATCAATGCAAGATGCTTACTTTTTCTTTTCTTTTAAAGATTCATACACAATGAAATGTTATTTCAGAAATTATTTCTGAAGAAAATGGTTGTACTGAATTTAATTTCAAATCAGCAGACTCATTCTGTAATTAATCATGGCACATGCTATTTACAAAACTCCTGTTAAAAACAAATTTCTTTTATACACATTACAAAGAAATGTTACATAAAATTAAGCACCAAGTAATGACTTTAATTTGCGGTTAGTTAATAATACACAGATGATCACGCGGCTGTAAAGGAAGCCGCTTGGGACATTAACAGATATGCTGGCAAAGAGGAATTGGAAACAGGCAGACTGTGAGATGTTTGGGCTCAGCTCTGGGTGGGGAATAAAGAGGGCTCAAGAATCAATGAACATTTGATGCTTTGACTTCCAGTAAGAGGCAGAAGCCTGATGAAGCCATTGCTTAGAGAAGCCTGATTGACCTTTAGGTTTTTCAAATGGTTTGTAAGTTATTTTTTACTTCTTACTCAGCAAAAAGGTTTTATACAACTTAATGAAGTTTTTATTTAGCCTGAGATTTACTGAATGACCGTGGCTCAGAAGTTCTTTTTGGCTTTGCAAGAAGCTATAATTGTCCCAAGTTCTATGAGCCACTTCACTCAGCTCATTTCTTGGTACTTAGTGATCCCAAGCTAAGACACTCAGACTTTATATTTTTGGAGATGAAAATAAAATAGAATAAAGCCCTAATATTTGAAGGAAACTAATATTTCATCTCCCTGAAAGTCTGCAGGCTACATAAGTGATCGTATAAACAGACACAAAAATGAAAGTGTTTGATCCCACATTGTAGCAAATGGGTGGAAACACCAGTGACCTCAAGGCTTTGTGATTAAAGTTGGTTTAAACCTCAAGAAAGGGAGAAGAGTTATTAGGAGACTGAAAATGGTTTGCCTTTCTCTTATGGAGCAACTTTTCTGATATTTTCTCAATTCTATTTACTCTCATCCAAAAGCCAGTGTGCAGCAGGGAAGGGGTGAGCACAATGAGAGACTCCTGGTGCCCAGCCCTGGGAGAGGACCTCAGAGTCCTGCGGCGTAGAGATTCCTGGAGGGCATCCAGGGCTCCCCTAGCTCACCATCTCTCCTATTTGTCATTTCACGTGTTCACACACCTCCTTTGCTTTGTAGATAAAATGGCTATCAAAGAACTGTAGACTCCATAGTGACATTTTAGCTTCTTAAACAGGTGACAAACATCCCTGGCATATCTAGGTTAGAGATTACATCAGTGCCATCATTACTCCGAGGCATCTATGGCTGGTCTCTGTTTCCCAAGGAAGCTGACTTAAGTCATTCCTCCCATGGAACTGGATAGGAATGAGGAAGTCTGTGCAACTTAATCTAGAATAAAGCCTCACTGTTGTCCTTATTAGGCTTTGGGGCAATATGATAATATACTTACAGAAAGAGGCACACACACCATTACAAGACTAACGATGAGCTGAAGATTAAAAAAAAAAACAAAACTTAGGGAAGCTTCTGAATGGGATTAATCAACAGCTCCAAGGCAATGTCATGCTGTGCTTATGTTTTCTGCCAATATTGACATTGAAGAATTAAACATGTGGCTAAAAGGGATATCTTTGTCCCTGTGCAAGAAAGTTTCTGTGTTACTATTTCAGATCAAAGAGAATGCAGAACAATAGAAGCAAGAAGGGTCCCAAATATAGCGTTGCAACTCTCCTCACCTGCAGGAAGGGGCAAGCACTGTATATGTCTTTGCTGTTTTTGTTTGTTTAACCTCTGCTCCATCACCAGTAATAAGAGTAATAATTACATTACACACATACACATATTCTATCTACAAACATATAAATATACCCATACACATATACATTAATACACATAATTTGAGCTGGAAGAAGAGTGATAGAAAAGGACCTCTGTTTTTTCCTTTTTTTGAATTTGGAAAGCTATTACAGACTTCTTCAGAAACATTTTGGGACAAGCAGGGAAGTCTGAACCCAGGAGATTTGGAAATGGGGCAATAGTGAAAGAGGAAGTTCAGGCAATTCAAACATCATAAAAACAAGGCAGAGAAAGCAGGAATAATTTCTTAAAAGACAAGGAAGAACTGATTCTGGAAACCAGAGATCCCTCACTGGGTAAGGCATGACTGTTTCAAACAATCAGCTGGGAGCTGACCAAGAAGGCAAGTGATGATGCTTTGATGTGAAATATTTTTGCACATGGCCCCACAATATGAGACATGGACGTATGCTTCCACATAAACTTGTTAGAGCAACATGCTTCAGGCAAAAATAGCTCCTTTGGTATTTTCTTGACTACATCCAATGACAAGTTTACTGACCATTTAAGTTAGGGCTTGAGCATTGTGATAGATGAGATCATCATTTAGCAAATATTCACTCCCTGCCCACCTTCCCCAATTCCCGCCCCTCTGAACCTCCACAGAGGTGGTACCTCTCTGCCCCACTGATGTCGGGTTTGGCCCTGTGACTTGCTTGGTTCGATGGAATACTAGTAAACTTCGTATAAGCAGAGACTGGAAATGTGCTTGTGCAGTTGGGCTGGCCTTATTCTGCTTCTGCCATGAGAAGGAATGTCCTGGCTAGCCTGGTGGTCCAAAGAGGGTGAAGAAGACATAAAGAGCACATCTGGCCCCAATCTGTAGCTTGAAATCAAGTCCAGCTGAACTGAGCCTGGATCAGCCAAACCCAAATATATGAGGTAGAATAGATTACTATTCTGTTAAGCCATGGAGTTTGAGTGTGGTTTGATGTACAACATTACTGTAGCCGTGGCTGATACCAGCAGAACTGCTGAATGAACAAGTGAAGGAGGTAAGGAATGCTCTTTGCATTGTGCTTATAAGGCACAGTGAGTAAGTAGAATGGCAGAGTCTCCATCGGGGTGTGCAGATCATGGAAAATGGGGGCTATCATGTAGAGCACAACCTTTATGCACAGTAACATGAGGTTCTGCTGAGCACAGATGGAGTGTCAGAATTTGGCTGCTTGTGGAATAGCATAAAGCATGACTGTTCTGTGTACACCTTTGTATAATCTGATATCCACAGGAGGTCTTGTTTTTGGAGCAAGGAGAGTGTATTGGTGGTGGTGGTAGCGGTTTCTTTGTTTCTGTTTGTTTGTTTTGCACAGTTTTGAGATGGGGGTATAAACATGGAGAATTGAAGCCATGATCTTGCCTCCATCTGCAACTGGTCCCCTAGACTGGGTTAACACCTGGCAGGGAGAAGAGTAAGGGCCAGAGTCTGAAGGAGCTTGTGATATGCACAAGACCCCAGCACGGCCACTCTTGTGCATATCATAGTATGTAGGGTAAGGACCATTCTCCCCCGCCACTTCTTTTATGCACCCATTCAGCTCTGGCTCCTTAAAGATTAGTGGGTTAGGGAGATGTCACCAGTGAACAAAGATGTTACACTTTGTTCTCACCATAGGCACCACCAGCTGGTGCTATAGTGAGGTTCCTTCCAGCCTGGCATGAGTGGAGGATCCAGGAGAGGAAGGTGTCAGGCTGTTTGAGGACCAGACGGGCAGGCATGTGATATGAGACACTGCTTGGGGACTCCCAGGAATACATTGGGAGGCCTTGTCAGGGACGCTTGAGCAGGGTGGGACAAGAGAAGGAAATTTCGGATAATGATGCTAATAGGAGCTCATTTGAATGCACATGCTGATGAGGCCACAGAGACATCCCAGTTGCTTTATGCATGTGTTGAAAGTCAACTGTAGCTGGCTCAATTCCTACTGTCAATACCCACAGAACTTTCTTGATGATTCTGGAGAATGGGGGTGGGTGTCTCTCTTCAATTGCACATTTAGCCTAACAGATGACCCAGCCCTACTGGAAGGAGAATATCACCGAGATATTGCCTTAGTGAAAATTCCACTGCATCACTTCAGGATGAAAACTCACAGACTCATAATAATGTTGCCAATTTATATTAGTGAGAGTTACCAAAGACATGTAATTGCTCAAGAGATATGGATACATATTGAGAGAGAGAGAGAGAGAGAGAGAGGAAGAAGAAAGAAAGAAGAAGGGGGTGGAGAGAGAGAAAAAGAGAAAAGAAAAATCCCAATTAAAGATGTAAAAACTTTATGAGATATACAAATGTTCTTTTCTAACCACTGATAACACCAGTGCCTCTTTTTTTCCCCAGATAATATGATATTTAACAGAAAACATGATAAATTTATCATCAGTGAGGTAGAGATGATACCATTACAGGAAGATAGAGATGCAAAAGGTCCCTTAATATTTCCATGGCCTTGGTATAAAAAGTGAGTCACATCCACTCACAACTAAGGAAATTTCTTGATCTAACGCATGCAGGAGGAGACTTTGCTGCACTGCCCCTCCTCCCAAGATGAGATAATAAATTCCATCTGTTACTCTTTTTAATTTAAAAAAAAAAAAAAACATTTTGGTATCATCTGTAGAGTTTAAAATATCAGTGGTTTTATGAATCCCAAAGCAGCTGGTTGTCTGAAAAAAGTCTCACTGTCCCTGAGAAGTCTTCCCCAAGAAAGGGGTAAAAGATATTACAATTTTAATGTAATAATTGGTCTATGCAAGAGAGCAACAGTGATATTTACAACATTGTGATTCAAAGTTTCTCATTAAAAATTCTCACAGAAGGAACTTAAACAAGTTAAGGGAAAGACGAACTATTCATGAAGGGAAACACTTATCCTCCAGTCATTCATTCATTCATGCAATAAATATTAGTTGAATGCCTACTCCAATTGAAGCCTTGAGCACCATGTTTGATTCTCTCTTCTCAGCCAAAGATGAGAGAAAAGCTCTATATGACAAAGCCAATCCTTTCACCAATTTAATCTTTCTATTCTTTCAGTTGGTTCAATATCAATGGGAAAAACTGACTTCTGGCTATGCAGTTTCTGGGAGCAAAATCACATAATAAATGTAGTTTGGATCATGAATAGGCCTACCTGGCTCCAGCTTGTTGTGCTGGCTCAACCAGCTCATGAGCTCATTTTCCAGCTCCTCCCGTGCTTCACACTGGGAAAAATGATCCACAGGCTACCCAAGGTGCATTCCAGTGTGTCCAAGGAGCATCCGCAAAATCCAGTGTCCCTGAGTGGCAAAGAGAAGTGGAGGAGAAAATCAAAAGATGAGTAGGAAAGGGTAATGTCATCAGTGGGTCAGTATATCTATCAGGAATCCTATCGTATTTTCAGCTGGGGATCTAAAATAGAATGCAGTTCCACAGTATACCTGAAAAAAGTGACTTTCTCTGGGATGCAGAGTCCCTGAATTCTCTATATTGGCTTCTGCGTCTACATCTCAAATCCCAAACAGGGTTATCTTATATTTAGGAGAACAGCTATGTGCATAAGCTCAAGGACATTGAATCCCAACTCTGTCAACTCTATGACCCTGGGTAAGGTACTTAACTTCTTTGTATCAGTTTTATTCATTCACTCACCTATTTATTCATTCACACAATTAACACTTATTAAGATCCCACAATGTGTCCAGGTACCCTGCTAGGCAGTGAAACAAAAGACACAGAATCTCTAACCTTAGACTGTAACATATTAGTGAGAGAGACAAAAAAAAAAAAAAAAAAAAAAAAAAAAAAAAAAAAAAAAAAAAAAAAAAAAAAAAAAAGAATCCAACAAATGAAAAAATTATTTTTTAATGTGAGAAGTGTTATGAAGAAAACAAGCAAGGAGCTAAAATGGAGAAAAAGATATTTGCATTAGATAAAATAATTAGGGAGAATCTTTACATAGAAGCATCATAATCTTGGGAATAATAATATGCTTATGTGAAAATTAGAATAATAACACAATCTTCATTGGATCATGGTGAAGCTTAATTAGATAATGCATGCAACACATTTGATTTAGTGCCCAGAATATAGGAAATGTTCAACAAATGTTTATTATTATTTCTTCCATCCTAGGTTGGATTTGGCACATAGGCTTAGTATGTAGTACTAACACATGGCTTTGTACATAGTAGGAATTCAATAAATGTGTGTTGGTGATGAGTTAGAATGAGAATCTGGTGATATGGTGCCACTCCTCCACCCTATCACTATTCACAGTCTCTGGCAGCAACAGACGGGCTAAAATTGCCCTCTTAGGTACATACCTATGATAGAAAGGGATAGATCACCCCCTGGATCCCCAGAGTGGGTCCCTGCAGGGTAATACTGTTCCAGGCAGAAAACAGAACTCTGGCACTGATTTGTGTCTCAGTTGCTTGCAGTATAAACAAGCCACCAGGGCTGTCCACTCAGCACTTCTTCCCAGGCACAGGAAAAAAAAATGTTTTTCTTTTATAAAAGAAAGATGAAAGAAGGGCATTTTCAGTCTAGTCTGTAGCTCTTTAAAACATAAACTGCTCAGCCCAGGGGAATTAAAATGGATGAAGCATATGCAAAGTCAGATAATGAATGGAGTTTGGGGGAAAAAGATGATAAAAGAAATTGCCTCTTTGTATTTTTCCATCCATAGTGATAGATGAAAAGTGGCCAGTGGTACAAGTCTCACTGATACTGAACATTTTAGGGAAGAGGGAAAAAGCATCTCTGTGATCTCACAATAGATGTAAAAGGATTTACAATTTTTAATTTATTTATAAAATAAATTTCAAATGGACACAATTATGTTAATTTCTAGGACTACTACTTATTATACACAAGAAGTAAAACTACCACATTTACTGGTCTGCTGGTAGAATTCAGGAGACATACTTCTATCCTTGAGGATGGTATGTTGGTCGAATTATGAATGAGATGAACTATGGAAAAGGGAAGGAACACAGACTGAGTGGTAGACAATGCCTTCTAGTCTGGGCTGTCACTTACAGACCTGGGCCAGACATTTGTGTTCTCTGGGCTTCCTGATTTTTGTGCCATGCCGTGGTTACAGGTTTGTCGTGATCTAATGAACCTCTGGCCCATGAGGCCTGGGGTAACTGAGGTCCTGAGCTGGTCACCAGTCCAGGACTCCTTGAAAGCAGTCTGAGGAGGTTCTGACAGCATGTCCCATAGTCCCTGCAGGTGGCAAATACCACAAGCTTGTCTGCAACACACTGAGTGCTGCCAAGAAAGTGCTCCTCATTGTCTATCTCAGTAGTCTGCTTCAGGGCACGCTGCTGCCCGCTGTGGGTAAGAGCTCTGCAGAGATGCTACAGACCTCTTGTTTCAGGGGCCTGAGGAGCTTGCTATGAGGTCCAAGTCTGAATTGAGTGTGGGAGATGAGAGATGGGGAGGACAGGTGAGAATCCAGCAAGGTAGAGTTTAAGGGCTGCCCTGCATCTCTTTCTTCATAAATGTTGGATACTTAACACATGTACTTGCAGTAGTGGTGCCCTTTTAATGGAGTCCATACAAACAGCAGGGCAAGAGCTCCAGCACTGCGAGCACATTCTGCATGTTCAAGTGCCTTTCTATTGAAATACTTGGAATGAAAAAAATTTGACTGAATTTGAAATCCATTCTCATTACCAAAAGAAATTTTAACATTTACATCAGTCAAAGAAAATAAAAAGAAAGAGCTCAGATTCTTTAAAGATAATTTCAACTGTTGTAAATTTTTGAATGGCTGTAAAAAATGGTTTTAAATTTATTATCACCTACTATGTGAACAAAATTTCTCATCAATGGTGACTATCAAGAATTTGAAGAGATCATTAAAAAGACTTGATCAGGACTTGCTTGTAGCCATTTCAAACATAAAACTTGGTATAAAATAGTTATGTGCATGGAAGCAAGCTCAACTTTCTCATTAAAATTCTTGGAAAAGATTTTGAGTTTTTTACACACATTCAATATTCAATATCCATCTCCAATGCTCTTATTTTTATTACCATAATAAAATATACAGAAAATGTAAATGTTTTCACTTTGTTTATATAGATGTCCTCAAGTTCCCCCTTGTATTAGGCCATTCTTGTGTTGCCATAAAGAAATACCTGAGCCTGGATAATTTGTAAAGAAAAGAAGTTTAATTGACCCACAGTTCTGCAGGCTGTACAGGAAGCAAGACACTGGCATCTGCTTGGCTTCTGGGGAGGCCTCAAGGAGTTTTACTCATGGCAGAAGGCGAAGTGGGAGCAGGCATCTCTCATGACAGAGTGGGAGCAAGAGAGAGGTGGGGAGACGTGCTACACACTTAAACAACCAGATCTTGCAAGTACTCACTATTGCAAGGAGAACACCAAGCCATAAGGGATTTGCCTCTATGACCCAAACACCTCTCACCAGGCCCCACCTCCAACACTAAGTATTACATTTCAACAAGAGATTTGGAAGGGACGTCTAATCTATATCACTTCTAGTTCATTTCTGTGTGACTGGTGTACAAATATTATCATGTCATATTTTGACTTTGAGTCAAAATCAGGAGTAGATATCAGGACACACAGATGTTAATTCTGGTCAATGAATGCTAGCTTTCTTTGACTGAATCCCGCAAGTAACTTGGGCCTCAGCTCTCCCATCTGTAAAAAGACTGGATTAGATTAAATTATTTCAGTGACTCCAATTTCCAAGTTACTTTTAACCATCCATATACTTCAATGCATGTCAAGAATTTATTTCTTATGAAGATGCATCTTAGTAATGGATCAGTGATTTTCTGAACAACTTAATGTAAAATGGTCTTCCTACAAACCAAAGACACTTGGTATGTATCACACAGATAGCGGAATTGGGTGTAATTTGTGATCAAAGCATTTATTAGCAGGAGAAATTTAGCCAGCACCTTGACTCCGAAGAACTCAATGTGCTATGCTAATGCCACAAGCCTATTTTTTTTTAAAGTTAAAGTGCCTGCAAGCATTGCCCTTTGTCATCTAAGTTTGGAAACACACATCAATCTGAAGGAAGCCAAGGCATAGTAGTTCCCTTTCCTTTTGCATTTAGAGAGCATTGAGGATATGGCCTGTGTTCATGTTGATCACTTTTACCTTCCAATATGCCTGCCCATTGATTTCCAGCCATCTCTTTTCACCTTTGAAAACAACTATCTCAGATACCTATTATTCAGCTCATTCGGAATCAGAATCCTACCTTACCTACCTTCTACTCCCCAATTCCTCTATGAACAAACATAATTTTTTAAAGTAAGCCAGATATATTCAACAACTAAGAGCAGAACAGAGCTCTGGTGCAGACCTTAAAATCGACACGCTTTAGGAAGAGGTCTGGAAAGTATATTTCAGAACATCAGAAAATGTGGAAACAGTAAAGCATTCCTTTCAAAGGAAAGAATTTAAAATAACTGAGTATACATCACCAAAGTGTACTATGGACATGGTACAGACATGGACAGCTTTGGCACAGACCATTGAATATGTGAGTGCAAGACTCCTAAAATTAGAAATATGTGCAGCCCAGAGAAATCTGAGCAGGATAAAATGTATTATGTATCATGATGCCTCAGACTTGCCCTTTGAGAGATGTAGTCAGTCTTTCTAGAAAGATGAGCATCAAAATCTATGTAAAGAAATGATCTTACCTTGTCAGCTAATTTGTTCCAAGGATTAGTATCAACATCACACAAAAGAGGTACTATAGTGTAGAAGCAAAAGTTCAGGTTTTGGTCTTCAGGTGAAAGAGATAAAGCAAAAGTCGGAAATTAGTAAGAACCTAAAAACGATGAGGTCTCTTGGGCTTCAGCAGGAGCTCAAGTTACATAAATGGACTATTTAGTAAAGATGAAAGCCGCCATAGAAAACTATCTATAAAATTCAAGAATTCATATTATAAAACCATAGGAAGAAATCACATTCATTAAGCACAATATGTAGGGCACTGTAATAGGTGCTTTCATACCTTGCAAGCTAAGTATGACCATAGCATCATTCCCCTTTCTAACTGATAAGGAGACTAGGACTAATAAAAATGTTAAAAAATGTTATCACAGGTCATACAGCTGGTAAATGATCAACACCTGGTAAACTCAGACTTGGTATTGGCTTTAGGCATAAATGTTATGGGTATGTCTATCTCTTGGCTTAATTGAGGCGAAATTCTCCAATATCATAATATTGTCCCTACTGGCTCCATTTAATTCCACAGTTATACCTAAATTTTTAAAGTCTTAATAATTTTGTTTTAAAGATTTCTGATCTAAATTTAATCACCCAAGGTGTAGGGCATCTTAAGTAGCTCCCAGGCATTTAATCAAAGGGAGCTGTTGTTTAATGAGCTCTACCAGGAAGACAAGAGCAAGTCCTACAGGATGGGGGTGGGGGTTGGGAAATCTCCTCTGGGTCCTGGGGCTGGAAAGAGGATCACAGCACTACAAGACCTTTTTTCCTACACTTTTTGACTACATACTCTTTGGTTGGCTCTTCATATGATAATTTTGTAATATTTGTTACAGAGAGCCTAGAAAGATAATTCAGTCTTTCCTCTAACAGGATTGATCAAAATTTGATAGTTTATTGTTGATAGATTTAAAAAGCACCTTTGAGCTTCAAACTTATTATGTAAACTCCCTGCCTGTGAATTTCCTCTGTAGTTATGCTCCAAGAACAGAAAATGCTTCAAGGAGAAAAGGTGTTCTGGAAAGTAAACCTTCTATTTCATAATTTGCTGATGCTCAATTAGATGCAGACACAGGGCATAGATGGAGAAAATTAAAATTCGAGGTCCTTTTCAAGGCTTAGATGTCATCTGCAGGAGAAAGCAGCCACCCAGCAAGAAGACAAAGGGTGCTAACTCAGCCTGGAGGCATCACTGCCCTTGTCTGTCATGGGCCTGGGGCTGCTGGCTGGCCTGGTGGGCTCAGAAAATTCTCTCCTTACAGCTACACTTAAGGCAACTTCTTCTGATGGGCCTGCCATAAGCATCATAACCCATTCTTATCTTTAGTAATAGGAATCTGAACTAGGCACTGCTCATTACTTTGACCTAGGCTTCATTACTACTTTGACCTAGAGCACCCAGGCTTCTTGGTCCTCTTACCTCAGGTCAGACCTGGTGAGGAAGGGGTCAGTGTGAATCTGTAACTGGGGACAGGGAGGTGGAGTGAAGGGCTGACTGGCCAGATTAGAAGGTTGACAATCTCTAAAAGTTTTGGACTCAGGCAAAAACTGCTGAGGAATTTATAGATTTGGCATCGCCAATAAAAGGCTGAAGTGAAAAGTCACTTTTTGATACCAATAATGACCACATTTTGATCAACCACAGTAGAGGAAAGACTGAATTATGTTTTTCTCTCTAGAAAAATCACAAAATTGTTATCATATAAAGGGACAATCAAAAGTATAAAGGCAAAGATGAAGGGAAACAAGCATTATAGAACTGTAGTTAGGCACTTAATTACCAAAAACATAATGTTACTTTCTGATTTTTAAAAAATTTGTGATAATTGTCAGTGTCTTAGTTAATCTGTATTGCTATAAAGGAATAGTAGAGACTGGGTAATTAAAAAAAATGTTTGTTTGGCTCATGGTTCTGCAGGTTACGCAAGAAGCATGACACCAGCTTCTGCTTCTGGTGAGAACTTCAGGCTGCTCTCACTCATGGTGGAAGACAAAGAGAAACCAGTTTGTGCAGAGATCACATGGTGAAGGAAGAAGCACCAGAGAGAAAGGGAGGAGGTACCAGACTCTTTTAAATAAGCAGCTCTTAGGAGAACTAATAGAGACCAAGTACTAAGTCATTACTGCAAAGATTGCACCAAGCCATTCATGAGGGAGCCACCCTGTGACCCAAACACCTCTCATTAGGTCCTACCTCCAACACTGCGGATCAAATGGAGGAGTCAGATAAATCAAAATATAGCACTGAGTTTTATAAAATTTCTGATTTGATGCAATTTCTTTTTGAAATAAATTCTCCCATTCATAATTAATTTTTAACTCATCTTTTAAAATTCTTTTTCTTAAAGAGTGGCCCACAAATGTTAGCTTTAGGTCCCACAGACCTGGATCTATCCTGGGGGCCAATCTTGGAATTTCTGCTGTTACATAAAAAGCCATGCCCAGCATCCAAATGTTCTCATAGCTGAAATTTCTGCCTAGAGGAATGTTACGAAAAGGTGCTTGGTTCAATTTCATGGAAAGAACAATAGACTGGAATAGGACTTCAATTCTAGTTCTAGATTCACCTTGTTCTACTTATGTTCCCCTGGGAAGGAGGCTGTAATCCTCAGGAAAATGGGATTCTAAATAAGATCCCCTGCTAATCTCACAGTGATGTCTTGCATTAGTATTATAATATAAATGTTAAGATCTTTGTAGAAGGCAGCTGACAAAAAGAAAAATGCCATTGCTACCACTCCTTGCATATTTTCCCTGGCTAGCAGCAAACTTCAGAGGTTACTGGTAGCATCCCCATGAATTTTCATCACCTTCATATACTGTTGCCTCACCGACTTTGAGACAAATTGAAAACTGACATGTTCCTTTCTAAATTTCCCCTAAGTGGTGTTGTTGGTAGTAGTAGTGAAGTTCCCTTTTGTTTCTTTTTCTTTATTTTTTAAACATGGGAGAAGATGTGAAAACACTCATTTCCCTCCTTTGCACATCTTTTTAACCTTCCTCCTCCATATCCTCCTTGTCCTCCCACCCCTCAATAGCCCAATGCCACTACCCTCTACTTCCTGTCAGATACTACCCTCTACTTCCTGTCAGAAACTGCCCTGTACTTCCTGTCAGATACTGCCCTCTTCTTCCTGTTAAATACTGCCCTCTACTTCCTGTCAGATATTGCCCTGTACTTCCTCTTAGTTACTGAACTGGCCATTGCCCTTGTCCGCTCTTACAGGGTCTTGTGGAAATATCCTGGAATTAGGCTGACATTCCACTCCCCTAGACTGTTCAAGATAATAGAAGATTAACAGAGAGTGGAGCTTGTTCAGATTTGAGGAAGGCCCCATAGTGATGAAGCCAAACTCCTTGTGTTTCTCACTGGTCACCCAGTGATGTCACTTAGGCTCCTCTGGCACATGAAGAAACTCCTGACCTGTATCCTCTTCCTTGCCACACCCTTATCCCACCTCAAGCTATTTTTGGCTTCTGCTATATGCAGAAAATTAGCAAATAAAATCGGGGAAATAATCCATAAAGTCAATGGCTAATAAGCCACACTTTAATATCCAAGAAAGGCGAATAGCACCCTCGACGGTGTCATCAACCAAAGCGAAGGGCAATAAGTTGGTCCCTTTTGGAAATTTTCTGTATCTCTATAAATTTGTTACTCAAGGTAAATCACCAGTCTGTCTAGCCACATTTGTTAACAATGCATGTAACTCTTAACAGCATCTCAAAAGCATACTTACTCTCAATTTCGCTTCTCATTCGTTTTTATGATGCCAGAGAAATTCAGATTATATAGGCTTTCTTTGTGCTGAGATGGTAATTTTATATCACTGTAGATTAATAGCATTTTTAGTGATATTTGGTATCACTCATTTGTCTCATATGGTCGTAAAGATATCTATTTTTTCTAATTTGGCTTTGCCAACAAATAAAAAATAAGAGTCTTTTTCTGTTGAATGAGCAAAAAAGTCATTCTGATCATGAAGAATTATTCTTTTAACATACCCACAATCCACCATCTAATTGTTTTTGTTATTGCAGCAATACAGCTTCTACAAGAATGTGTGTATGCATACATGCATATATGCAGTTTGGCCTGCAGAAGATTTTCTCCTTTTTGTTATTTGATCTTTACTTTGAGTTCTGATTACTGAGAACTCTGTTACAGCCTGTTCATCCAGGTACTCCTGTTTAGGAAGATGTAAGCTTTACCTTCCCTCTTCTTCCTCTCCCTTGATCCTAGAGTTTTGCAGATATTTTTACTTTGTGAACATATTAATATTTCTGGAATTGTATTCTGGGAACTGATTCTGCAGTGCTCATAGGAACAAGTACCCATTCCAGGGATGGTTATTATGAAACAGAACGGCAGTCAGACTCGGTTTAGCTATCAGCTTTTAAGAGCTTCCTCCATCTGCTAAAATGTGCACTGCAAAGTTGCACATAAAATGCTGATTAGTACCTCAGTGCAGATTCATATAATGATCCACTTTCTCTTGGTTTACACCACACTCTCCTAAGCACGTATTCACCTGTTCTATTGAAAAATTTTAATCATCTCTCTGACATTAGCTTGGCAATTTCAGTGGCCACTTCACAATCTTTCAAAGTCTTTCTGCTCCATTTCATTCCTATTTCTTTTCTGCTTGTGTTAATTATTTTTGCAGCCAGCATACGTGTTTGTCAATAATGCATTACATTTTCCATGTGTCAGTTCTTCAGCCCATCAAAGAACCCTATTTTTACATTCTGAATCTATTTTTCCCTTCTCCGACTCAGCTCATTTTGCTCTGGGCCTGCTTCTACTCTTCATTCCAAATCCATTAGAAGTTGCATGAAAGTTGGTAACTGCAAGGCAGTCCCCAATTTAATTGGGTCTAGTTCCCCACAGAGCATTACGTTTGAGCCTACAGGGGGCTGCAAGTTGTCTAATAGCCTGTACTTATTTGATAACTGAGGTGCCTTAAATGTCCTCACCTCTGGGATACCCACTTCTGGAATGTGCACAAGACAGTTCTCCTGTTTTGAATCAAGGGCCAACATGTAAGACCCTCCTCAAGAAAATCTCTCCTGACTCTGCTAACTTCATTCCCAAATGTGATGCCTTTGCTTAATGAAAAAGCCTTCTCTCAATGATCACTAAAAGAAACTCCTAGCATAGTGGTAGGTACATTCCAAAGCCCTATGAATACATACACCATTGAATGTGATAAAAAGGCTCAGGATCCCCAGACTCCGTAGGCTGTTTTGGGGGATGTGGAGGGGATGAATGTTGCTCGCTTTTTAAATATAAGTATTGTTCTTCACTCTGTCCCAGCATAACCTGTTCTTGGGAATTTTCTAATGGTTACCACTTCCTTTTTCATGATTAGTGTGAAGGGTAGCAATAAACTGTAATAATTCCAAGACTCTTCTTTTGTGGTTGCTTCTGAGAATCACTGACTAGTTCCCTCTCACAGGCCAAGGAAACGCCATTTGAAGAGAACTCTACTTCTCAGAATGAATGCTCCTTTAGCGAAGGGCACATAAAGGGAAGTTTCTTTTCTTGTTTTGCTTTTGTTTAGAATTCCCTCTGGGGTTACACACATCCTGTTCTAATTCCCTGGCTTCTTGGGGAAACACTCAGGTCATGACAGGAAGAGAAGGGACACAGGCCCCAAGGCATGGACAGGGAGATGGCGTGAGGCTCCTTGGCATCTGGGCTGCCCATTTTATTTTCTCTTGTGCCCAAGTTAGTCATTCACATGCATCGGAATCATCCGAGTCCCACACACTGACCCTTGTTAAGATTCCATTTCTTACTTCCCTTAACTATGACTTGTTTGCCAGCTCCTTCTGGTATTTTTAACAGCTTGCCATCACTTGGAAGCCCTTCATCTTTATTCTGAGAGAGAGTGCTGGAAATGTCTGGGCAGGGAAAACAGTAATGTGGGAAATGAGAGTTTAGGAGGAGTAGGAATATAGGCTTGGATTGGCAAATAATACTAATGCCAATCCTGCGTGTTTAAGGCGTTTAGGCAATCAGAAATTTCTTTCACTATTAGCACTTTTCTAATAATCACTACAGATGATCATTGTGTTCTAACCGTTCCATAAGAACGTTGCTTTTTAATGTTGTTCTGTCTATTCTCTAGCAGTCACACTAATAAGCAAAGGAACTGGCAAAGACCTGCTAAAGGGACAGGAAGAAAGGGAAAATGAAGTTATGTTTTAGTCATCATTCAGATATTCACCTTACCATTTGATCTACTAATGGAGAAATCAAGGTTTTTTTCTCTCTCTTGTGGGGAACCTATCTCTTTATTTCTAGATCTTCTTGGAAATATCTTTCTGAAACTTGAAGATCCCCTCTAGATATTATTTTCCAGAATGAAAGGCCTCTAGTGGAGTCTTTAACGTGCAACAACAAGAAGATGAAATATTATTGCGTTTCCTCTGGACTCTTGTAGTTTTACTTGATCCAGGATTGACATTGGGCAGCTCACCTTTCCCACGTCATGGTTAGCTCTAGGTCAGGCTAAGAAATTACTTCCCTGGTCATTCCCTGCTTTGTTCAGTTAAATAAAAATGAATTGTTCATTTTATTTAGTTAACTAACTCCATGGGTCAAGGTAAGCCAAAGAAAAGTAATGTACAGGAGGAAACATTGGCAAATTCTCTGTACTTTTTTTTCTCTTTTACATGTTTTTATTTGAATCAAACTAGGGAGAAATAATGTTTTGGCTATAGCTAAACATAGGGAGAGCACAATGGAAGCTAGAATCTGAAAACCTGAGTTGGTAACTGGTAAAACAGCGGCTTCATTTCTAGTACCGTGGGCAAGACCCAAATCTCTCTGAGCCTCCACTTCCTTTTGTAAAGGGGAAAGTAACATATACTTCACCGTGCTGTTCTGAGTATGTCAGTTAGCCTTGTATGTATTGCATACAAGTTATGATTACAAATGAGCAGCCCTTTAAGTCCTCAGCTGAGTTTCTGTCCCAGTTAGAAGGGAACTGGCATGAAACACAAAGGTGAAGAGGCCTTCTCCACTGCATTCAGCCCTTGCCACTCCATGTTTTTCCCTTGTCTTCCTAAGGATTTACTTAGATGCATTTATACCAGTTTAACGATGGAAATTTCCTTTGTAGAGGCCCAAGTGTAGCTAGAAAATCCTCAGAGATCAATCAACTTAGCCAGTAACAGGTAGCTTGCTTCTTTTGATCAACATACAGGCAAACAAACAACACACACACACACACACACACACACACACACACACACACAAACGTACGTGTGTGTGTGTGTGTGTGTGTGTGTGTGTGTGTGTGTGTGTGTGTATTTTGAGACAGAGTTTCACTCTTGTTGCCCAGGTTGGAGTGCAATGGTGTGATCTCAGTTCACTGCAACTTCTGTCTCTCAGGTTCAAGCAATTCTCCTGCCTCAGCCTCCTGAGTAGCTGGGGTTACAGGCATTCACTACCACGCCCAGCTAATTTTGTATTTTTAGTAGAGATGGGGTTTCTCCATGTTGGTCAGGCTGGTCTTGAACTCCTGTCCTCAGGTGACCTGCCCACCTCCCAAAGTGCTGGGATTACAGGCATAAGCCACTGCGCCTGGCCTCCAACAACATATTTTAAAATAAGGAAACAGAGAACCAATTTTTAAACCAGTATAATCACCTTGGTTTCCTATGATAAACTAGAATGGAGTGGGTTTAAAATAAGATATAAGCAATCACTTCTCTGTACTTTTTTACAGATTAGGAAAGATCCATAATTAACCATGCTTTGAGAAAATACTTCCTTGGAATGATCATAGTGAAAGGTTTGGTTTTAAAAAAGTTGAGGGTTGGGGGCTTCTACATCACATTCTCTGCCAGATTTTTTAAAAATTAAGATTTCTATAAATTTTTTAGAAATTAAGGCTTCTATAAAATTCACGTAATTTTAACCAGGGATAATCTCACTCAGTTTCCACATGTGTGAAATGGAGATTATAATAATACCTTCTCGTGGGCTTCCTGGGACGTTATATAACGTTTAGAAAAGTACCTCTCCAATTATCATGTTGTATACCTTCATTATATACAATTTTTATGTCAATTATACCTCAATAAAGCTAATGAAAAAACCCTCATTTCCATAGTAAAAATAAGAACCTAGCACACAGTTAATATTCTATTCTATAATTCTATAAATGTTAGCAATTATTGTTATTATCAACTAATAAAATTTCCAATTACCCTTATACCGTATGACCCACTGGGAAGAGGACTAATAGTCTATGAATAGGATGCAATCTGTATGAACAGAGTTTTAGAAACTTTTGTTTTCACTGCTGCATTTTAAAATAGATTACTTATCAGAAAACAAAAGCTGTTTTCAATATTACTTTAAAATGGGAAGACCTGCCTGTAATACAAGTCCTCCATTCCTGCAAGGCTACAATGGGCTAGAGCTGAGGGGTCCTTTTAGAGGGCATGTCTCACCAGTTTACAAAATCCCTCAGCGTCCTCTATGCAGCCATTTGGCTCATTTAGGCATTTGCATTTCCCTTTCCTGTCTTATACTCTTCCAAGGATTTTTATATAGGGTCTTCTTTCTTGTTTCACACAAACAATGAGACAAGAGGTTAGGCAATACTATTGACATTTTACAGTTGAAAAAGCTAATAAAAGGTTAAAGCAGTTTTATAATAAAATGGTACACAGTGAGTCTCTTGGGACAGTGACTAAATTCCAGACCACCTTCATCTCCAATATTGTGCTGCTTCCCAAACCATGTGAACAAACTCCTTCCTCAAATTTCATTGCATCCAGTGTTCTGTGCTGTGATTTTAAGCAGCAGGACAACATTATGTGCCAGTTTTAAATAGTAAGTTAAAATGTGACCTAAGGTGTTTGAGGCAGCGTCCTCTCCACTCTACTAATAATCAGGGCAGTTTCTAATTATTTGCATGGAAGTTGGCTCCCGAGATAATTCAGTGTCCGTGTGGCTCCATTTCACCTCTACTTATTTCCATTACCTTGCATATTAGCTATGTCAAGTTGATGGGCCTGCTGTTCCCCAGGGTGGCTATTATAAATACTGGTGCTGTGGTGAAACGCTTCCAGTCTTCTGGAACCTCATTTGAACTAAGCAAGTTCTCCATAATGATCATTAATGATGTATTGCTTGCATAAAAATGTTGGATATTAATCTTTTGTTTACTTTCTCTATGCCATCATACTTTTAAAATGTTCTTTGTAATGTGAGTTAACTGATGACCAGGAGAAGCTTCTCCACTGGGAACTGAATAACTTTTTTATAGCTGACAATTTACTATGGCAGGTAAAGGAGTAATCTTAGACCCTTGCTTGAAAACCTACTTCTCCTGGCAGATATGGCTGCCTGGAGTTCTTGTAGCTAAAATAACATTAATGCCCAGGTACATAACCTCATCTAAGTCTCTTTTCAAGTTGCAAAGACTGTGTGCCGCCTAAGTATCAAAAATTTGGGACTGGAGCCTGTTCGTGCCAGGAATTTCCTGCAAGGTGACTGGGAGGAGTATAGTCACCAGCCCTTGAAGGAGGGGCATTGTGGCTGCTGGATAAATTCTATTCCTTTCTCACAGGACCTAGATTTGGCCCATGTTGATGAGTCTGAGAGTTCTTCTGGTCTGGATCCTTCTACAAATTCCCTTCTGCTGAGACCCAGATTTCAAATGCTAAATTAAACCTAAGAGCAACCTCTATGACTTAAGATAGGGTTTTCTTCCCATTTTGAATTGGACTGGGAGAAATTCCTGCAGTTTGGTTTAGTTTGCCCTTACGTCATGGGACTGGACCAGAAGTAGATGAGCATCTGTGCAGGAAATGATGATACTCTTTGTGGCACAACATCACTGAGCTTGAGTTCAAGAACGTGATAGACCTGGAATTAAAGCTCTGCTTGCCACCTACTAGCTATGAAACTTTAGGAAGGCTTCTTAAACTCTCTTTAAGATTCAGTTTTCTAGCCAGGTGTGGTGGCTCAGGCATGTAATCCCAGCACTCTGGGAGGCAGAGGTGGGCAGATCACCTGAAGTCAGGAATTAGAGACCAGCCTGGCCAGTATGGTCAAACTCCGTTTCCATCAAAAATATAAAAATTAGCTGGGCATGGTGGATGCCTGTAATCCCAGCTACTTGGGAGGCTGAGGTAGGAGAATTGTTTGAACCCAGGAGGCAGAGGTTGTAGTGAGCTGAGACTGTGCCACTGCACTCCAGCCTGGGTGACAAAGCAAGACTCCATCTCAAAAAAAAAAAATTTAGTTTTGTTTGTTTCATAGGAATGCTAACAGTAGTTACTTCATAGGATTGTTGTGAGGATTAAATGGCAAAATATACATAAAACATTAAGCCAACAGAGCAGTATAGAGCAAGTGTTCAGTACAAAATATAAAGCTGTAATATTTATTTATTATTTGAACCCACACAGGTCTCAGCTGTATAGAGTCCCTTTCTGACTTTACTCATCCAGAAAAAGAGAGGGTGTTTGCTAGGCTGTCAGCATGTGTCTATTCCTGCACTACCTGACTTTGTGATCAGCGATTAGAATGTAATAGAGGTAAAGAAGATCTTGCTGGGTTTAGTTATGAGCAGAATGAGGAAATGGCCCTATGCCAAAACTATAAATTTACCAGAAATCTCTTACAGTAAGGAATGCACATTAAAATATATAAGAAGTAGACATGATTATGACATGTAAGCTCATATCTGAGAAAGGTGTGGTGTCTCTCTTAGGCAAACATAGACACTGAAGCCACCAAGGTGGGGATGACATGGTTTGGGGACAGAAGGAAGTTTATTAGGACTATGGTTTTCAATGTAATTGCCACTGTCTTTCAAATTCTTAACTTCTCTCAAAGTACTTTTTATTGTATCATAGTTTTTTGAGATAGGGCATTGCTGTATCACCCAGGCTGGAGTACAGTGATGTGCTCACAGCTCACCATGGTCTCAGCCTCCCAGATTTAAGCAATTATCCCACATTAGCCTCCCAAGTAGTTAGGACTATAGGCACACAGCATGAAACCTGACTAATTTTTCTGTTATTCTTTGGGGTTTTTTTTTTTTTTTTTTGGTAGAGACAGGGTCTCACTATGTTGCCCAGGCTACTCTCTAGCTCCTAGCCTAAAATGATCCACCTCAGTTTCCCTAAAAATGTGCTGGGATTACAGTTGTGAGCCACCACACCAGTCATGGATACCTATGACAATCTTTGCTGCCATCATCCTATTCTTGCTTTAATTCATCCCACCACATTGCTGCCAGAGCGGGCTGTATAGAACACAACCCTAATCACGCCATTTCTCTGCTGGGTCTTAGCTGGTTCCCATTGCTTACCCAATTAAGCCTAGTGGTCAGAATCAAAAGGATAACCCTTAGACTTATGCACCATTGTCAATCCCTTGACCTCTGAATCCAGAGAAAGGTGGTGGTCTGACACTAAAGGATAGTGCTAGGAAGAAGCTGGAAAATGCAAGGAACACTTTTCACCACATCCTCTAAAGATTGCCCCAGGAGTCTGATTGAAAAAAAACACTTAAGGGAAAGACATACATGAATTTACCTCTTTCCTGGAGACTAAACATCTTCACAGCAAGGAAATGTTTATGGCTTCATATACCTGAAAAACTGTTCAATCCCTGTATTAGTCTGTTTTCATGCTGCTGATAAAGATATACGAAGACTGGACAATTTATAAAAGAAAGGTTTAGTGGGTTACAGTTCCACATGGCTAGGGATGCCTCACAATCATGGTGGAAAATGAAAGAAACTTCTTCCATGGCAATGGCAAGAGAGAGAGAGCTTGTGCAGGGAAACTCCTGTTTTTAAAACCATCATATCTTGTGAAACTTACTATCAGGACAGCACATGAAAGACCCACCCCCATGATTCAATTATCTCCCACTGGGTGCCTCCCACAACATGGGAGAATTATGGGAGCTACAAGATGAGATTTGGGTAGGGAGACAGAGCCAAACCTTATTATTCCACCTTGGCCCCTCCCAAATCTCATGTCCTCACATTTCAAAACCAATCATGCCTTCCCAGCAGTCCACCAACGTTTTAACTCATTTCAGCATTAACTAAAAAGTCCACAATCCAAAGTCTCATCCAAGACCAGGCAGGTCCCTTCCACTGATGCGCCTGTAAAATGTAAAGCAAGTTAGTTACCTCCTAGCTACAACAGGGGTATAAGCATTAGCTAAATACAGCTGTTCCAAATGGGAGAAATTGGCCAAAACAAAGGCGCTACAGGCCCATGCAAGTCTGAAATCCAGCAGGGAAGTCAAATCTTAAAGCTCCAAAATGATCTCCTTTGACTCCATGTCTCACATCCAGGTCATGCTGATGCCAGAGGTGGGCTCCCACAGCAGCAGGAAGCTCCACCCCTGTGGCTTTGCAGGGTGCAGCCCCAACTCCGGGCTGCTTTCATGGACTGGTATTGAGTGTCTGCAGCTTTTCCAGGCACATGATGCAAGCTGTCAGTGGACCTACTATTCTGGGGTCTAGAGGATGGTGACCCTCATCTCTCAGCTCCACTAGGTGGTGCCCCAGTAGGGGCTGTGTGTGGGAGCTTCAACCCCACATTTCACTTCTGCACTGTCCTAGCAGAGGGTCTCCATAAGGGCCTCATCCCTGCAGCAACCTTATGCCTGGACATCCAGGCATTTCCATTTATCCTCTGAAATCTAGGCAGAGGTTCCCAAACCTCAGTTCTTGACTTCTATGTACCTGCAGGCTCAGCACCACATGGAAGCTGCCAAGTCTTGGGGCTTCTACCCTCTAAAGCAACAGTCCTAGCTGCACCTTGGACCCTTTTAGTCATGGCGGGAGTGTGGCTGGGACACAGGACACCAAGTCCCTATACTGCACATATAAGGACCCTGGGCCCAGCCCACAAAACATTTTTTCCTCCTAAACTTCTGGGCCTGTGATGGGAGGGGCCGCCGCAAAAGTCTCTGACATACCCTGGAGATATTTTCCCCCATTGTCTTGGTGATCAACATTTGGCTCCTCATTAGTTACACGAATGTCTGCAGCAAGCTTGAATTTCTCTCAGAAAATAGGATTTTCTTTTCTATTGCATTGTCAGGGTGCACATTTTTCAAACTTTTATTCTGTTTCCATTTTAAAACTGAATGCCTTTAACAGCATCCAAATCATTTATTGAATGCTTTGCTGCTTAAGAAATGTCTTCTGCCAGATACTGCAAATCATCTTTCTCAAGTTCAAAGTTCCACAAATCTTTAGGACAGGCCAAAATGCTGCCAGTCTCTTTACTAAAACATAACAAAGCCACCTTTTCTCCAGTTCCCAACAAGTTCCTCATCTCCATCTGACACCACCTTGTTGTTCATATCACTATCAGCATTTTCATCAAAGCCACTCAACAAGTCTCTAGGGAGTCCCACATTTTCCCACATTTTCCTGTCTTATTTTAAGCCCTCCAAACTATTTCAACCTCTCCCTGTTACCCAGTTCCAAAGTTGCTTCCACATTTTTGGGTAGCTTTTCATCAGCACTCTACTCTACTGGTACAAATTTACTGTATTAGTCCATTTTCATGCTGCTGATAAAAACATACCCAAGACTGGGCAATTTACAAAATAAAGAGGTTTAATGGACTTACAGTTCCATGTGGCTAGGGAGGCCTCATAATCATGGCAAAAAGCAAAAGGTACTTCTTACATGGCTGTGGCAAGAGAGAGAGCTTGTGCAGGGAAAAATCTCATTTTTTAAACCATTGAGTCTCGTGAGACTTGTTTACTATCATGAGAACAGCACAGGAAGGACACACCCCATGATTCAATTATCTCCCACCAGGTCCCTCCCACAACACGTGGGAATTATGGCAGCTATAAGATGAGATTTGGGTGGGGACACACAGCCAAACCATATCAATCCCTAATGTTGATTCTGGGGTCTTCCAGAAGAATAGCTACAGAGGACTTGGGACTCAGCTTTTCCAATTGATTATCTTCTTTTTTTGGAACCATGTCTTCCTCTCTGCCGCCTCCATGCCTCTGACTTGCCAGTCTTCTGCTTTTTCTTCAAATGTATGCCTGATTATCGGATTGCAATAATCTGTATGATTTATAAGGGAGCCTCAATTACATATGGCTTTTGAGTGTTCCCTGAATATTCATTTAAATCATGTGTAAATAGGAGTTGAGACTGCTCACCTTCAGAGTCCTTAAAAAAACTGAGTTGTCCCTTGACAATTACAAAAACAACTATTTTTTTCAAATCTAAGGGGCTTCACTTCAAGTCAATACAGGTCATTTGGCTGAGGAGGCAGGTACAGGTCCTCCTGTTCTTCCCCATTGTTTTCAATTTCTTGGCTACCACGTCAGCAAGCTAGAAGACCCTGCTTCTCTGTTGGGAATTTAAGAAATTGCCTGGGAAGGCCACTGTGGTAATGTTGGTGGCAGCAGCCTTTCTCTAGCCATTGTTCTTTGCTCCAGATGTGGCCATCATTATATGACATGTTCCCATTTTAGTATCCCAAATCAAGAAAGATACATTATGTTCAGCTCTTTCCCAGTACATATCTCACAAAGAAGTATAGATTGGGAAAACATTTATGTTTTTAAAATCAGTGACCTCTGTGCATTAGATTTACCTAACTGACATAGATCAGTAAACCTTTGGCCTTTGGTTTTTGGTTAAGCCAAAGCACCTCGGCTTCTGGCATATGTAAGATGCCAGGAAGCCTGAGGATCCTCTGACAGAGTTAACTGTACTGCTACCTGTCACAAGGCTTTATTTACCACAATTTATAAAATATTTTAAGCATTAGATGAAAATTGGTATGTTAATTCCATATCATGACAGGCATTTCATAAAGACACAGAAAATAACTTTTAAATATTTCTCCTTATCAAAGAAGAGGGTTTGTGAGAGTAAAAATTCTTCAGCTCCTTACTGGAAATGAGAAAACTCAATGAGAAACTCAATCCTTCTACAGGCAAGATTCCCATCTCTACAACTATTAGCTTCTAAGTCGTATCCATTACGAATCTAACAAAATGTTTGGTTTCTAAAATTATTGACCTATGTTCCAAATCACTTTTTTAAATAGAAAACTATCTTACTCCCGTCACCCTTGTTGGTCGCTGGAGAGATGGCTTGAGAAATGCCTGCCATCAAACTTGTACTCAGCAGTATATTTCTTATTAAATTAGCAATGTGAAAAACAAAAATAGGAGTTAGTAATTTCCTACAGCTCCTAAACCACTTTATTCTTCCAACGGAAATGCTGCAGCACATTACTCCAAAATGTAGACTAGGACCCTTGGGTATTTTACAAGTGAACAATGGCTGAGTCATTTAAGAAACATGGCTAGCTAAGCACTTATTTCTTTGAGCAAAAATTTCAGAGGGCTTTTATCATGCTTTCACAAGATCCAGATATCTGAAGACTCTGTAAATCCATAAATACCCTCTGGCATGATGGGCCATTACAGCTCTTAAAGACTCATTGCTGTCTATAGGATCAAATGCATGCTTCATGTGGAAGCCTGGGAGGAAGATTTATATGCTGACCATTCCAAATCACATCTCTATTTAAAACTCACTGTCTTGGGAAAGAACTTCAAACTATTTTTGCCTGCTGGTATGAAGCATTAAGTTTCCTGCAGAGAGTTTTAGGAACATTCAATTCCCTAAGCTCACATATGTACACACCTGTAACCAAATCTCTTCCCTTTTTTCCTCCTCAGGGGATGGAACTCAGCTTGGTAGGTAAGTCTCACGGGCCCAGACCCACTACTTAACTCAAATTTGACCGCAGTCACATAAATCACTTAATCTTTTGGAAAGATGAGTGTTGGAATGAAGAGCTAAATTTCTTTCCAAAGGTCATTTGTGTTTTGCTCAAGACCAGAAGGAGAAGCAGGGCAGTGCCGCCTCATTAAAGAAACAGAAGGAGCTTCCAGAAGCTGGGACTGTTAGCAATGTCATGTGGGCAGGAAAGGTTAGAGAGGATAGGAACTCTGAAGAGGACCTTGGGTGCCAACCTTTTTCCATTTCTCACACCAACAGGTCATTTGGTCTTGTTGATTCTACCTCTATCAGGTTTTCAAACTAGACACCTCCTTTCCATTGGTTCTCCTGTAGCCTTGGTCCAGGCTATCATCATCCCATCCCAGGACTATTTGTCTTTCTGTCCGCTCCATGTTGCTGAGAGAATATCTCTGTTATCTGTACAACTGATTGTATGTCAAGCCCAGTCCTCCTCAATTGGAAAGTGTTTCTTTCACTATCCTGTCCTCCCCACCACCAGACTTCCTGTTGTTTCCTGAAACCATCTCAGTTCATTCCTATTCCCCTCTGCATAGAACATCCTCTTATATTTCTGCCCTCATTGTTGAAGTTCTAAGCTCCCAAGAAGCCCCTTCAGCCTACCCAGTGAGAATTCATTTGTCATATGCTCAAAGCACAATCTTAATATTCATCTCCTGCCTTGTGCTACATTTATTTATTGGAGTACATCTGCCTTTCCCCCACACTGTAAACCCTCCAAGAGCAGGGATCATATCACCCAATGCCTAATGTAGAGCCCATATGTAGCTGCTATTTAGTGAATATGCATGTGATAAATGTGTATATGTACACAGGTAAGTGGATTTGACAATTGATTTTTGAAAGAAGAGAGTTAGTGGAGTCAAAGAGATAGAATTCAAGAGAGTAAGGTGAGAAAGGGGAATGAGAAAGTAGAAGTCTCTTGCAGAATGATATTATGAAAATATTCTACGCATCTATAGATTTGTATGTGTGGAGGTTGTTCTCATGTACTACTAGTTTCTCTCTTCCTATTTCTTATCTATCTGCAGCCTAGAAAATTCATTTTCTTATCATTCCGTTATTCAGCCCTGAGGTGTTAGCTACAGCAACATCTTTTCTGATCTCTAAGCCTCACAAATCTCAGATTTGTTTAGTTAATGGTATTGGCATGAAAATATTTCTATAGCCTGGTTTCATTTCTGGGTTATTCTACATTACACTGCTGTTGCATTCTGATACATCGGCTATTTTTTAAAATCATTTTTATCTTCAGAACATTCTGAAATTATCTCTAGGTCAATTCAAGTTTCATATTTTACTACATTTCTTATTTTTCCTGAATATTAAAATGGATTTTACTCCATCGCCTTAAAAAATTGAATAGCAGCATGTGATGTCATTTAAGGCTTTTTGAATAGGTTTCTCTTTGTTCCTCAATATCACCAATTTCCTATAAGCACAAAATGCTCCCGTTTACACCATCACATGTTAAGACCCTATAGAACCTCTAGTGTCTAAGGACCTTCAATCAGCCTTGGCAAAGTCCCTGGAATCACAACCCAGGTTGTCCTGACTTCGGTTTCCATCCTAATAGCCAACACTTACCCTCAGGACCCCTTTTCCCACTTCCCCTGTCTTTATATCCACATGTACCATAATAGTTGTGACCAACCTTTTACCAAACCCAACAGCTACTGGATAAGCACCCATGCAATTCTCATCAGTTATTGTCACCAGGCCAACTTCTAGAATGGTCTCTGATTTGCTCTCCCACACCCACCACTTTCCTCTGCTTATCCCAAAAGATTCCCATCCCTTGGCTGAGGATCCTTAATGATAGAAAATCTTGCAACAGTAGGTGAAGAGCGGGTCCAATCTAATTTCCTTTCTCATCACCTGCATGTTCTCTACCCGCCCTATGCCTTCCCCTAATTTTTTTCCTTTACATGTTTTCTGATGCTTTTCTATGATGTTCCAAAGAGAGCATTTCCCTCTGCTCCTCTCTACAGCTCTAGTTCATTCAGCCTTGACTACAGAGTTATTATTTGTAACAATAGCTAAAAATGATTGAGTCCTTACTATAAGCCAGGCCATGTACTTTTATGTACTTTTATTATCTCACTGATTCTTCATTACAGTTTTATAAGGAAAACACTACTACTTTCATGCCCACTTTATAGAGTGGAGAACTGAGGCTTAAAGAGATAAAATAACCTGCCTGAGATTGCATAGCTGGGCAACAACAGCAGCAGGAGTTTGGTGCATTCACTCTCTTTTTACCCACCATGCTCTAAAGCCTTGCTTGCTCGGAGCCAAGTGCTGCTCACGGATTGCTCCTACAGTAGGGTAGTTTGGAGATGCTGACAACTTGCATTCAGTCTGCTAAGTACCAGGCAGCTTCCCTGGCAGAGCGCCTAGTAACAGCTGCCATGGAAACGACCTTTCTCCATACCTGCTCAGACTGCTTCTATCTAGGGGAGGCTTCCTGGAATCTTGGCTAATTCTGGTCTGATCCCTTCCTTCTGAAAACTCCACCCTCAGGGCAGGTGACATGCCAACTGGCGTCGGCCAGAAAGCAGCCACCTGTAGCCCAGCCTGCCCTTGAAGAAACAGCATCAAAACAAACTTGTTACAGTTCATACCAAGAACTCCTTCCCTCACACACTTTTCCCTCATAGCTTCCTAATGGAGCTACAATGCCATTCTCCTGCCCTTGCCTGCAACTTCTGCTTACAGTGCTGATTAAGAACTGATGAAAAATCTGAATATAGTAAAAAGCAAACACAGACACAAATACTTTTCTCACAAATTCTTCCCTGTCATCTTTTCCTGCCCTTCACTTAGAGGACTTTCTGACATGTATTACTTTTATTTCTTCAAATAAAATATTTGAAACTAATTATTTCAGAGTAAATTTTAAAAAGCTATGATCCTCTTGACCTGTCCTGTGTATGATATACAGAACCAACTACCAGACAGGTTTTAGCTCCAGCTTAGCTTTGAACTTCAAGTTTTTGGATGTTTCTTCTTGGTGAACCCCAGCTGCCACCGTCACCAACACCCCCACCTAGAATCCCATCAGAAAGATTTTTAAAGAGGAAAAGCTACTAGATTCTGATTTTTTTTCAGGTATTATGATCCTGAAATTTAAAACCAACTTCCCTGTTGACATCCTCAGAAATTCTTGAAATATACATAGGTTTTAGAAACTAAAGGTTTAAAAAAATTATCTTATTATTTTTCACCAGCTGAATATTATCATTAAAATATTCTTTACTAATAGAGTTCAGCACAACCCACATTACCTAGAGATTCAGCATCACTGTTTTTGTGTGTCTATGTCATTGTGTTCTTACAATGTGTCCTCTGAAATATGGCCACCCAGACAAGCAATGCTGCCATGCTCTTTTCCTGCACAGTGACGGGTGGAAATGGGACAGAGATGGTTAAACCTTGATGGTGGAGGTGGAGGGGGTGATCAGGGAAGAATACACTTGGGCATTTGCGGGCAGCAGGATAGAATGGGCTGGCTTAGGAGAAGGGGACAAAGTAGATGACAGAAGGTGGCAGGTCTGAGGAAAGCCATGGTGGTGGGGAGACCAGATGGGTGCCCAACATAGCCCTGGAGTCCCGGATCCACCCTCTCCTTATCCACCAGCTGGGCCCACTGATTTGTTCTTTCAGCTCTCTTTAGTCTCCTAGTCATCAGTTCTCCTTTCACTCTTGCCGCAGCTGCACTTTTCCCTTCTCCCAGACCTTGGCTTCAGTTTTGCCAGTAGTGCCCTTTTGTCCTTGCTCCTGGCTCCACAGCTCCAGGTGTTACTGTTGCCAAAAGCTACTAGCTTTGGGGGCTGTGATTGAATTGTTATTTTCAACATGAGGGAACAGGAGGTTTGGCGTCTCTGTTGGGCTAGAGTTTGAAATGTGAACTCCTGGACTGTCTTCTGGGTGCTACTCTGCATTTACTACACATCCGAGCAATACGGGTAGTGCCCTGTGTCATTTAGTTGCCCTTTAGCGTTGAAGTATATGTTCATGTGCAGCAGAGGGTGAACATGTAATAAAGGCCTGGAAGATGTATCTCGATGCCTTGGTTTGTGGAGTGAATGGGAGGGAGTGAAGGTATTAATAAGCTGTGGGCTGTGTCGGGGCAGCCACTTGGTCCATCTATGCATCTCTCCATACCCAGCTTCAACCATGAGCATGGGCCTAATCACTCAGATAGAACTTACTAAAGACAGGAATGAATGAATGAGTGAATGAATGAGTGAATGAGTGAATGAGTCAGTGAGTCAGTGAGTGAGTGAACGAATTAATAATGCTGCCTGGAAACAAAGAAGGACAGGAACGTGAAAGTAAAGGATTGCTTTGTCCGAAAACCATACAGGCAGTGAACGGCACACGTTTTCCCGGCACTCAGGGAAGCCCTACCACTGGCAGCAGCTTTCGTGAGCTAGGATGCTGCGCAGAAGGTATGAGAGCATCTCAACAGGCTGCACTTCTTGATGACTTGAGATAAATATTCATACTTAATACTGGTTCTAGGGTATGAATTTTTAGACTATAATTTTTAAAAATTTATTATAGTTTTAAACTTAATTGGGTAAAAATATTTATTGGTGGGGGAGGGGATGCAATTACCCAATTATCAAAGCTAGAATGAATCCTAGGAGGGACACTAAAACTATCTTTAAGTACTGTGAGGATTTTATTACAGCAACTCTTAAAACAATAATGAATGTTATGTGTTCCTCAGCCATTTTTACAACGAAGAGCAGCACACCATTTTCAAACAGAAAGCAGATTTGCATTTGTGGAAGAAGAAGCAAGAAACGGCTCCATGCCAATAAATCCTCCTCACAAACCCCCACCACTGAAAAAATCACTTTTCTTTGAACGTTAAAAAAAGGAGGAGTGGGTGGATAGGGAAACTCTAGTGAAGCTACAGACAATAAAACGGAGATGTGGGAAATAGCATTAAAAATATGTTGGCATTTTCCCAAATGGGGAGTGCTGACAAGTATAATCCTATTACTCAAATCACATCAGCAATGAGATAAATGAAATAAAAACATGATCTTGTGTGACCAGAGCGGCTATTTGTCCACAGACTTTCATTGCATTGAATCAATCTGTACCCCCCAAAATGGGACATAGTAGAAAACACAGTTAAGGAGGCTTTTAAAACACATCATCGAGATTACAGCACCTTTTAAAATAAACAGCACTGAATAGCAACACAGGTAAAATGTCATTGTAAGACGGGGTTCCGATATTCAACGGCGTGCTTTATGGCTTTCCAGAGTATGATAAAATCTGTTCACCAGATGTACTATATGTCTCTTGTGTAGCATACTTGAGCATCCTGTAGGCCCGAGGCACATTTATTTCATGTAATTGCCTTTCCTGTGCACACCTTGGGGCACCCTAATTCTCCATTTTATTTCAGGCACTGTACAGGGTACCATCTGGTAGTTTTAAACTCATCCTGTTTTATGGCACTACTGCAGTGGCTGTATTCAGCTGTACTGCAGGCTTTTGGTGGAGACAGACTTCTTACTACCAGCTATTTATTTTTGTCTGAAATAAAATAGCCTTGAACTATCAACATGCAGGATTCACACGTAGATCATCACCAGTCTATATGAGCTAGACAGAGATTCCCAGACAACCTGCAGACTCGAAGCATTTCCAAATTGCTTTACACACAGCTGTTAACTTACAGAATTGGGATTCTAAATTCTTCGCCTACTTCTGCATGTAATTATATCTTTTTAGTATCTCATTTGTATTATTTTAGTTCAGATGAGCACAAAAATAAATGTATTCCATCACATCTGGAAAAGTACTGCAGAGAAATCGCTGCATATACGAAGCTGCACACCTCATTACGAGATTCGTCACTCATTTCAAACCCAAACTTATCTCTGTCCCTCATCAACGTGGCTTTGTTTTGCTGTTGTTTTCCTTAAATTGTTAAATCATTTTTTTCAAGGGAATTTGCAAGATCTTGAAAAGGCGAGTTTGGAAATAATATACTTGGCAGAAGGAAAATAAATCTCAGAAGCAAACAGCTTTTGGGCAGCAGGTCCCCTATGAGCATGCCATCCTCAACTTGTGCACCAATTAGATAGGAAGTCACTCTGTTTTCTCTGAGAATTCATCTTCTGCTTCTGACCAACCCCTGCCCCCCACCAATGTGACCACAGAGCTGGGCAAGCCACTTTGACAAAGGGTCTCTGATATGCAAATAACACACAACCAGCTGCATGTTTCCAAATGAGTCATTGTTTACCTGCTGATTCCTCCTCACCAAATCCCTCTTGCTGCCTGTGTTATGCATTCCCCCTTCTCCTGTCCCTTCCCTGTGCAACAGCTAAGGTCTGTAGGCCCCCTCAGAATGGCAATGAGAGGGGGCCAGGCCGGTGATGGGACGAGGTGAGTGATGAGTTGGCTTGCGAGTCACTGCTGCCTCTTGACATGTGTTATCTCAGCATTGCCCAGGGAGAAGATTACTAGTCTTTGGCCCGAGATGCAGAAAGCCTTCCAGTGTACAATCTGCTACCTGGCGTCAATGACTTGCATAAATAAATAAACCAATCAGGAGATGCTGGCTTTACTACCGGCACCCAGGCTAGCCTTCGTTATGGCGATGGTAACAAGTACAGATGGAAAAATATTTAAGGTAGAAAAATGCTGGATCTTGACCCGTTTGCCACAGGTTCTTTACATGTTTTGCATTTGTGGCAATGACAAATGTAGCTAAATGCACCTGGTTGTAGCTGTCTGCTGTGATCTAAAGCCTTTTTGAATGAAAAGAAAAACTCCCTCTGTTATTTATTGTTGGAAGCAGAGTTTACTTTGCTGTCTTTAACCTCAGCAGAAATCAGAAATGCCAGTTTAACAGCAAGCTGATGAGTTCTGGGGAACAGAGCAAAGAGTCGTTGGTTGGAGTCTTGTAAATCAGTAGAAGACCAGTGACCAAATAGATTCATATTTATTTTCCTGGAGTTTTCTTCTCTTCTTTGACTCTCAGGCAATCTTGTTCTATAAAAATGTTAATGCTGGTCTGAATATGACGGGTGATTTTTTTCCCCACAGCTCTGTCAAACAGATCTTCCCAATAATTAAATGTGCATCCTTGAGCTCTAAGAGCAGTCTTGTTGAACAAAGCAACCACAAATCCAACTAACCTTTGAAGAATGAGAGTGTCAAAGCATAAGCAGATGTTTTAATTTGCACAATGCTGGGATTTTTTGGATGCCAAATGTTCCTAAAATAGTTATTGTATCTAGACAGCAGGAGAAAGATATACTCAGAAATGACCTACACGCCTCTCAGTTACAGACATTGTTTTCTTCAGCAGAAGTGACATTGAATGTGTTGCTAAGAAATCTGTGTGTTAATCAGCATTTAATGAGAAGGTATCACAATCCTATGATTACAATATATGAGAAAAAAACAAAAGAGCACTTCAGAATTTTAAAGTACACACACACACACACACAGTCTTTGTAAAGTCCATAGCTAAAACAAAGATGGGACACAATAAAAGGGCTCATGCTATCCCTTGTGTAGGTATTAAAGGTTTCTAAAAATGACTTAAGAGATGCCTGCGATTAAAGCCAAAAAAAGAGGATACATACTTTAGCCATGAAATTATACCATAATGTTATCTAGCCAGTTGAACTTACATTGCTTTAGGGAAATGTTAGCACATGTTTTTCACAAGTGGGTGCAGGCAGGAAAGATTTATATTAGACATCAGGAAAAATGTCTTGACTTTCAGAAGAGTTGTGAGAAGCCAAATAGTTTACCCAAGAAGGCTGTGGAATTTACCTCCTGGAGTTTTTTAGCAGCAGACAGGAGACCCATATGTTTGGGTTTATTTCAGAGTCTTTGAAATGAATAAAATAGGCTTATTAAGATTTTCCTAGTCCTTTTCTTTTGTAGCTTGCCTGAGAACAGGTTAGACATTCGGTCCACAAAGCCAGCCTCTTCCTGACCTGCCTGTAAGTCCGTCTTCTCAAGTCTTAGCCATATCCTACCAGAACCTCTTGATCTAAAGGGTTAAACTAAGGGACTCTGGTGCACTGCTGCTAGTGGGTTGAGGGAGTGTAAATTGGTGCAATCTCTGTGGTAGACAATTCCTCAAAATATAAAAAATTAAAAGTGCTCTTGTCCTGTGACCCTGCAATTACATTTCCAGGACTTTATCTCTTAGATCTATTTATACAATTCAAAATGACCTATGGATTCATGATTTATTGCAGCAATGTTTTTAATAGCAAATAATTGAAACAACCTTAATATCCATCAAAAGAAGACTGGTTAAATAAGTTATAGCATATCTGTGTTAAAGAAAGAGGCAGCTCGACATGGCCTTGTAAAAAAGGATTTCTAAGACACACGTTTTTAAAATTAGATGCAAAACATCACATATACCATGCTATTGTTTGTGTGTTTTCCAAAAGGAGAAGAGAGACATACTTTCCACAGCATAAAAAATAACTTTAGAACTATTATACCTTTTGCACTGGTACTATGTGTAATATCGATTAATATCAAATACATGAATATTAAATAAATGACTAAGAGAAATTAAGGGAACTCTTTTCCAAATCAAACCCCCCCAATGAAGTACGAAATTCATTCTGTCTTATCTCTGGTTCCCTCCTTGATTCTTATCAGGAAGCCACTAGGATCAGATGGCCATGGCGGGGTGCAGGGAGGGTGTGGAGTGGGGGACATGGGACATGACTGTTTGACCTAGGTTTTCTTGTTCCCTTTCTGCAGCTATGCCTTTCAGAAGACAGAGAAGAGGAAGAAGGAGGTAGAGTCTGGTGTGAGGGCACCAGGGAACATTTCCTTACTTCACAATTTGGTGAACTGAGTGGAACTGCCTGACAGTACACAGAAGGCGAACTCCTGCCTAAGGTCATGGAGAAAGGCAGGAGGGTCCTCCTGTGACCAAGAGATGACCAGTTTCACAGAGGAAATGCAGGGCCACTCTCCGACTGGACCCCACCATGCACAAGGTGAGAATTCAGCCTGTCAGGGTTCCCCTTATTAAAGTATATGTCAAAAAGTCCTGGTAGAAATGTAATTCTATGATGTTAATTTTGGAAAGTCTCATCTAGAACTTTCTGGGAAGTATTTGAAAGCACAGTTGTGGAATTATTTGAAGACTTGAACATAAATATTCAACATTTCTTGGATACAGCGGTTGGAATATGCAACAGATAGGGGTCTATATCGGAGAAATGAGAGACGTGGCAAGTGCTTAGCCTCTCTGAGACTCAGTCTCAACGTCTCACCATCAGGGATAGCTAGCTAGCTCACGGAATTATTGCGAGGGTTCATTGTTACAATTTATTCCAAAGTCCACCACAGCACTGAGAACATAGGCAGCACTCAAGCAGCAGTGGCCGGTGGTATTCTCTGCTAAACTATTTGCCACCTCAGCCGCTTTGATTCTGCTCCAGAGGGTTTTTTTGCTGATCCCACTGGTGATGCAAGGCAGGTTAATTAAAGATGCTCTCACCTAATCTAAAAAGTCAAGACATCAGTCCACAAAAAACCAGAGCCACCAAGTAGGCAGCTGTTTAACACTTTGGGTAGAATATTTCTCCCCCTAAAAACAGCCTACTTTAAAGAAGGGAGAGTTAAGTTTCCAGGATCTTACTCCTGAGATTTTTATTTAAAGAATACCCCATCTTTACTCGCAGCGGAGTGGCTGAAGATTAAAAATTAGCCACTGTATAGTAGCTGAGCAGTAACAATTTTTCATAAAGGTTTTTAGTACACATTTGGGATTATAATTTCAATATTATGCAAATGCATTTTATGGATCTGTAATACAGAATGTGTACTGGCGTTAATGTGCATTAGCGGGCGAGAAGAAAAGGCTCCAAATGAGCCATTTTGGTGTCTGCTTTCAACATGTATTATGAATAATAAGTAAAATGTTCTGATTTAGAACAAATAATATAAAATCTGATGCACTGATGTGCATCCTCTTGATGCACATCAGTGACACAGCCCTATGCAATGCCCATGGAATTCTTCCATTGGACACAATTTAAAACTGGCTCTTAAACGATATATTCCTTTTTCTGGCGTGTCTTCCTGAATGAGATGTGAAAGTAAAATATATATATTTATTATGAATAGGGGACAGTTTCCCCCATTGCTCAAAATCAGGCATGAACCAGATCAAGGTATTGGAAAAGCCGCGACACTATAGTGGTCAAGAGAATGGCCCAGGCTACTCCTAATTTTATAGGCTCTGAGTAATGAAAAGTGAAGAAACATCTAAACAGGGTTAGAGAACTTGCATATTTTCAATGAATCAAATTAACAAATGTAATGCCTTTAACACAAAATATTTAATACAAGATGACTGTATTATTCCAAAGACATTTAAACGATGTGTAAGTAATCTTTCTTAGTATAGTGGGCTGCAAACCTTATGTTCGAAAATGGGAACTTGAGTTGAGATTTGTCTGATGTTTACTTTCTTTCAGCCTTGTCAGTGCGTGCTTTTGTAATTGCAGACAGTAATAAAATTCTCAAAAACTGATTTTAAGGCTTTTCCTAAAGGCAGAGGACTGAGCCAAACAACTGGCTTCTCATGATAAAGCCTAAAAATGTTTGTTCCCTTTTTAAATTAATATTAATATTTCCATGTTCCAATTTTGCACGTACAGAGGTGGTAGCTGGTTATTTTTAGGAGTAATCCAAACTTTGTATTTGCATTGATTTAGTTAAGACTTTCAGAGCTATTGATCCCGTTTCTTGAATTCATGTTTCACACCTGCCCCATTCTTGGGTAACCTGCAGGAATACAAGATCGTACTGTCCAATGAGTATGGACTAAGCATTCAGCTGAGTAACAATAATACAATCATCTTGTCTCTCAAACAGGTGACCACCTTAATGTTTCTTGAAATGCCACTATGTCCATGACATATTCAAATATCCATGCCTTGAGTTATCTCTGTGTTAAGTGTTTTATATGCATTGTCTCAATCGACTTACAAAGCAACCTCACAGGTAGATTTTATAATCCCCATGAAATGGTTGAAGAATTTGGAATTTTAAAAGACTAAGTAATTTGTACAAAATCACAATTATACAGGTCTCTCTAATTTTGCAACCCAAATTCTTGACCAGTATACAACCCTGAATCCACTATTAATGTAGTAGATAATTGTCTTGGCTTAATTTATCATATAAGTTACAGAAATGGTGTTTGGTCCTTACTCTGACATGGGCACTACAATTGACACTAAAATCGGATCCAATTTTAACCAGCCATTGCTTAACTTCACTGCTTATCTACATTGCTGCAGTTGGTTGCTGCTTTCCATTTCCCCCAATACTTTTCCATTCGAGATAGAGGTCTGTGGAAGGAAAGATGGATACAGCAAGAGGGTCTATCCAAGAACCCAGTAAATATGCTGCATAAATAAATCAGGTGTTTTAAGTTTGGCAATTTAAATTCAGCAAAAAGTCTTTGAATGCCTGTGGAGTGTAAGCTATAGTTTCTGTCCTTGGGTTGTTAAATTTTCAAAAAGCCCCAAATTCAAGTTTATTAGTAGCAAAGAAGCCCTTCCAAATATTAACTTTCAATCAATATTGGAAAAAACTGAGTAGTATATTGTGTCTTATTTTGAAAACAAGCTATTTGCCACGTGTAGAAAAGATCCCTAAAGATATCTTTTTAATAGTTGAAATATGAGATGCTGAGTAATAAAACTTGAAGTACAGTGGAGGAGTTCTGAGAGAGCACGTGACACATTGCCTTGAAATAATATTCTCAATGCCATTGTTGAGTCCTCTATGCTCTTGACCCTTTGCACAATCTCACTTAATCTTCACACCACCCTGAAATGTAAATATTATCTTCATTTTACAGACGAGGAAATTGAAGTTTACGTAAAGTAAATTGTCTGAGGTCAACCAGTTAATAACTGGTTGAATGGGGATTTAATTCCAGGTCTGCTTGATTTCAAAGTGATTAAGTGAGTGAGACAGAGAGAAATGAAGAGAAGACAGTGGTTTTTAAAGAACGAATCTCAATTTTCTGAAACCCTATAGCAACTCCTGCCTTTCTCATGGCCCTTATCATATTCTGCTGTTATTTCTGGATTTCTTATACAACCTTTACTGAATTATAAGCTATTCTATTTAAGAGAAGGGACCACACACAAACCATTTTAGTATTCCCCCAAGACCTTGGTCAGCACCTGGAACAAAATAGGTATTCAAGATACATTTCACTTATTCCTCATATATTTGCTGGGTGTTTACCCTCTGGTTAAGCCCAGTAAAGAAGACAAGTCATGCCTTCCAGGAGCTTCCAGCTCAGTGGGAAAAGTAGTTAAAGACCCAGTGCTCTAAACCAAGTGTGGCTCTACAGTGATAGAAAGTAGGGGAAGCCAAGGGGAGGCTGACTGACTGGTGGGCTCAGCCAAGGCTTCCCAGGGAAGCCCTGTCATCCAAAACCATTCTTGAAGCATCAGTAAGAGCCAAGCAAAGAGAGTGGGGAAAGTATCACAAAGAGAGAAGGAACAGGAATGGACAAAGTCCCCGAAATTAGAGATAAGCACTTAGCCTGTTTCCCAGAATTACAAGTCACTTGGAGCTTACTGGAAGACAAGAGAAGCAGGGACCAGCAAGAGAGATGGTGGTAAGGTATCTGCTGTGAAGTCCAAAAGAACTGGATATACCATGAGAAAGTGTTTCTCTATCCTGATCTTTCTGGGGAAAGTTTTTGCAGGGGAGAGGCAAGACAAGACATATATTTGAGGAAGACGATCATTAGCTGAATTGTGGAGAACAGATTGGAAGAGGATGCTACTTGTTGCAGGAAGCAGGAAAGAAAACCAAGGAAGCAATCCCTAAAGCCAATGGGAGGAAAGGTCTTGCCATTAGAGAAGAGAAGGCCGCTTTGTATACATAGCTGACCCTTGAACAACGTGGGTTTGAACTGCCAGAGTCCACCTATATTTGGATTTTCTTCAATAAAAGTTACATGGAGTGTACCTGCCTCTCCTGCCTCCTCTTCCATCTTCTCCATCTCTTCCACCTCTGCCACCCTTGAAACAGCAAGACCAACCATTCTGCTTCCTCCTCTTCCTCAGCCCATTCAATGTGAAGATGATGAGGATGAAGACTTTTATGATGATCTACTCCCACTTATGGTAAATATATTTTCTCTTCCTTATGATTTTCTTAATGACATTTTCTTTTTTCTAGCTTACTTTATGCACAAATATAGTGTATAATACATGTGATATACAAAAATATGTATTTATATAATCCACAAGGCTCCCAGTCAACAGTAAACTATCAGCAGTGGAGTTCTGGGGAGTCAAGTTAACATGAGAATTTTTTTTTTTTTTGAGATAGAGTCTTGCTTTGTTGCCCAGGCTGTAGTGCAGTGGTGCAATCTCTGCCTATTATAACCTCTACCTCCTGGGTTCAAGTGATTCTCCTGCCTCTGCCTCCAAAGGAGCTGGTATTACAGGCATGTGCCACCACTCTAGGCTAATTTTTGTATTTTTAGTAGAGATGGGGTTTTGCTATGTTGGCCAGGCTGGTCTTGAACTCCTGACCTCAAGCAATCCGCCCACCTTGGCATCCCAAAGTGCTGGGATTACAGATGTGAGCCACTGTGCCCAGCCACATAAGAATTTTTGACTGCATGGGGGTCAGTGCCCTTAACCCTTGCATTGTTCAAGAGTTAACTGAAATTTGAACCGACAAATATTTTATATGTGAGATATTTTTGGAGTAACCCCAAATTAGTTTTCTCTCATTATTAATTTGTGGGAGCCTCATGGACTAAAACACTAAAGAAGTCTTAACTTTGAATGTCCTTGCATTTAGACATCCAGTGTAGCGCTCAGAGATTTAATTAGAGCTGTGTTGAGGCACTTTTTATCTTAACAATCTCTCTGTGAGTAGAGGTAAAAAATAACAGGAATCGATATAAACAGCCTAAAAGGAATATCTCAGAAAGATAGAAATATTATTTTTGCTGATGCACATTTTTTATTTTGAAAAATCATAAAGATCTCCATTAGGAAATCATTCTTCCTTGGCATTGTGTTGCATGCTCAACAAATAAAAGGTAAATATGCTAAAACTGGTGTCTTTCTCATGAAAACAACATAACTGTAAAGTTCTTTGTTTTCACCCAAATGCTGAAAACATTTGTGTAGGCAATTTCAGTAAACATTTGGAGAATTGGAAGTGCTCTCTCCTACACATATGGTTCTTTATGAAGAGGTAATTTTTATCTATGTTCTACTCAATTGAATATTTATAAGTCTGTTTGGCCTCAAAAGTACCTGATCTCCCCCCAAAATACAATTGCCCTGTAAAGCTAAAGTGAGATTTATTCATTTACCCTTTAAGAACTTTGCAAGTTATTTTCATTTTCTCCCTATGAATTTGTTCCCAGTAAAATCCTAAATTTGTTTAATTTGCTGTGTTATTGCAATTAGTCAATTCTCCCTCAGTTACACAAATAATAGCCTTATAAGTTTGAGGCTGTAAATCATTCATCCATTAAAAATGCCATTTCCTTGTACTGCAAATTCGATTCATTTAGAAGAGAAAAACCATGGCATGGAACAGAATTATGCAATGTCATGGACACATTAACATTCGGATCAAAATTTTACATTGTGTCAGCCAGTAAACAGTATAAATGGTTCAGATTTGCAATAAATAATTGTCTATTAATACTCTGGCATGCTGTAGCAAATTACAGTCTCGCTTCAGTAAGTACAGCTGTAGGTAGTCGCCAGGGCCGAAGGAAGCAAGTGCCACAATTGGTTTGAGAGGAAAAGAGCCCGTTAGGCAGGGATGCAGGGCAGCTCTCTTCAGCAAATGGTGGCATAGCTGTGGATTAAATGCTTGTGTTTATAAACACAGGAGGAAGACCCAGTGGACTTTTACTGTAGCTGGAACATTACACACCAAAACGTAGCCCTTTGCTAGAAGATGCATCTTTGTGTTCGCTGAATGTGAAAGGGATGGTGACATATTCTATTAACCAGAAAATTGTTCCTGATGATAGAACCAACCTTGGTGTCTCCAGGGTCCAGGTACTAGGCTTATGGCTAGAGCAGCCACAATATCAGGTGTTGATTATGGAGTCACTCAGGGACCACCACAAGTTGAGACTTTCCCCAGAGTCTGCCTTATGTGTGGGAGCGATTTAGGCCCTTCTTCCCTCTCTCCCTGCCATGATCTTCCTCACTAACAAATTGAGGAACCTAAAATTAATATTTTTCACTGTTCAGCTTAAGGCTTTTAAACCCTGTTAAAATGCAAACAAGATGCCTGGAAGAGTTGATAAGGAGATATGTGAACATTCATTGACATCTCAGGCTGCAGCAGGTTCTCAACTTAGTCAAAATCAGGGCACTGAGTAGGGTGAGGAATTCAGGGTATGCAGCACGAATGATGGGAAAATAAAGTGTTGCTTAGAGGACATCTTGAGGGCCGGGATCGTTATGTACAAAATGCAGGGGTACAGGGGTACAGAGGGAAGGTTGGGAATGAATGTCAATGGTGACTAACATTTGTAGAATTCATCTGTGGGCCAAGCAGTACTATTATCATCCCCATTTCTCAGATGAGAAAACTGAGGCCCAGAGATGTTAAGTAACTTGCCCATCAAGTTTACTCAGCTAGTATAAAAATTTGTACTGAAGAATTGGGTATGTCTAAAATTTACCTTCGTTCAGAATTTAGCCTGAGGCTCTCTAGGAACAATAGATCTTGCTTATCTTAAAACCATGATGTTAGATTAATTGATATTGTGACTCTTGGCAAATATCAAAGTTTTGTGGAATTTTCTATAATAAAGACTTCGGACTTTAGAACAGTCAATTCAAAACACTAAATTTATTCCTTTATTCCTACTATTATCCTATCCTTTTCCTTAGCTCACAAAGGAAAAATAATCCTCTATTGACTTCCAAATTTAGCATGCATTTAACCTATATTTATACATTTAAAACACATACAAGGATGAAAGCAACCTTATAAATTATATTTTAATAAGTATTGATATCTGAAAAGCTAGCGATCTAGAGAAATTTTTTCTTTGACTTAGATAATATTTTCATCAACATTATAAGAAAAATAAATTGAGCCCCTATGAAGTATAGGGTTTGTCCTGGATTTTAGCTGATGGCCTAATTTTGCTTTTCATGTCTGCTAAAAGCCAAGTTTAATTTGGACCTATTTCTCAAGAACGGCAAGCAGCTGTGACTGATTTATTTGAATACTTTATAGCATTTAAAAATAGTTTTTTTAATTCACCAGAGAATTATTAAATCCTTGTGGCTGTACGCCCTCTTTTGTAGTCTTAGGTTCTCTCTCATGCTTAGACAATTGCTATGGAATCATAACTTGTGTCTTTGCCAACAATAGCTACTTTTTCTTGCACACCACTAAACTAATTATCTCAAAAACTCATTTTTGTGACATCAGTCTCCTGTCCCAAACTGTCAGTGACTCTTCACTTCCTCCCAAGTAAATTCTGTGTCAGGACCTCCACCATCTGGGTGCTGTTTACTATTCAATACATACTTCCCCCAGCTCCCAATGAAAGCCCACTGCACCTAGCCCTGTCTCTGATACCCACGGGGCTGCACGTCTGGCCATCACCCTTTCCTCCCCTCCGCTAGTTATTTTCCCTCTAATGCCTTTACCATCTCTCCAGCCCCCTAGCACAAACTCCCTACATCTTTGAAATCTTTTTTTTTTTTTAAATCCTAGCTCTTTTCCTCTCTAAAACTCAAGATTTGACACTTACTGTAGAATCATAAAAAGCTAGAACTCATGGGGATAGGAATGGGGCTATCTGTCATTTTTAAATATAGCTTCTCTCAATCTTTATTTAGTGGACTTGTGCTGGATTAGGGATGAGAAGACCTGACTCCAGTGTTTTCTTGATGAGTGACCTTGGATCAGACATATGTGCTCTTTGAGACTCAAGTTCCACATCTATAAGTGAAGATACCTGGTCTTCCTACTTCACAAGGTTGTTTTGAAAATCAAATGTAATACTGCGTAATAAAGTGACTCATATATATATATATTTTTTTTTTTTTTTTTGAGATGGATTCTTGCTCTGTTGCCCGGGCTGGAGTGCAGTGGCTCAATCTTGACTCACTGCAACCGCCGCATCCAGGGTTCAAGCGATTCTCCTACCTCAGCCTCCCAAGTAGCTGGGATTACAGGAACACACCACCTCTCCCGGCTAGTCTTTTTTTTTTTTTTTTTTGCATTTTTAGTAGAGATGGAGTTTTGCCATTTTGGTCAGGTTGGTTCTGAACTCCTGACCTCAAGTGACCCACCTGCCTCGCCTCCCAAAGTGCTGGGATTACAGGCATGAGGCACCGTGCCTGGCCTGATTCATAAATTCTAAAGTACTAAGTGACGTCCTTATATATAGCACAGTCCCTCCAGCCCCTGCAATTCAAAGATACATCTTGCTGTGCTTAGGAGAGTTAGAGTGGAAGCATGACCTAAATTGTTAGCTGTTTATCTCCTATAGAAAGCAGTCAACAGATCTTTGTTGATAAAATAAATGAATATTTACTTTTTATCTTTCAGTGAGAATGTGATAACTTTGGTTATTGATGTATACGTCCATGCAAATTTGCTCATGCAATTTCAATCACATCCCCCAATACAACTTTCTACCAAAGTAATTCCTCCAAAATAATTGCCCCAAACATTTAAATACAAGCATAGGTATGGAAGCCATTGACTGTTAACATTTCCCACATTTACTTGCTGAATGTATGCTTTAAACAGTCTTAAAAAGGTAATAATATGTCTAATAAAGAGACCCATCAGTCCTCAAAATGTCCTCACCTTTTAGTGTTGAAACAATAATAATGATTTGCTTCATTTGTGTTCTACACACCAATGAGATGAGCTAATTGCATATCTGCTATGAAATAATGTCTATTATTGCATGGTAACTACCCATTAACTCCATTGGAAACACTAGTAATTACGCAGTATGTTATGTTAATGCACCTGTGTTATCTTCTGATTGCCGTATTATTAATTCAAGTGACCTCTATAAATCTGTTTCCCAATATCATTTTCTTATTTTGGAACTCTCTGTAATACTTTAAAGACTGTTGGCTAAACAAAAGCATGCAGTAAAAACTATTTTCAAAAAAAGAGGATCTGAAGTGTGGTCCCATTGACGTTTGCTGTTTTCATCACTTTGCTTGACACACACAAACAACTTTAAAGCTGTATTCTATTCCCTTCTATGCAAAGTTACAACAATTTTCACTTGTGGGGAGTTGTAGTAAGATTTGACTTTTTAAAACTTTGAAACCTGTCTGGCTCACACACAGAATCGCAGCTTAAAAGCCCGAAGTTCACTCTAAAAGTGTCAATCAACTTTCCACCACACTAACACGTAATAATGAAAGGCTCATATTTGCTCCTAAAACCCGAGTTGCCTCCCAGTCACTTTGCATCTGGTTACACCAAACTTAGCTTTTCTATAGTCCATCCAGTCCTGACCTTCCCCTCTCCTTAGGAGCCCCCATTTAACTAAAGTAACTCCAGCCCAGGAGATGAAAACCCCATCAGCATTTTCATAGTTAATGACAGGGCTACAAAACAGAAAATAACAGCAGGAATCTGAAGCCAGTGCTTTTATTGGACTAACGATATAAATAAAATGGTCCCTGATTGAGCTTCAGAGAATCACTGTCTCTTTATCAGGCCATAGAAAACAGATCCAGGAGGGCAATAAATACAGCACATAACAGAGTGGAATTAAATGATTAGGCCTGAATTAACACCCTGTTTCTGAGCCTCACTTAGTGTTCCATGGCCCCCATGAAACACTGCAATTCACAAATGCTCAAGGCCCATTTAATTTTTATTTCAAGCTAGTTCAGAAGAAGGGATTACCTATAACTCCCCCCTATTCCATTGTATAACTCTTGAAGTAACAACACTGATCCTGTCTAGATAGCTGTTAGGAAAATAGGCTGTGCTATAGGAATCACAGAGTCTATTCAGAATCCTGCCTCTATGAAATCACATTAATTAAAAGGGACTAAATCTCTCTCTCTGCAAAAGTGACAAGGAAGCCCTTGATAGGAAAATAATGAATTAGTTAAATAAACTTGGTCATTTCCCGTGGTATTAACAACAAACCTCAACTGTCAAGCCCAAGTTTTTACTTTTTCAACTGGAGCTTTAGCATGCCAAAGATCCTTATCAAGTCTTAACTGAAAAATGGACTTGAATATCACCTTGGAGGATAATATATGGAGGCCCATTCCCCATTACACCATATGCCACAGGATAAGGTAGGTGAGTTTAACCGAAACCCTATTAGAGGGGAGTAAATACTGTTCTATACTTCTCCAATTATACAATGGCTCTAGAGCAAGAAATCCAAGGACGGCATTAGAGGAAGGTTTCACTGTACCAGTGAAGTACTTAGAAATTTTAGATGAAATATGCAGCAGATGAAACAATCATTAAAACCACCTGTATACCTGTGACTTGAAGTGACGTATAAGATGGAGACATATTTAGAAGGCAAGGTCCTCAAGAGTCAAGAAATAAGGGAGGTTGCCGTTTTGAGCACTTAGGAGATGCTGTGTGCTGGGGTTATTTTTTCCTCATTTAATCCCCACAATGCCCTATACACTAGACATGATTATTCCTATTTACAAGTAAGGAAATTGACCCTCAAAGAAGAGTGTAATAATTGCCCAAGTTCACGAAGAAAGTGTTAAGGCTAGATTCAAATCCAAATCTAGCTATTCCAAAGCCAGCCCTTTCCATCAATACTATGGCTATCACCTGCTTAGAACTCCTGACTGCTGCCTGGAGCGTTTACTCGGGATCTTCTAGAATAGCCAAAGAAACATCACATAGAAGAGGGATGAGACTAATGCAGTATAGTCTCAAACAGTAGAAAAAGACCCAAAGGGCTTTGGTACCGGGTGAGATTAGCTCTTATAAAGCCCCCGGAGATCTAGACATTCAGTGAATTAAAGAGGCCTCCTCTGGAATTAGATGAATCTGCCTGTCCAAAACTGCTTCTGAGTGGAAACAGTGGCATACATGCAGTCCAGACTCTGTCATCACCCTGAAGGGGCACCTTGAGCCTTGACTGGAATAGAGCAGGAAGGATTCTTCCACATTCTCAAGAATATGAGGTTTGACCACACCCAAGTTTTCCCAACCAGTCAGTTCAGCATAGCATGTCATTGTGTATGGGACAGAAAGGGACACCTATTAGATGGAAACTTCTGCCACAATACTTTTGCACTATAAAATGACTGTAATCATAGCTCAAATTTCTGCTTGAGTAACTTCAATGAAACACACAATAACACACACGTAATTCTCTCATTAAGCAATCTTATTTACAAGACTTGGGCATTGAGGATACATTGTAAAGAAACTATACAATATGATTTTTTTTTAAAAAAGGTAATCACTAGAAAGTTTACTGATGACGGATTCATGTTAGCAAAAGAGTGTTAAGTAATTGTGTCTGTTGAATTATGACTAGACACTCATGGAAAGTGTCTAATTTCATGTTCTATGCATATCTTTCTGTATTACTAGTACCCAATAAATTTAAATGTTTTTGACATTCAGTCAATGCTACATGGTAATAATGACATCTTTTCCATTAAAAAGGATAATTTCCTTAAAATTTTATGTTTTAAGAAAAGGTCTCTGTTTACCAAAAGAGATAGTAAAGTGATTTAAGTGAGTTTAATTTGAATAATTTTTTGTTCCTCAGCCAGCAGATCTTCAGCAAAGGTCTAGAGTATGGTGATTGTTCTTGGTTGTGGTTTTTAACAGTAATGACAATGCCCCGATAGCCTCTGGCCTTGACTTAGACACAATTGCAGGCCGCCTTTTCATCTTCAGTTTTAGTATTAAGAGAAGGAAAATCTACCTCACTATGTCAGCAATAAAAGCCAGACTATGTCTTTGAACTTGAGTCCTTGCCTACTTGACTCCACAGCGAGCCGTAGTTTTAAGCAGCTTTTTTGGGAGACAGGACCAAGTGGATCATCTACCATGCCCATTTGCTTATTTAAGCGGTTGCTTTTGTATTTTGAAAACATAACTTCAGCTTAAAAAAAGTCTACGTAAAAATGCAGTAAAACTTGGAACAAAATTATGGACTACCAGAGGTTTTGACTTTCAACTGGCTACAGAAGCTGAGTGTGTTGCAATCACAAAGAATTATTCCTTTAACATCATGAGGTATCACATCTGCATTTTTGAGTGAATATCTGACTATGGCAAAGAGATCAGTTTCACCACTGCAAAGCTGTATGGCTCTTCCACAACGTTCTTTCATCTAACATGAGGATTTCCATACCTTACAGGATTGATGTGGAAATCAAAGGCCATAAAAATGTGAATTGCACTTAAAAGAGAAAGTGCTGTGCAAGTATGAGGTATGACTGTGAAAAATTCTCAATGAAGACTGCCTAGGATTTTAAGTTCTCATCCTTGCTGTGCCACTTTTGATTACTCATCGATGAAAACCCTGCCCCTGTGGCCTTGTGTCAGACTTTGTTAACTTGGGCCTCCTTACAAAAATTAATCACTAATCCTGCAAAGGTTAAACCCATGATGCCAAACTACATGCTGCTTCTAGAACCACATTGCCTGACCACCTCGGTATCAACAGGTTTCTTGGTCTAAACCCTTTCATTTGAGCTAGACAATGTATTTTCTAGCAGAAGTAAAATTGTCCAGGGAATTGTTTTGCTAGAACCTCTTCTTTTCTTTTGTATTTAGACAGGGTCTTGCTCTGTTACTTGGGCTGGAGTACAGGATCCTAGTTCATTGCAGCCTTGAACTCCTGGGCACAAGACATCCTCCCTCCCACGCCTTTGCTCCCTGTGTCTTCACACCCTACCCCAAGGACTACAGACACACACCACCACTCCTGGCTATTTTTTAAATTTTTTGTAGAGACAGTGTCTGCCTTTGTTGCCCAGGCTGGTCTCCAACTCCTGGCTTCAAGTAATCCTCCCACCTCAGCCTCCCAAAGTGCTGAGATTACAGGCAGGAGCCACTGTGCCCAGCCTGCTTTTCTGATTTAACATTAAAGAAGCTATCCTTTCAGGCAAACTTGGGAAGTCACTGCATCTCAAAAGGGTCTCAGCTGAAAGTCCTGTGACACAGTCTGTGTGTTTATCACATGGGACTTATTGTGATTTGAAACCATTTTGTTCACCTACAGTATTTACTTACCTATTTATCATCCATCTCCCTCCTCTGGAATGTCTGTTTCAGGATAGATGGGGCAGTGTTTGTCTTTTTCACCACAATCCCCTGGGCTTCAAATACTTCCTGGAACACAGTGAGAAGCCCAATAAATAGCTGTTGAATGACCAGATGAATTGCTACAAATAGAAAAGGTCACATTTGATATCAGTAAAGCATTTACATCTGAATACAATTTTTTTTTTCTTTCCCTAAATGAAAGCTTAACACTCTTCTAAGCTCTCACAATAAAAATTCCACCAGCTAGGTCCTTAGCAATATTAATTCCTTAGTCCTATCGCCATCATTCTCAGGGCCCAAGCCTGAGCCAAACATGACTGAGGTTTTCAAAAAATATATTTTTAATATAATTTTAAAATATACTCTCTAGGGGAAGGCTCATAAAATACAGCTTCAGCCACAATCTGGACTATAGGCTGCCAAGTGCTGCATAAATAAATCATCAAGTCATTTTGGCATCCTGTGGGCCAGAAGGAATATCTTCCTCAGTAGATTTAAAGAGACACAGTTCTGAAAGAAACAGGAGCAAAGTGAGCCATCAAATATGCACTCTTTTATGATCTTCCAGACTTTGGACAGATTCCTTGAAGTGGCAATGGTCCGTTTTACCAAGAGCAGATTCTTTTTTTCCCCTCTTTCACTGGAATCCATTGAGGAGTTGAAAGAATTCATCCCAATATCCACAACAAATACCCACTTTGCAACCATTGGTACACTTGGGAGAAAAAAAATACAAAAATACAGCAGTCATAAGAGTGAGTTACAAGGGCAGCTTGTAACTGTATGTGCAGCATGGATTTGGGTAAGTCAGAGGCCATGCTCAGCTGAACAAAGGAAATCCCCAGAAACAGTGGCCAATGGCTAGTGCGGTGCCGGAGACTAGAGGGGCTGCTTGGTAGAGTCTGCATTGATGGCCTAGGCTGAGTGTCCAGACTAAAGCTCACCTGTGCAACACACACACACACACACACACACACACACACACACACACACACACAGAGCTTCCCTTGTCAAGTCCCCCTGGCTAATCTAAATCTAATTCTGCCTGCTCACTGACCTTTGTAGACTTGCTAGAATGAAAAACACAGAATAAAAATGATAGATCCACGTCCTGTGGATTCAGAAGCCAGGCCAGAAATCTGAATCCTTCTGACCTGCAGCTCTGAGGTTTGCAGAAAGCCCTTTCTCACCACAGTTCATGAACAAAGACTGTATCACAGCATGTGAGGGCTATGGGGGACAAAAATTGTAGTATATCTTTTTAAAACTGTTGATTAACATACGGCCTCATTGATGTAGGCATGTACAAAACTCAACTGATTCAGAGGAAAGCTGCAAGATATGTGATGTATGAGGTACCTGTGGGAACACACATTCAGACACAGAAGTACCAGCGGGCCCTCTTAGTCTGCCTCATGCTCTCACACACAAGCACAAGTGCACACGCATGCGTTCACACACACACAGCAACCCCCTTTTTGACAGCATCCCTTTTTTCTTTTGCCGACTCCTCTTTCATGTAACCATGACTAAAAATAAAAACAAAACCTGTATACACTTCCTTTTGTGCTTTGTATTTACTAAAACCCAGGCCAATTTGGCGCTTATTCCCAATAAGAAATTTCTTATCTGCTCACTATCTGTATCTGTCTTAGCAGCTGATAGAACCTCTTTGGGTTATTAACCAGTTAGTTTCTTCCAGAAAAGAGGTCATTATCTTCTAACATTACTCAGGGGTGTCAGGAGATGCGGGTGTCAGGAGATTCAGGTATCAGATCCTCTCGTCCTGGTTTATCTTTAATTTAATCTTTAGATTTTTCAGCTCTAGCTGTCGGCTGGCTTCCACTTAATAACACATTTTTATTTGTTGTTGTTGGTTTTCTTTTTTAACAACTCAATAACCAATATAATGATGACAGAACTGACAAATTCTGTATTAATGGATTTCCTTCCCGCATCTAGGCTCCAAGCTGCCAAACGCTAGAAACGCTGAAATAGGTTCCAGGCAGTTACAGGTTAAGGATCATTTGCATAAATTAGCAAGTTTTGCAAATGAATTCATCTAGTGAGAAGTAAGACACGGGACACTGCATTTTAATAATTGACATTCCACATGAAATGCAATGTTCTTGAGGAGGAAATTGAGCTCCAGGTTGCTATTAGAACCAGCGGACCAGCACGAGTAGAAAGAAATGCCATCCCCCATTATGTGAGCTACTGCTCCTGCATAACAACTACCCCATTCTGATGGACTCCTTTTAATAAAAGTACTAGTGTGCGCTCACTGAGAGGGAGAATAGAGAGGAATCTACTCATCAGCACTATCAAACAGGAAATGAAAATAAAGAGTTCTTCAGGATGCCGCCTTAATGTGCAAACAGCCACCCTACATTCTCTTTCCAAAGCCATCTTTCATTTTCTGTTTGATTTGGCAGCCACTCCTCACCCCACCCCCATCCTCTTCCTTTTCAGTTTTATGAAACACTTAGGAGATTATTTACATATACACAGAGAGCAAGTAAAAGTTTTAAATTGCCCAATTTGGATGTTGTCTCCCATAATGTTGGTTAAATTACAAATAAAGATAAGTGGGCCATTTTCCTGCCTCCTCCTGGCCTAATTTGTTTAAGAACATGCCACATTGCAAATATCAGTGAGAATGCCAAATGAATGCCTTTCCTAAGATGTTAGTCAGTCAAAGTCAGGGTATTCAGCATGTCGGAAGTACAAACTGCTCACACATGCAATGTGAGCTGGAAACAAGTCCATCCGTAATAGTGTTTCCTGGCATAATTTATAATTAACATAAAATGAATTAAATCACTCACCCCATAGACTTTTTTTCCAAGTTCATGTAGAGTAAGTGTGTCATATCAATTAATTTTCAATGAACTGCCGCAGCCAATAAAATTTCTCCCAGACACTGGTAATAGTCCAAGATATTGATGGAAGAGTTATCATCATTAATATGAGTGTAAGCCTCAAATCACATACAGGGAGCAGGCAGAAAGAGTTCCTTTCTTGGAAAGGGAACGTGATTCTTGCTAGCTGCCTGTTATTCTTTCCAATTTGTTAGGCTTTCTGTCAGTTCTCACTTTTCACACTGACAGTCTTTTAATTTTGCCTACATAACTAAATGTCCCTACTGCAACTGTCTGTTTTTGTGGGCTATCTAATCTCAAAAAGTTAATATACATGAACAAATTAAACAGATTCAAATAGGGAGAACAGATTATATTGCCCATTTAATTGAAACATTTTCAATGGCTTTCCTACATGGTCACAGCCACAAATAACTGATAAATAAAAATTAATGCAACCAGATCTTTGGTTTGTAGAATTCAAATAGGCATCTTAACTGATATTTTGGGGGAGGCGTTTGCGAATTAACCAGTTGCTTCTGGCACTATGTAAACAAAGCCCAAGGGCCTCACATTTCTTTGTTGATAATAAGTGATTTTACAAAGAAACCAACTGCCATTCATTTGATCTTGTTAAATGATACGTCACTGATTCCTCTAGCTTCTCAACAATAACACCTGTTAGAAATGTTTATGATTTTATATACATTTTTCTTTCTAGGGAAATACTAGTTGGTCCTAGGGCTAAATACGTTTGATAGTTTGAGAGGACAACCTTTTGTCTATGTCACGAGCTGCATGCTTATGGCTATATCAAATACAGAAATCCTGCTGAGCCAGTTGATACGTGGAATGAGTTGCCGTGGCTCCTCTCCCAATAAAGGGTGTGTTCAGACTTTGCTTATTTATAGACCAATAAAGAGAAATTTCCACTGTTCTCTTCAGCCAGCTGAAGATAAATAGCTCTTCCGTTTCTAACATTTAATGTTCACAGACACAAAAACAACTGCTCTGAATATTAAGCCAACATTCGTAATTTTTTTCCTATAAAGGGGAGAAATCCTTGAATATGAAACAATGAAAGGTTCAGATACAATCTTTCCCATTTTAGAACTGTCTTATTGCAACTTGTTTTCCTTAACAAAGAGGTTCTCTGGGCTTAATTTGATTACTAGGTGAAGCGTCAACTCACGTGCTTCAATAATTTTCCCTGTGACCTGAGAGCTTAAGGCTCCAAAGAATGAAATCCAGTTCCTATAGACGGCGCAGCCACAGCACCAAATGTCCTCCAATAAGGCTGTTACTGTTGGGTCAAGCTGCTCTTCATGAGTATGTGTGCAGCAAATGCTTTCTATTTTCATATTCTAGAGCAAGGAACAGCATAAATTATTCCTCATTCTTGATTCTGTGATGAGGTAGCCATCTGGTCTGATAGTACGGTGACAATGATATAGGAGTGAACACTCTATGCTTGGTCTACTGCACAGAAAAGGACAATAGGACATATTTTTAAATGTCAGGATCCATCAGAACCATATTCAGGAAAGTTTACATTTATGAAAATAGATAGTATCGAAAATACATCATGATGCAAATCTAACCGTGGCTGCTGGGCAGCTGAATTACATTCAGAGTAAATCTGAATGTTTCTAATTAAAATTGTGTTATTCCTTTTCCTGCTGTGTTTTTCATGTCTGTAATAGGAATCATTATTTTAGTACTTTTGGGAAGCTGTGTCACAAAGGAGGTTGACCCATCTGCTTCTCATCTGACATGTGGATGTGGAGCTCTTACACCACAGCTACTCAGGGGCTTTGGCTATTTAAAGTCTGTTGTTAGTGAAAGTTGTGTTCATCACTACATTTATGTTCACCACGAGATGAGACATATGTGTCACTGGCATGGGGACAATTAAGAAACCATGTATGTAAGCATAAGGTACATTGATAGAGCAGTAAGAAAGTATTTTTAAATGGCTTCCATTTAATATATTTATCATCTATTCTTTTATTCAAAAAACACTGAGTCCTTTTCATGTACTATGCACTGAATTAGGTGTCTCATTGAAGTTAAGGGAGTAGAACAATAATATATTTTGAGAGTACTAATGTAGTTCATGAGCATGACTTTAGGAGGACTGACTTCCAATCACGTGAAGCAATTGCCTATGAACGTCTAGTGGCGGTATCTGGATCACTGCTGTGGGAAACCAGTCAAATAACTCTGAGTGAAGGATATTGCTGAAGACACAGGAGAGACTGAAGCTAGGTAGAAGACCTGTGCATTGGGTGTTGTGGGTGGTAATCCACCTTATAGATGCTGGTATAGACACAAAGTCCAGAGGATCTAGGAAACAGCTATGATTCAAGGAGTCAGGACAAGGAGGTCTAACCCAATGTGTAGAACACGGCATCAGGATCTGAGTAATGCCTTTAATTTTTGGTAGAGGTCTATGTTAAATGAAAATCGAGCCTTTATTATCTTAATTTCTAATAGATACATGACACCACTCAAAACACCTTGGCACTTTTTCCTATATGGGTCTTATATATTGGGAAATAGTCATTTCTTTTTTTTTTGAAAGAGAAAGGAATTCACATATTTAAAGAATAATTAATGAGCATCTGTTCTGTGTTACAAATAGCTCAAATTCACCATGCACAGAACTGTCCCATTACCTCCTCCACATCAGCCTGCTTCTGCTGTCTCTCAGTGAATATGGCCCCATCATCACCCAGTTTCCCAAGCCTGGAACCTGGAATTCAGTCCAATTCACTTACAACTTTCCCACCCCACACTATCAATAGTTCACCAAGTCCTGTAGATCCTATTGCCAAATATTTTATCTCTTTTTTTCACCACTGTCATAGTTCGTAAAATCATTAGCTCTAGACTACATGGCTGCTATTGTTTCTAAAATAAAGATCTATTCATGTGTTATAATATGAATCCCACAATGACTCTACATTAAGTTTGGAAGCAAATCTGTGGTCTGGCCACTATCCATGTCCCCATATTCATCTCTCATTTACTCCCATTCCCCAACCCCAGATGCATCAAATATTATAGCCATGCTCAATGACTTGAGCCCTCCCTTTCTCTCCCAGAATGTATGCAGCCTTCCACTGGGGTCTTCTCCCTTCTTTTATTCCAATCTCCATCTAAACTAACAAGGGTTTCTGCTTCCTTTTTAAAAGCTGGCCTATATAAGCATGGTGGCTCACACCTGTAATCCCAGCACTTTGGGAGGCCAAGGAAGGAGGATTGCCTGAGCTCAGGACTTTGAGACCACTGGGCAACATAGTGAGACTTCATCTTCACTGGGAAAAAAAAAGTCAGGCATGGGGGCATGTACCTGTAGTTTCAAATACTTGGAGGCGAAGGCAGAGGGCAATTACTTGAGCCTGGGAGGTCGAGGCTGCAGTGAGCTCTGATTGCACTGGTACACTCCAGCCTAAGTGAGAGTGAGCCCTGTCTCAAATAAATGTTGGCCCAAAGTAAACCAGGCTCGTGGTACCCCCGAGAGCGCTAAGATCTTCAGAACCACCTTCAAGAACTGAGATGGGGAGCAAAGTCCCAGGTTCTATGCCTGTCCTCCCATATACACTTATGTTCTTATTCTAAAGGGTCGGTATCCCCTAGGATCCTTGCTCCCCTGTCCTTAGTCTGCTTATTTTCACCCTTCTTCCCAAGACACAAGAGAAGTTCTCTCAATAGTCTCACCCACTCTAAGAAAAGCATCCTCATTCTATTGCCTCACTGAGCAATGCCTCTCATTCCTGATTTCCCTCTGGATGGTAGAGGTTTGTTTCTTCCTCAGAGGCTCAATAAAATTATGGAGCCTGGCACCATAAGTAGTCTCTTATTCAAGGGAAACCCTACTTCCTGCCTCCATGGGGTATGTCTTTGGCCTTTATCACCCAAACAATAAAACAATGCTGTTAGCAAAAAATAAATCTTAACATCCATGTAACAAGAATCACTTATAAGTAACAGAGTTATTTCATGAAACAAAACTATGTTCTACTTTTAGATGTATAATCATATGCACAGATGTTATGTGTACATTCAAATAGGACACTACTAAGCAAGATTTTATATAAACACAGTGACATTGATAAAATGTACATTTTCAAGGAATCAGATGCCACAAGTTTGCACACTCCTTCAGAATGCTGAACATTCCCTGAGACAGAGGCATTTGCTGTTCACTGATAATCCATTAGCTCCAAAGTGATTAGGACTGGACAATGGGCTATGAGCAAGAACCATTTCTGGGTTGAAGTATTCAAGAGTCAGTGTTTTACTCTGACCCCCTTTTCTCCTGCCATGATACAAAGAAGGGGACATATTGAGATGGTGGATCTAGAAGGTACAAACAGCCTGGATCTCTGTGTCACAGCATCGAGGGCAGTTACCCTGAGGAATAACCAACTCACATTGGGACTAGCATAAATAAGAAATAAATTTTTATTATGTCACTGGGACTCTGGGATTATAGTTTTACCACATTAGGGCCCATGCTGTCTGACATACATTCCATTATCTCAAATTCCAACATATACAGATTATGAAATAATATTTTTAAATTGATTGAAGTATTGGTATAGAGAATCGTATCAATTTATGTCAGTTTTTATAATAGTTCAGCTCATTTTATCTTAATATACTAGAGACATGGAGACTATCGATAACTAGCCTGAGAGCTTTCAATGTTGGCATATTATTTAAGTTCATGTGAACTTTATCACTGAAACTATAGGCAGGTTAAGAAGTTGGACTCATACCAAAAACACATGCATTGCAGCAAATCATATTGAACATTCAATAGAAGCCTTAAATATAGGTTATGTAAAATGAAATCTTTTATATCTAAATTTAATTTAAGCCCAGCAGTTCGAAGAAGATTTAGGGCACAATTTGTCTGATGGAACTGCTTGAGGCATAATCTATTCAGTTTTAGAAAATAGATTCCACATTGAAGAGACTGTTTTCCTTACTATGGTGGATCTATAATCCACATTCAGCCACTTATCAGCAAATCATCGATCTTTGGAGAGATGCTGAACTTAAACATCTTTCTTCTTGTTCTTGCCCACTTATATATTACCTGCTTCCCCCACATCAGCCTTAAAATATTGGAAAAACAAGACAGAAATAGATATGATTTCCAGAATGTTTCTTGACTTTCTGGGTTTTTTGTCCAGTGTAAATTCTTTAAAATACTTAAAAATTTTCTATAGTTGTGAGTTTGGGAGATTGGACGAAGGCAGAGTTGAAAAGGAAGAGGAATTTTTTTTTTTTTTTTTGGAAAATCTAAGCCAAGAGTTGTTATTGCAACTAAACATTAAGTTTAGCTCTGAGCTTCCTAGTAGTCAAAACAAGAGGAAAACCTGGTGAGTTTTATGGTTTTCTTTCAATTTTGGCAATAACAATGCTAATAGAAGATGACTGGCTATTTAGAGCATTTAAAAAAATTCAATAGTCTAATTTTGAGGAGCACTGCATCCTAACAAGAAGAGTCCTCCACAAAGTTTACCCTCAATGAAACTAAATCAATTTACTGGTTGAATGAAATTGTTTCATGTTTTTCGAATGCTTACAGGAGGAGGTTATATCTGAGAAGTAGAGAAGTAAATTTAGCAGGAGAGAAACTCACCACTCATGATGTTTAAAGATTTTCCTCCTGCAGTCTTTTTCCATTTAATCAATCATTTGAATTAGTATAGATGGTGGTTATCAGATTTTTTCTCAGGAAATTCTGGGCCGGGGTGTCTATAAAATGTATAACCATTGTAGTACTGGAGAAAATAACTCAGTCTGATTTTTTTTTAAAGTTATTCCACATGAGTTATTAAATCTCTAAGTCTTGGGGCCAGGTGCAGTGGCTCATGCCTGTAATCCCAGCACTTTGGGAGGCCAAGGTGGGCTGATCATCTGAGGTCAGGAGTTCAAGACCAGCCTGGTCAACATGGTGAAACCCTATCTCTAGCAGAAAAATGAAATTTAGCTGGGTGTGATCCTGCGCACCTGTAATCTCAGCTACTTGGGAGATTGCGGTAGGAGAATCACCTGAACCCAGGAGGTGGAGGTTGCCGTGAGCTGAGATTACAGCAATGCACTCCAGCCTGAGTGACACAGCGAGACTCTGTCACCAAATAAAAAAATCCCTAAGTCTCTATTGATCAAGTCGTCCCACCACAATCTGATCCAGTATATTTTTCATAAAGAGAGTTGTTACAAAGAACTAACATGCTTCTTTGTGGTGTCCTCTGATACCATCTTATCCTTCTTTGTTGTTTTTTGTGGTATTTATGGAAGTGTTTGCAAATCTAAGATAGGAAGCTGAGTTACCCAGTCACCCAAACCCAGAGCAGTCAGAGTCTACTTCAATTCTGTGATTCCTTGAATGTGACTAATGGTGAAGCCCAGCCCAAAAGACAGGCATTGAATCAGAGGGTCACTGTGAAGTGGCATGTTTGCTTCATTTTAAAATAGAGACCTCTGTTTCGTCACCACTGCTGCAGTTTCCTGCTTTCCCAGAAAACTCTTAAAACTGATCTGTCAACACACCCCATGGCCCCCAAAGTTCAGGAGATCAGATACAGAGCTTGGGTTGAGACCAGTGCTCACTTGACTCAGACCCCACAGAGACTACAGGCAGCATGAGGCTAACAAGCACTACAGCTCTTGACCCTAGGGCTTAGAGAGCAGGTTTATAGCCTCTTTCTAAGCAAACTTGGCATATGAGCCTATGTGACTAACTCCTTTCTCACTCCCTCTAAACAGAAGTGTGATCTGTCTGGGAAACTGTCTGGAAGAGTTATCATAATATTTGCCTCTGAACGTTCCTCTTTCTATAGCTCACCAGTGGTGGAGTGGAGGCCCTAGGAATGATAGTGAATCTTAGGTCAGATTCCCATGGAAAGAGACTGAAACAGATATTTACATGCAGAGAGCTCATGGGTGATTGCTGTAAAAAGCAGTACCTGTGAGGATGCAAGGAAAGGAGGCCTGGGCAGAGGAGGAAGTTGAGCTGCGATGGGGTTGCAGAAGAAGTCTCATATGACCCTGCAGAGAGGTTTGGTGCTGGGTTGGCTTTCCAGAGACGCCCTAAATTGAAGCAAAGTGGTGGGTCTTTTATACTCCACGCATTTGATATTGGCTGCTCCTGCAGAGAGCACGTAACCTTGGGCAACGCAGCTCCCTTTGATCGAAGGCAATTCCTAAGGAGGGTCTCAGCTGTGAGCTGCCTGCAGACACCATCCCTGGCAGCTGGGAAATGACACTTTGGCCCAAAAGGGATCACCTGGGTGGCACACCACAGCATTGACTACGCACTTCTTTCCTTCTTTCTATCCCATATCTTCAAATGAACAATTAAACTTAGCTTCAGAAATATTAAGGGGAATGAATGATATATTTAAGGGAGGAAATGATGAATTGACTCCATCCAAACTACAGTAAGGATACACACAAAATAAAGGGCGAATTATTAAATAAACTATAAGACCATCCTTTAATAGACAGGTTAGTGGAATGACTCCAGGTGATCTCTATAAATTAGGGCAATTTTTAAAAAGTGGTGGTGGTAGGGAAGCAGGGGTTGTTTTTATTTCCATGACCTAATAAGAATCAAGCCATCTGAGGTCGACCCACTAGAACTTTTTCAGCTTGAAGTAGAGCCCTGCATTGGTTATCTTTTGCTCAAAACTTGGCCTTCGAGGTCTCTGTGGGAGGCATACTCTCAGCCCATGATCATCAGGTCTCCAGCAATGGCCTCATAGCTCTGACTTTCAGAAGACCACCAGGCTCAAATTTCCCTGGTCAAGATAAAGCTTAGGGGAGTCCTTGCCATTAATATTTATCTTCCTTAACGATGCCTCAATATCATTTTAAGTCCTGTACTACATTTCAATAAATACATATACTTATACATTATCAGCAATTCAGAAAATATAGAATAGCAAACTGATGAATTAAAAGTTAACTTTAGGCCAGGTGCGGTGGCTCACGACTGTAATCTCAGCACTTTGGGAGGCCAAGATGGGTAGATCACCTGAGGTCAGGAGTTTAAGACCAGCGTGACCAATGTGGTGAAACCCTGTCTTTACTAAAAATACAAAATTAGCTGGGTGTGGTGGCACATGCCTGGAATCCCAGCTGTTTGGGAGGCTGAGGCAGGAGAACGCTTGAACCCGGCAGGTGGAGATTGCAGTGAGCTGAAATTGTGACACTGCACTCCAGCCTGAGCAACAAGAGCAAAACTCCATCTTAAAAAAAAAATTACCTTTAAAACTACCACTGCTAACATAATGGTACACATTCATCCTTCCAATATTTTTTCCTTACCCATATGCAAGTCCTATTTTTAAAAAATAATTTTAGCATGGAGTCATATAGTTCTGGATATAAATCTTCGTTCCACTACTTAACAGGGTGACCTAAAGTAATTCACTCTTGATTTGTTTATTCATCTATAAAATGGGAATAATTACACTCACCTCATGGAATTTTGTTAGGCTTTAAAATGAGATGATATATATAAACCATTTATCCCATTGCTTGGTGCATAACAAACATTCAATAAATGTAATATCCCTTGACGTCCACACCCGAGAAGCTAAATTGCAAAAACCTCATAGGACCCAACTTCAAGAACTGAGTTATGATCTGAGAAAAGCCTCCTTTAAAAGATCTCAAGCTTCATTGCTTAAATTAATTCCAAACTTTTTAAAGATATTAAAAGGCAATGCACAATTTGATTCAGATATGTAACATGAAACTGTGTAATTAAACATATATATCCTGAAATTAATTTTACATTCACTTTTATAATACAGTACACTTATGTAGAATAACACATGGCTCTTGATTAAACAGCAGACTGCCGTTCAATCAAACAGCTCAAGATCATAAAACGTGAAAATGCAGCATCAGCACCAAAATATGGTTATGGGATTTTAATATTCACTTCCATACTCTTACCTAGGTAGCATAAAAATGGATATTTCAGAGAGAAAATATTAATAAACTGTTAAGCATTAAGGAGATTACATTTCTGCTTAAATGCTAGTGGATCATCTAGATTTATTGTGAATAAGACAAGAGGAATTTAGAGATTTGTCTTTCAAAGTAAAGTTAATTAGGACCAATATAATTTTGGTATAAAAATTTCGATTATGAAAATAAAAAACTTTTAAAGGCATTTTGAGTTTATTATTTTCTCTATTTCATGGTTTATTTTCAAAATAAAATCCACTGAACTGTGCATATAGTATGATGGAAATATTTTCTAAATCTCAACTCTTAAATAATACAAATTCTTGCCCAGTTTGAGGAGTTGGGCAAAAGATAAATGAGATTCACAGATGATTCCTTAAATTTTTGTTTCATTGTTTAATGTGATTTTCTTCCCTTCTACAAACCTTAGCAGTAAAAAAGATAGTAAAATTGGCAATTTGAGTTTCATTTTACTCAACTTCCCATGTCAGAAGACCTTTCAGGTCAGAAAACCCGCCTGCTCTACTGTTCACCCTCCCTCATGTAAAAGTTATTTTCCCTCAATTTGATTATGCCCAAATAAGGCCTAGCTAAAGCACCAAAGATTTTGAAGTGTAAACATTTTATTGATGTATGTTTTGTTATGTGATAATTCTCCAGAATTCTCTCATATTTCTGCATGTCCTGTGAGCAGTGAGGCACTGACAACTTTTGTTCTGGACTATCTTTCCAAGGATGTTTGTATACAGAACAGCTTTGGAAGACTGACGGCGTCTCCCTCCCAAGCATAGGACAGGTTTATTATTTGCCATAGCAAAGATATCATTTCCCTCCAGGGCAAAGGTAGAGCATGTTGCTTATATCTCATTATGAAGGATTTGCGTTCTCTAAACCTGAGGTTCCTCAGCCATGACACAAACCCATTACATGTACAGCATACAATGTAGCCTCTTCTGTGCAATTCTGGGGAGGAAGAACAAAGGGACCAGAGCTAACATAAAACTCATGCTATTTGCCATGCTATGAGTCATCAACTATTTTGTCTCTGACCTAGGAATATCATGTCTTCTGCCAGCATTTATAAAACTATTCCAGGATTGCAAATACAGTAAAATCTTAGACACTTCATACTTCTTGATGTAATACACATTTAAAAGATACACATTTTGTGAAGAGAGGGCTGAGTGAAAACGAAAGAAAAATAAAGGAGAAGGGAAGAAAAAGTACATAAACCAAAATTATACAAGTAGGTAAATTTTTACGAAGTAAACACTCTTATACAAACAAAACCAAAGGATCAGAATAGAAGCAGAACGTCAGAACTCCCCTGGTGCTCACTACCAGTCATAACTCCTCTACAGAGTACAGGTAACTGCTCTCCTGACTTCTAACACCATAGTTTAGTTTTGCCTTTCTTGAACTTCACATGATTGAAATTATACAGTGTTTAGTTTTTTGTATGGCTTATTTTGCTCAAAATTATGTTTCTGGAATTTATCCATGTTGCTGCATATAGTTTTAGTTTCTCCATTTTCATTACTGAATAGTATTCTATTAATATCATGTCACTATGCCACATTTCTAATAAAGTCTTTCTGGAATCCCCTAACTTCTTCTGAATTCCCACAATCTTTAATTAGGATTTTTTCCTGTTCAACTCACCACTTTTTACTTTGTATTTTAGTTATTAAAGTATATTTATTATTTTCTGTACTAGACTAGTCATTCTATCAGGACTTAAGGCTCATAGGAACCTGAGAAGTATAGTCATTCGTTCAATTGTTCTGCAAACATTCATAGAAAATCACCTATATCTGCAGTGTTAGCCACCAGTACTGTGCTCATCCACATAGCCAGCACACACACACACACAGCAAATAGTAAGTGACTGAGTATTCAATAAACAGGAAGAAAAGTGAAAGAGGCCACAAAAAAATGGCTGACAAAATTTACCAACTAGAGAATGTGTCTTGACTAATGTAGAGTTGACTATATTACATGAGAAAATTTTTTCATGTTTTTACGAAGTACGAGGTCTTATATGACAAAGTGCCTATTAAAATATTCACATGATTGTCTGATATGCATTTTTCAACCTTAGCGAAGGAAATCCTGTGATTCACACATCCCCCTCCAAATTTGTTCCTTCGCAATTTTTTAAATCTCATTAAAATGCACTATATTCCATTCAGTTGTCCAAACCAAAAATATTGGCATCATCTTCCTTCTTTCTCACATCCACTTCTTCAATACACTCTGTAGAGCCCACCTCTAAAGCACATCCCAAATCGGTGCTTTTGCCCATCTCCACTTCTGCCAATCCAGTCCTCATTGTTTCCCTGCATCTCATCTGTCCCTATCTCCATTCTCCACATGGTGACCACAGTTATCTTGAAATATATGGCAGGTCATGTTATTCTCCTGATGAAAACCCTCCAATAATGATATAGTTAGGATATTTATCCCCTCCAGATCTCATGATGAAACGTGATCCCCAGTGTTGAAGGTGGAGCCTAGTGAGAGGTGTTTGGTCATGGGGGTGGGTCCCTAATGAATGGCTTGATGCCTCCCTAGGGTAATGAGTGAGTTCTCATTCTATTCATTCAGAGGTGCTTAAAGTCTGGCACTTCCCCCCTTTTCTCTTGCTCTCTCTATTGCCATGTGCCTGCTCCCCTTTCACCTTCCACCATGATTAAAGCCCCCTGAGGCCTCACCAGAAACAAGAAAGCACCAAGCTTCTTTACAGTCTGCAGAACCATGAGCCAAATAAACATCTTTTCTTTACAAATGACCAAGTCTCAAGAATTCTTTTATACAATGCAAAATGGACTAACACAAATAGTATCTCAGTGGTCCTAAAACAAAATATAAACCCTCTTCTGTAGAGATAAAGCCCATTCTAAACTGTGATTCCAGCTAGTCCTTGCCTATGAAATTCTAGTCACCAACCTTTTAGTTGCCAGGCTTGCCTCGCCTAGAGCCTTTGAATATTCTCATCTCTTAATCTGGAAAGTTTTCCCTCTTATCTTCATATAGCTGATTCCCTCTTTTTACTTAGATCTCAGCTTAAACGTCATCACACCGAAGAATTCCTCCTTGATATTCTAATTCAAGGAAGCCAACAGTTACTTTTTGTCACATCACCATATTTTAATCCACTGCATAGTACTTTCCTTATCTGATATTTTCTTTCTTTCTTTTTTGGTATTAACTATAACTTAAAATGTAAAAGGAGAAAAAGATACTTATAAGCAAATACTACTTATAATCAAAACTTTCATATCCTCTATTATAGTTTTGGTAAATATTTTGCCTGACTTTTAACTTAACGGCTACAGAGATATGAATTCTAATGTTTATTTACTTGAACTTTTTAGGTTGAATTATGTCCATCCTCTGTCAAAAGAGATGTTGAAGTCCTAACCTCAGCATCTCAGAATGTGACTTTATTTGAAAATAGGGTCACTGCAGATGTAGTTAGTTAAGGCAAGGTTGTGCTGGTGTAGGATGGATATAACCGGTGTCTTTGCAAGACAGCTGTGTGAGGATGCAGAGACACAGGGATAAAGTCCTGTGGAGACAGAGGCTTGCAGTGATGCATCTACAAGTTCACCCTGCCAACATCTTGACTTTGGACTTTGGCCACCAGAACTGTGAGACAAAAAATTTCTGTTGTTTTTAGCCTTACTAGTTTGTTACGACACCCTTAGGAAGTAAGCAGACGTATTTAAAGGGAATAGATAAAACCTACATGTTGATGATTTAGAGTCACTCTATGACAGAGGAGTGGGACACAGCAATGAAATCAAGTTTCCCTACTTTTGCAATGTGTTCTCCTTTTGCAGGCTTCACTCCAAAAATGTGTGTAGTAATACCACAATAAGCCTGAGAGCCACTCTCAAATTTAAAGGTACTTTAGAATGTACCAGGGTATATGAGAAAATCAAATAGCTCATTTTCCCCAGGACCTTCATTGTCATCAGTTGAATCAATCATTGAGTTGCATTTACAGCTATTATTCATAGCATGTCTGGAAGCATTAAGACCTTTCAGATCTTATTATCTTAATTGATGTTGGTAGAATTACATTTACATTGATTTCTAAAAGACAGTGTGTTTGAGAGCATTGCTTGGGTGGTGTTTACCAAATGGGACTGGCTAGGTAAACATAGACAAAGAGTTAAGAATGCTCCAGAACTGGTCTGACAACAAAGACAAATCGTATTTAAGAATAATTGGATTTATGTTACCCATAAATCTGAATTGTATCTGCGAAATGCTCCCTCTTATCCAATAGATATATAGATAGGGATAGAGTGAGAATAATATCTATCTCTCAGGATCATTACCTGTTACTACAGAATAGTTGCTATTTTGTTTCCAAAACTGAAACCCTGAGAAATGACAGTGTGTGATGACAGTGTCTCCCTCTGCTCAAATTGCAGTGGGCATTTGGTAAATATTAAACGATGTTGTTTGGACAGTCTTTGACAATGTGGAAAATAATCTATTTGTATTCAAATTTACATGATTTCATCTTTTTTTTTTTTTTTTTGGAGACAAAGTCTCACTCAAGTACAGTGGCACGATCTTGGCTCACTGCAACCTCTGCCTCCTGGGCTCAAGCGATTCTCCTGCCTCAACCTCCTGAGTAGCTGGGACTACAGATACACCCCACCATGCCCAGTTAATTTTTGTATTTTTAGTAGAGACGGGGTTTCACCATGTTGGCTAGGATGGTCTCGATCTCTTGATGTCATGATGTGCCCGCCTTGGCCTCCCAAAGTGCTGGGATTACAGGTTTGAGCCAGCGCACCTGGCTCTGATTTCAGCTTTACATCAGTCATCTTGACCTGGTAAAAAAATTTTATTTGGTTGGAGACTTGACTGGGCATGACGCACGATACACTCTCAGATCCGAGTGCCTTCTGAATTACGCATGGCTGGATAACCTCTCTACAGAAGGCAGATGGACTAGTGGCTAAGAACCCAGGTGTTAGAGGCAGATATACCTGGGTTTGAACCCTGGCTCTATTCCTTACTAGTCACAGGCTTTTAGAAAATTATTTAACTTCTCTGCACTTCTGATTCTTTACCTGTAAGTGGGAGCAATGATGACATGTGTAGAGGTCTTGTGAGGATTAAGTGAGATGAGACATGTAGAGAGGTGAAATGTTAACTTTATCTTAACTTGCTTTATCTGCAAAGACCCTATTCCCAATTAAGGTTACACTTCCAAGAACTGGGGAGAGGACTTCAATATACCATATATTTTCTTGGGGGAAGGGTCGGTGGTAGAGACACACAATTCAACCCATAACAGGACCTTGCCCCACTAGGTACTCCCTGGGTGAAAAATTAATGAGATTTTCTGTCCTTGCACCAACATCAAAAGCCATGATTTAAAAACTAAGAGGCTTTCAACTCTACTCAAGCGCAAACATAGTGGACTGAAGACATTTGGTCAATTTCAGAGGACAGCAAAGCTCATCAAGCTTTAGTACTATAGGAGGCACTTCAGAGACTTCTGTGAGTGACCTACCCATTTTACAGATGAGAAAACTGAGAATAAGAGACATGATTTACGTGAACTCTCAGAGCTCATCAGGTTATAGACAAAAGTAGAACCCACATCTCTTTACTCCTGTTTCAGTGTTGGTTTAACAAACCTTGTATCTGCCTTATTTGGGAGGCTATTTTAATTCATTTCTTCACCTTAACTTGTCTGTGTAGACATAACTTTGAACATACTCACTAAGAAAATATTTCTCAGAGACACCACTATATCCAATAAGCCTCTAAGCATAATAATCAGAACCAGTGGGTAAGGCATTCTAACAATCCCCAAACGTGTTTTTAACACTGTTATTGTTGTTTTAACATTGAATACACTTAGCCAGGAAATCCAAACTTCTTTCTGAAGCGTTCCAACTGTTGTGTTTATACCCGGTTGCCACACAACATTTTCTCCTACTGTGTTTTAGTTGGCAAGAGCTAGAGGACAAGTTTTTGTAGCCAAGTAGTCTAAGATAGGGAATCTTTCCAATCCCCAGAGACCTGGCACAGCCCCAGAATCAATAGTCACAGGAATAAGTGCCAGCACTCATCCTATCCAGGGCCTTAGCCAGCTGTGGACCAACCCCCTATTTAGACCCTGGAGCTGGATGGGAAGAACCAGCTGAAAAAATAGAGCCCTACAAAGGTTACAGATAAATAAGTAAAAGCTACTTTTTTTTCCATCAGAAAAAAAAGGGGAACCCTGAACAGAATATATTAAATTCTTCATTCACCCTCGCTCCCACCACCAAAAATATCGCAAATGCAGCCATGTCGCCAATCTCCTGAATTAAAAATGAATAATCACATTCAATATTTTACTATTATTACATATTTTTCAGAACACAGAATATGGAATTCTGTCACCATCACAGGGTGTTTTCTATTTTTGTTACACAATTTCAAGACCGTGAAGTGAAAATACATACGATTTAAACGGCAATGTATAAATCTGGCATCTTTCTCCAAAGAATATATTATTCATTCATTTAGCAAACTTTGCGCATGCCAGCACAATGCTATGTCCTGGGATTCTTAGATGAATAAATCTGGGTCCCAGATGTGCTTACAGATTGTAGAAGAAAACATTGTGTACCACCTATGGTCCATTGTGACACTTGCTGTTAAAAAGACATATGGGGGGCCGGGCAGGGTGACTCACACCTGTAATCCCAGCACTTTGGAAGGCCAAGGCAGGGGGGTCACCTGAGGTCAGGAGTTTGAGACCAGCCTGACTGACATTTGAAACCCTGTCTCTACTAAAAATACAAAAATTAGCTGGGCATCGTGGTGGGCACCTGTAATCCCAGCTACTCGGAAGGCTGAGGCAGGATAATTGCTTGAACCCAGAAGGCAGAGGTTGCAGTGAGCTGAGATCATGCCATTGCACTCTAGCCTGGGTGACAAGAGTGAAACTCTATCTCAAAAAAAAAAATGTCATATGGGGGGCCAGGTGCAGCGGTTTATGCCTGTAATCCCAGCACTTTGGGAGGCTGAGACAGGCACATCAACTGAGGTCAAGAGTTAGAGACCAGCCTGGCCACCAAGGGCAAAATTCTGTCTCTGCTAAAAAAAATTACAAAGAAATTATCAGGGTCTGGTGGCACATGCCTATAATCCCAGCTACTTGGGAGGCTGGGGCAGGAGGATCACTTCAGTCCCCAAGGCAGAGGTTGCAGTGGGCTGAGATCGTGCCACTGCATTCCAGCCTGGATGACAGAGTGAGACTCCATCTCAAAAACCAAACTAACAAACAAAAGGCGTATAGACAGTGTTTTAGGGGATGATGTGAATAATTAAGTCTGCCTTAGAGGGAAACATGGAAGATGGTCAATATGCTGGGAAACGTCTGGTCTGACTGGTGTTTTAGAAAGATGACCAAGGTAAGAGTCAGGGTCGGGCCGGTAGGATGTGTATACTGTTTCCAGCTATCTATTTTACTGGTGAAGAAACTGAGACTCAGAAAATTGAACAATTAGCACATACTCGGGGCCCAGGCCTAGGCCATATTATATGACTATTTTAATTTTCCTTCAGCTATGTCCTTCTCAGAAGGCAGATGGGGTATGAGCAGTTCTTTGTGACCATTCTACCATATCCTGCTTTGAAGAGGATAGAACTCTGCTCAGCAAACCTCATTTTTCTGCAGATGGACCTGGTGCGCAGTGGGCTGGAGCACTGCTGGTGATCCTTTGTCCAACATCCTGTCCAGGGAAAAGCAGCCTTTGTTCACTTTTCTGACCAAGCACCAGATTATACCCTCCAACTAAAGATGAACCGGCAACTGTAGTTGTCCTAGAGGTAGGGAGGAAAGAAGGGTAGTGGTGGGAGAGTGAGAGCAGAGGAGAGGCTGGAGGTATGGAGCTCATCTGGCTTTACTTGGATATTGCTCTCCTGGACTCCAAATGGAAAATAGAACTGAACATCCATGATTAAAAAATGCAATACACACTAAGAAAGTCTAAAGTAATTTACACCAGGCATTAAAGTGTTTTGCATGAGAATATAGTATGATGCAGACAACCCAAGAATTATGTGTTTCATTAAAAGGTTTGCAACTCAGTGTGCTGTGATATAACTATAGCAGTTTTTCTGTCTGGGTGATGGTTTTTTATTTTAAACACTGCCTTACAAATCGAGGAATGCAAATGCATCAGGAACACTCAGCCTCTGGGTTTTAACTTATTGTCACCTCTTACTAATCACTTCCTTTTGTACTTTACCTGCTTGTGCCAAGGTGAAAGGTGAACAGTTATACTGCCAATGCCCCTCAACCCCATGTATCCTGAGCCCAGCTATAAAGTAAACTGTCATTTCTTTCTTCATTATTCAAAGTTAGCATGTGCCAGTTCAAAGCCCATTTGAGATTATGCATTAAGAATGATATACATTAAGGTAGGGATTAAAGGAAAATCAGTTACATGAAAGAAAGGTGTTTTGCCACAAATCTTGTGTGTGTATGTCAAGAAGTATATTCATTGCCTAATTTAAAAAGAAACCAGGACAACCCTCCGAGATATATACCTGTGTCTGGCCAGTTTTTTATAAGGATACTTTTTGTTTGAAGTTGGACTGGGAAGTTAGAGGAAAAACATTTCTCCCTGGCTACTATATGCAGTTTATTGAAAAACAATATATAGGTGTAATTCTGATTTTAGGCACTCATGAAGAGTAAAATCAAAAGTTGATTCATCCTGAATATGCTTAGACAGAGTAAAGAAACTGGACTGGAAGTAAGGCTGACATATTTATGTTTGCTACAAGGAGAGATCAGATGAACGTTCAAATTCCCTTCTAACACAATAATTCCATAATTTTATTGATTATTGCCTGATTATACTCATGATCTTGCTGGCCTGTTTCGAGGGACCATTTGCTGATTTGGTACAAATCTTGGTAATGCCCAATGTGAATCAAAGAACCTACAATGGGCCAGGCACTGAACTAGGTAATTTTCATGAATCATCCCATTTAATCGTAAAATCAGTTCCAAAATTTACAAATTATGAGTTTCTACTGTGTATCATTCTCTTTGTCATGATTTACCACATAAATTAGACTATGGTTTAAATTAGGTAAATAAGAGCTCAGATCTGATGCAATTCTGAATATGAAACTACTTATGATTATATTGTATACAATGCCTAGAATTCTGTGAGCTCACACATAGAAAACAACAAAAAATATTAATGGCTGTATTGTTGCGGGACCGGTTTGCGACAGGCACAGAGCATGTCATGTATAAATCAAATGTATGAATATGAATTTACCAAGATTCTGGTTCTTTGGAGATTGTGGCTCCAGAGACTAAGTGTCTTCTGGTCTCTGTGATGGTCCTAATGCCACCCAGGCTCCTGGCAGTATGTCTACCATTTGGGACCAGCTTGATAAATGTGTGCAGGACTGAACTTAGGCACACTAACCTCTTTTTTCAGGCCTCCCCTAAAGCACCCCTGAACCCCCTCATTTCCAAACATTATAGTGGGAAGGTCAGAGGGGCAAGGCCTTTCCATATGTTTCTGGCATCCTCTCTGATCAAGGTTTGATAAGCAAGAGTGTTATCTGACGCCTCCAGAGCAGATGCTCGCAACCGATTTCTGCTTTTAACTCAAAGTCAGGTTTCGCTAAAGGACTTTTGGGGTCCAGGTAGGGGCTGTGTGACCTATAGACTTTGAGCAGAAGCTCTCTCCTATAACTCAGGGAAGGTGCCAAATAGTTCCATGGTTAAAAACTAGTGAAAAAATACCTTGGCCTCATATATAAGCACCCAGCTTCACCACTTCATCATTTCCATCTGGCTTTGCTTTTGTACAACAAAAATATCAAAGTGGAGTTGGCAGGCTCATCCCCAAAATATGCTTTCATTGTCTGTATTAGTTCATCTCTATCCAGTCAATATTTTTTTTTTTTTTTTTTTTGCGTAAGAATATCACTGTATTTATTTTCCAACAGGTAATTTTTCTACGGCTTCAACATTTTTTTTCCAATGTTAAAAGAAAAAATCCCAAAGTTTAGAACTGGATCACTTGGCCCTTTCTCTTCTTATCTCCTCCCAGTTCAAAATGCTTGCATCTCTTAATGGCCAGCATCCTCTTGGACCTGCAGTTAGGCTCAACACATTCCAGCCAGAGCACAATCTTCTTTGTGGTCTTGGCCTTCTTCCGGAAAATTGGCTTTGTCTGCCCACCATAGCCACTCTGCTTCCGATCATAGCGCCTCTTTCCCTGGGCATACAAGGGATCCTTGCCCTTCTTATACTGTGTCACTTCGTGAGACTGATGCTTGCCACACTTCTTACAGAAGGTTCTTCGGGTTTTAGGTACGTTGACCATCTTTGCAGAAGGGCCGGTCTGTCTGTGTGATGAAAACCAGAAACAGCGTCCGAGACCCTTGCCTTGCACAGCTCTCGCCTCGCGAGAAGGGGCAATAAAGAATATTTTATTGTGGATAATGTACTTGTTTCATGGAAAGAACTAACTTAACAACTGTACCTAGCTCTGAATAAATCCAATGGGTTTAATAATCAAGGAGAAACCAAATACTTATTAAGTCCCTTAATTTAGACTGGTTGTTTTATTTAATACAACCCTGTTTCCAGCTATCTGTTTTACTTGGGAAGAAACTGAGGCTCAGAAAATTGAACAATGAGCTCATAACAGGGTGAATTAGTGGAGCTAGTGACTAAGTTAGGAATTGCACTTCAGTTCTTTTGAGAAGGGAGCCTGAGCTTTTTCTACTAGACTTAAAGACCTTCATCAGCTCAATAGACACAGAATCACTGAATCAGAATTCTGCCTATGTATCCTGACATGGTGCAGGTTACTCAGGGCCGCCCTCTGTTCCAAGGAGGACACAGGAGGCACACCTTCCTCAGAACTGATATCCACCTTCGTGTAATGCACACTGGGAAGCGGCCGCTGGGTATGCTAGAGGTGTTGCGAAGGACTGGGGGAGGCATCACGGGCCACCTTAGCACCCTGAGGAGCCCAGATGGCTGTTGTCAGTCATGTTTCCAACCAAAACAATGTCAGGTGGCCTTTGAGGCTCTGGATAGGGATGACTTTGTCAACCCAACTGAGAGCACAGTGGGCTGAGCAGCATTTTGCAGCAGCAGCACCAGCGTGCAATCAAGGATTCCCATTTTTATCAATGAATTCTTCCTTAATCACCTAAAAAGTATACAAAATTATAGATCTAAATCATGGGGCTGGATATGATTTTAAGGTCATCTATCATATATACTACTATCTTTACATGAAGATAAGTGTCTATACCATTTAAATGAGCTTGCACGTGTTTGTTAAGCAGTCCACTCTCTTCTTTGTGGAACGAAGTTAATGGGTGAAATGAAAAGTATCAGCATGCTTCTCTATTCTGTTGGCATAAATGTTTAATCAGCTTGGCTGAGGAGGTGAGTGCCTATTTCCCTGATTGATTTAAAATACCATGAGGTTAATGTATACAAAACTGAACTACTGCATTTGATTGGGGGAAGAGTGCTTAGTTATCACTTTTGTTAATTGTTTTCCATGGACAATCCATAAGATAGGGCAGCAGGCATGAGTTTCTTTTCAGACATAAAAGAAATGACAGCACAGAGAGGTAGAGCATCTATCTCAGAGTACACAGGAGGTGAATTCTAACACAGGTTCCAAGTTTCCAGCCAGAGCAATCTTGTTTAAATAACCAACAAAATGCCAGTGGGCAGAGACATCAATATTGTAGCAGGACAAAAAGCATTCTGAGAAATCATGCCTATTCCCAGACAAATTACTGAAGTTATTGTTTGGAGCAAAACATAAAAATCTGTGCTATGCGAACCATTTCTTAGTTTTCTCTTTTAATGTCATTTTGATGAAAGTTTTTGCCTGTGAAAAATATTATTTAGGTGATGGGGAGGAAGGCAGCAAATCACACTGCCACGTGTGTTCCTATGCAACAATTTTGCATGTTCTTCACATGTACCCCAAAACCTAAAATGCAATAAAATAAAT
>NW_016107393.1:117314-256050 GCF_001604975.1 Cebus imitator | reverse complement strand
AAAAAAAAAAAAAAAAAAGAAAAATATTATTTAACTTTGGTAGCTACAGACACGTGTTTTTTCTTTTGTTGTGAACATTTCTTAAGCATCTTTCCATATGGCACCTTACTTAATTTCTACTCACAGCTTCCTCACAAGAAATGGAAAGGAAGCACAGGGGATTGAGGGTCTTGGCTGAAGCCCTTGGTCAGCAAGTGGTAGAGCAAGCATTGAGATGGCAGCTTCTAACCTAAGCCTGTGCTCATCCCAGCACTCTGCCTAGAACCTATTCAGTTCGGCTTCTTAGAGGGCTCTCTACTCACACACTTTGGAAAGTTCTTCACGGAGAATGTGAACACTCAAACTGGACTCACAGAACTTCCTAGAAGCCCCACTCTGGCCCAAGATTGAGCCACAATGAAATGATCACTTCTGTATTGGATGATCTCACTGATCAGTTTTCTTTCCATTCCCTCATTTGGTGCAGCCTTCTCCTACCTCCAGGGTCATTTGAACTCCATAACTACCACCAACAGATCTTACCACCCTGGAATCTCAGTTCTGGCCTGCTGACTTTTAAGATTCATATATTTTCTAACTTTATCTATTCTCAAAACCTTCTCTCCTTGGGACCTTGTTTTCTAATGATAAATAAGTAATGAGCCTTATAATCCAAGACTCACTGACAGTGGCATTGCAGAAATTCCCTATCCACAGGCATGACTATTAGAGTGGGAATTTCAGACACATCGACAGAGGAGTAGAGAAATCTTCAAGGAGGATTGAGGATCTTATACCCCAGCAACCACTCTGTCCTCCTGGATAGAACGCAGCTTGCCCTAGACCAACTACAAATGCATCTCATGTCTTTATGTCAGATTCATCAAATGTTAGATCAGGAAGTCATTTGGATGATACATTTCTGGTTATAAATAACAAAAACTGACTCAAGCTAGCTTAAGGGAAAAATTAATAATCTAAATATATAGAAGTGAGAAATCAAGGAGAACCCAAGGGAAATCTGAACAAGCAGGTCTCAAGAATATGATGATGAACAGGGGCCACTCTGAGGACACATGAGTAAGATTCCAAAAAACTTTCTCTTGTTAATGTGACTTGGTTCCTGTCTTATTCTGTCTGAGCTGCTTTACCAAAATGCCTTAGACTGGGTAATTTATAAATAACATAAATTTATCTCTTGCAGTTTTGGAGGCTGGGAAGACTGAGATCAAGATGACAACAGATATGATATCCAGTGAGGGCCTATTCCTCATGGATGGCATCTTCTTGCTGTGACCTTAGATGGTGGAAGGGGCAAGCAGGCTCCCTCAAGCCTCTTTTATAAGGGCACTAATCCCATTCATGAAGGTGGAGACCTCACGGCCTAATCACCTCCTAAAGCCTCCACCTCTTAATACTATTGCATTGGGGATTTAGATTTGAGCAGTGAATTTTGGGGGGACACTTACATTCAGACCATAGCAGTTCCCAGTACCCAGATATCATGACTGATTCTGACCAAGGCTTTGAGAGAAAGAGCCAAACTAAGCTAGACTAAGTTAGGTGGCCACTTTGATCGAGTCAGCTCTAGCCTGTGGGACAGGATCATGAGGTTCAAACACAGTGTGGGGAAGGGGAGGGGAGAGTGTTCAGAGAATAATGTCCGTTATGTGAGGCCATAGTGACTACCTAAGAGTTAACACTCCTCATTTTATGGAAGAGGAACCAGGGGCCCAGAAGAGTCAAGTGATTGCCTCAAGGTCAAACAGCTGCTAGTAGAAAAGCTGGACTGAAATACAGCCCCTTTCTGCTTCCTGAGACAGAGGTCTTTGACCTGTCCTTATGTTCCTACTTCTTGCATGTTTTATGACCTCAGTCTACCTTTCCTCTCACCTGCCATCCCCACTGCAGACACAGTAGTCTTCAAAAAGCCCAAATCTGACCATGACACTGCTCTGCAAATTAGCCATCTGTCACTTCTAATCCAGATTCCTTAGCACTGTAGGCAAAGCCCTTTTAACCCTGACTCATAGAGTGTAGGAGTCTGCTAGAGCTGCCATGACAAAATACCCCCAGAACGGGTGACTTCAGTGACAGAAATGTAGTTCTCACAGTTCTGGAGGCTAAGAAGCCCAACAGCAAGGTGCCAGTAAGATAGGTTTCATGCTGAGAGACCTCTCCTCTTGACTTGTAGGTGGCTACCATCGTGCTGTATACTCATCTGGCCTCTTCTCTCACCAGAGATCTCTGGTGTCCCTTTCTCTTCTTACAACAGTACTCTTATTGGATGAGGACCCCACTCTTACGACCTCATTTAATCTTAACTATCTCCTTAATGACCCTGTCTCCAGATATAGTCACCCTGGGAATTGGGGGTTCAACATGTGAATTGGTGAGGTGAGGGGATGCGACTTAGTCTACAACATAGAGCTTTTCCTATTCTTCAATACAGCCTCTCTCTTCCGTTTCCTTTATACTTGGCTACTCAGCCAACCTCGCCCCAACCGCATAAGTCATGCTCTTTTAAGTTCCCTCTGCTTGTGCTTCAAGTCTTAACTCAATGACTGTTATGCCATGGAGCCTCATGGGTGGTCACATCTGGTCAGATGTTCTCCATGTGCTCCTTTAGCACTGCCATGCATGTGTGTCACATGTGCGCCCTGTGCAAGGATCACATGTGTACATTACTGCATTTGCCACACTCTATTTCAATGAATTTATTTATGCATTTGTTTCTCCAATCAGAATGTGAACTCCTGGAAGGCAGAAACTTTCTCATTGGCTTTAATCTTCTCTCTCTATTGCCTACGCAGCTTTTGACACACAGCAGGTATTCGAAAGTACAGCTAGTGCTCGACTTAGGACCACGCTCGGGACCGCGGACTGGTCATAACACGATTTGGTCGTAAGTTGAGTAGGCTATATGTACAGTTGAAATGGTGCACGCAGAGATGGTAGTGCTGCCAGAAGCTGGTCTGCACTGTCATACGCCCAGCTGGGCAATGTTTGCGCTGCCAAACGCGGAGCAGTCTTGGCTAGCTAAATTGTGGTTGTAAAGTCGAATGGTCATTAAGTTGCATAGGTCGTAAGTCAATCAATACCTGTAAGTGCTGGTTGAATAGACAGGAAGCATGTTATAGAAAGGAAAGACTGGTTACCATATCTTTTGTCTCTATTTCATCACCATTTATTTCAGGGAAACTTTTTTCATGAACAATGGAGATACATGTGTATCAGAAATTGAAGGGTAAAATGTAGAATTTAGACTACTTTTCTAAAGTGATAAGGAAAGCAGAACTTTGCTAACAACGAGGGGGAGACTCACCTTGGATTACAAGATTTTTTCACAGTGGATCCCTGATGCAGAAACAAGGGATGGATTCATCATATTCTTTCATGTTGTGCTCTAATATTGCTAATGGGCTATGCAGCAACTGCAGTGGGAGGCCCCATGAAACACACCAGTAGACAGATGCTAAACAAACATGATAAAATACAAGAGCAGCACACCATAAGACTCATTTTTCCATTCATTTTGACAAGGGTAATGTAGTTTTAATTACTAATGATAATACATATATTGCCTGCTAGTAAATGTCTGCTGGTGAATTTTGTAAACCTTTCATCTTAGGATACCTTAGCATTCCTGAATTTGTTCATTAAATCTTTGTTGCACAATCCTGCATGTTCTGCACATGTACCCTAGAACCTAAAGTGCAATAAAATACATATATATCTATACACCTTTGTTGCAAGCCAGAAGAAAATGAGCAAGTTTGTGCACTAAAAAGGAGACATAAATAAGCTCCTATTATATAATTTATATGGTACTTTGAAAATTAGAGAACAAAATACAGTGGCCTTTTAAAATATTTGTATTTAATTGGAATATTAGCATTTCAAAATTAATAAATTGAATGAAGGCTATATTCAATTCTGTCTCAAAATGATTGAATAATTGATTAAAACCTAGTTTCATTTTCAAGGTCAAAGAAGTATATAAATTGTGTTTGTTGGACAAGCTAGAAGAAATAGACAATTGCTTAATTTTGGTTGTGTTTACAGTTTGTGCACTCAATGCTCCTATTGATGTATGTTTGTTATCATAACAAATCATGCACAATTATCAATAAAAATTCAAAGAATGCAGCTAAGGTGTGAAATTATACAAATCATTCCACTGCAAAGAAAAGGCCCTAGAGGTGAACAGTATATTGAATTTTTCAAAGGAAAATTATGTGTTTGTGAGTGTGTGTCATTTGACGAAATGATTGTCATGGGAAATTAAGTGCCACCTTGAAAGAAATGAGTAAAAATGAGAAATGTTATGAGAAAAATCACCATAAATTCTCTCTTTATAAAGGAATTTTACTTTTCGACAAATGAAATTTTCTCTAAGCTTCTAATCATACATGTCAACTACAGACATATGTTCATATATGGATGATATAAATACACAGTTTTGCTACATTATATTCTTTGAGCTTAATTCAGATTTATTTCAAAGGAAAATAAAAAAGTCAGGTATCATCTAATTCAGTATTTTTCTAAGCATTGTCCATGGACTGCCTATATCAGAATCCTGGCATACTGGTTGAAAATAAAGTGTTCTGGGTTCTAACCAAGACCTGAAGCAGAATCTCAGAGGTAAACCTTCTGATGAAGCAAGTTAGGAAAACACTTGTCTGGCTAATTCAGGCAAGACTTATTTCCAAACCATCCAGTTGGTGTTAATGCATCAGTACAGCAAAGCAGAGTGAAGCATCAGTACAGTTCTGTTGTGTCCTCTGCATTTGATGATGGTGGGAAAGCTTTAGTGCTTTAGAGAAAAGCTTCAATTACAGAATGGTTTTCAAAGAAATAGTGTTAATTATTTTTAATTGCAGCATATATCAGAAATGAAGACATAAATGAGTGCTAATAGATTAAATAAGGACCATTTAATATGTAGGCATCTCCTACATATTAATGCCTCCTAAACATAAAAGTCTTCTAACATGCAAGACTTGGTTGCTGGGCACAGTGGTGAAAGCGTCACGAAGAAATTCGCAATTTCTGAGTCTTTGAAAATGTTATATTGTTTTTAGCCTACATTCTCTGTACTTGAGAGGAAGCCTCAGGAATTGAAAAATACAAAATAATTTCAAGCTTTTTACTAAATAAGCATTACATAGAAATTGTCTGAGTTACAGGAAGAGTTCAAATTAATAGAGAATGAGTCAACAATGTTTAATTGAAAGAGTTTCACAGAGTATTTTGATCATGGATGCATGGAACATCTTGGTGACAAGTAACAAAAATGATAAAACCCATCATTTCACCTCTGGTGGACTGACAAGGAATACAAATGTCAATTTCAACATAAATATAAATTTAATATGATATGCTTTACTCTAACATTCTTCAGTGCTGAACTTGGCTTCCTTGATTTTAAGATTTTTAAGTAATGTACTTGACCTCTCAAAATTGATCCTGGATCACTGAAAGGGACTCAGATCCGTCTCTGGGCGAAAACTTGGCAAAGCTGTGAAATGGGTAAAATTTGCCTTCTTGCCATTATGAATCTGCTCCTTCTTCTGTTGTGGCCTCTGCTTTTGCGGCAGGTCATATACAGGGCAAGGCTATGCTGAAGGGCACATTACTTGCAATCAGAAAGGTTTTGTTTGAACCATGGCCTTGCCACTTACTAGTCGTGTGACCATGCACAAAACCTCTCTAGGTCTCACTTTCTTTTTCTATGTTACCTGCCATCCCGGACTACGTGGAATGGAGAGTGTTTCATATGTAACAGAGCACTTGGTGTAGGTATACAGTGAGCGTCCACTTGTGGCTCTATTTATCTTCCATTCCTACCCTCATTCCCTGGTATTCTCTAAGCAAACCTAGCTTTAAAAGATCCCTACTGCTGCATGCTAACAGGACTTTACCAAGGCTTCATGCAGAGCTTCTCTACCTACCTTATCTGCAGTTAAGTTGTCAGGATTGAAAATTGGATCCATGTATTCTGCTTTCCATAGTATTTGCATTTAAAGGGAGCATTAGACAGGACTCACTTGACTGCAAGTGGCAACAACCTAACTTTAGTTCCCTGAGCTCCCTAAGGAAAGGAAGGTTTATTGGCTCCTATCATCAAGGAGGGTAGGGAAATAGCTGGATATAACTGTATCTTATCTCAATCCCTCTTCCCATTGGTTTCCCATTCCCACATTGCCTATAGACTTCTTCACTGTGCAAAAGACATGGCCACAGGGTCTTCCATCCTCATTGAGGCTCATATCTTCATTATTAAAGAGGAAAGGGCTCTCAACTCTCAATTCCAAATACAAGTCTTGCAAAAGGACTTGAAGGAATCTAGTTGGGTCTCATGTTTACCCTTAAACCAGTTATGGAGGCCACAGTCCAATGAGGGCGTGGTCCCTCTGACCCAGATGAAATGGTACAATCGAGCAAGAGGAGTGGTTCCCTGGAGAACAGATGCAGGGTAGCACAGATGCAGGTGTGGGGGGAAATTTTTTAAGCTAAGCAGCCAGTTTATTTCTCTTTTCTAGGATGCTATGCTTAAGGTAAAGGAATGAATTGCTCATGACAATTTCAAATAGCAGCTACTAGCCTCTGGAAAATTGAGATAATTTGTGACACTGAGACCTAAAGCCCTCCAAATAAATGCTGCATTGCAACAGGACTTTCTTTGTTTTTTTGGTCCCCAAATTGTCACTTAAAGAAGTAGAAATCTGAGATTTTATAGAGAGTAAAAGCTTCCTGATTCACCTTTGGAATGTACAGACTTGAATGGATGTTAGCTATATATTTTTAAAGGATTGGTGAGCTATCTGTGCCTGAGCATGAGTTCCTAAATGCCTGATGTACTACCATGGTTTTCAAAGTGGAACTCCTGGTCAGCATTCCTGGGAACTTGTTAGAAATACAAATGCTTGGCCTTGCTCCAGACTTACTGAATCAAAAACATTAGGGATGGACCCCAGAAGTCTGTATATTAACAAGCCCTCCAGGTGAATGAGATGCACCAGTGCTAAAGTCTGGGAACCACTGGGGTAGGGTATGCTATGGTAGTGGGTCCAGATTCCCCACCAAGGACTGTAGTACTCATTCCTCCAGACTCTAGGAGTATTAGTAGCTGCCAGCTGTCAGCTGAGTTCCTCTCCCAGCATTGCCTTCAGCTGAAGAGAGCTACCTCATCCAAGGCCATGTCTCCTCTCTGGGGTAGCATATCAAGATTGGCCTATGGAGATAAGGACAGGGATCCAAAGGTTTGAGCCTCTTTCCTTAATGTAGGACAACTCTGAAGGGCCATCCCAGTCCAGGGATTGACTGAGGCCTCTGTTTGTGACTGCGTCACAGTTCAACTTCTTCCTCTGCCCAGTTCTGCTGCCCTTGCTCCTTTACAGGTATTGCTCCAAGGGCACACCCCAACTCACATCCTAAGAAAAATCACCATCTCTCAGTCTGCTTCCAGGAGAACCAACCTGGCCCTTCTTGGTAAGAGTTAGGACTATGTACTTTGCTCTAGAAAAGAGAGGGCCCTATAGTCACTGCTCTGCAATGGCCCAAGGCAATAAGACACTACCACCTCCCTGCTGTTTCTGTTCCCCTCTTTGAGGCCCACTGATAAAACTTCAGTTTCCAGAGGACCCTGTTGGGAATACTTTGTCCACACCCCTCCACTGGCAAATTCTGGGCTAATCCCTGCTTTTAGACTGGTGGGAAATGGTAAACTATGACCCTTAACTCCTCTCTTAGGACTTTCCTGTTCTTCCCCACGAGGTTTTCAGAAAATATGAAGCATCAAAAAGGTTTTATTGTATTTTTCCCACTTACCATGTTATATCCCTGTGTAAAGGCAAACTCATTTAGAGGAAAATGATTTTTTCTCTCTTTTTCTTATATTATAAAATACTGTATGTTAAATTCAAAAACTCGACATGATGTTTACAACATGTTCCTAAAATTAAAGAACAGGTTGCAAAAACATTTGTATACCACAACTCTATATTTGAAAGAAGCACGTTACACAATGCATTACATATTAAGTACATAATGTGCAAAGTATTATGTGTTGCAAAGGCCTTTAAGACATTAATAAAACTTCTGTGGAGATTAAAATCATAGGCTACTTTTGTATATTTTCTGTTTCCTCATGATTATTAAAAATCCGGCCTGGCACAGTGACTCATGCCTATAATCCCAGCACTTTAGGAGGCTGAGGCGGGTGGATCACGAGGTCAAGAGATCAAGCCCATCCTGGTAATCATGGTAAAACCCCGTCTCTACTAAAAACACAAAAATTAGCTAGGCATGGTGGCGCGCACCTGTAGTCCCAGCTACTCGGGAGGCTGAGGCAGGAGAATTGCTTGAACCCAGGAGGCGGAGAGTGCAGTGAGCCAAGATCGCACCATTGCACTCCAGCCTGGGTAACAAGAGCAAAACTCCAACTCAAAGAAAAAAAAAATCAATCAGAGCTTTTTTCCTGAGGATATGTGCTCAGGATGAGCATGTGTCCTCTTTTGCTGCCCAGAGCAGCCCTCACTTACTCCTGCTATCCTGACATAATTATTAACACCGTTCCCTTTCACATTCAAAACTGTCCCACATTGGATGGTAAATTTTACGCTCATCCTACTTATGCAACCCAAACTACTAGTTAATAGTGTGCTCTGCTCACCCGTTTGTAGGAAAATCACATACAAGAATCTCAAAAAGAGATAGCACCTTGCAAATCCTTTTGCCTGCCTGCTCTCACATACTCCCCTTCTCATCCACACAATGAAGCTAACTATTTTTTACTCAGAGGCAGTATACTGTTATTCCACACCAGGATTTCGAGAGGCGCTGTCCAGCAGATGGACACTGGTGCCAGTCAAGTGAGAGCTTCTATTTAGGGTCCAGGCACTTATCTTCTCCTTTGTGCCAATGACGGAATGCAGAGGCCATTCAAAGGGTCCAGTTCTCTCTCATTCAATTTAGCCAAAGTTAAATTATTTCTGCCCGAGGGCAGACACACACTTCTAAGGGCTTTCAGCAAATCGACTTAGATTGGCATGGGGTGGGGGCTACATTCTGACTGTAGTTCCTCTGCTCTCAAGAAACAAGTGGCTTATGCTGACCAAAAATATCCCAATCTCACTGAAACAGTGAGGGGAGACTTAACATATTCTTTATATTTGCTTCAACTAATCACCAAGTAAACAAATAAAATAAGTAGCTTATAAACACTAATTTCATCTAGTCCTCACAATAGCCCTACTAGATGCTATTGAATGTCATTACTCAGCATTTTCATCTTTATAATTAATATTAACAATAGCTCCCCCTTCTTAGTGTGCACCATGTACCAGGCACTGTGTAAGAGACCTATTGTCATCTTTCACCTCACCACACTACTTGAATACAGGTTTATTCATTGTTTGTTATCTCCCATGGCCACTATAAGCTTCGTAAGGACAGACTTTGTCTTGTTCACAATTGTATGCCTGCATTCATAATTATGTTTGGCACAGAGAAGGTTCTCAGTAAATGCTTGTTGAATGACTAAATCAATTACTGAATAAATGAGTAAGCCCACAAGAAGGTGTTCTTATCTGCATTTTGCAGATGAGAAAACCAAGTCTTACAAAGGGTAAAGAATTCGCAAAGATTTCATAGATCGCAAACTGGGGACTGTCAGGTTCCAAAGTCTTGAACATGACGACACCCCCCCACCCCCACCTTCCTGATGTGAAAACCATGGCTCAGGGAGTTAAATAACCTGCTCAGTACTTGCTAAGTATTACGTTATTAGAACTCAGATCCAGAAACCCTGATACTAACCAACACTATTTTCTCTTCATCATATTGATAGATGGCAGAGTCATTCACCATGTGCCTGGCATGTACAACCATGCACATTATCGTTCGATGGGGGACAAAGGTAGGTGGTTCCCCCAAGCAAACACAAGTCCTCTGATAGGAGGGTGTCATCATTCCCTGACTTAATCCTGGGCATTAGTGTTTAGCCAACTGTCTTAGGTCATTCTTGCAGTGCTATAAAAAATACCTCAGCCTGGGTAATTTAAAAAGAAAAGAGGTTTAATTGGCTTATAGTTTTGTACAAGCATGACACCTGCAACTGCTTAGCTTCTGGGGAGGCCTCAGGGAGCTTTTACTCACAGCAAAATGTGAAGCAGAAGCAGGCGTGTCACGTGGTGACAGCAGGAGCAAGAGTGCAGTGGGGAGGGACCATACTGAAACAACCAGATCCCATGGGAAATGACTCACTGTCATGAGGACAGCCCCAATAGGATGGCACTAAACCATAATGAGAAATCCACCCCCATGATCCAATCACCTCCTGCCATGCCCCACCTCCAGCATTGAGAATTACCTTTTAACATGAGATTTGGGGGGACAAATATCCAACTACAGCACTCAGAGTGTGAATGAAATAGGGACCATAATGTATTATCTCGGCTTGGATAAAGCTTACTGCTCTAGCAAACCATAAAACTTCAGTGGCTTATCACAAAATATTTTACTTTCTAATCATGTAAAAGATAGGTGTCATGGTGAGTGGCCAGCTTTCTTCCAGGTGGAAACTAAGAGATCTAGTCTCCTTCCACATTGTGGTCCCCTGGCATCCTTAAGAGTCCTCTGTTGACAGCACAGAAGGGGAAAGAGAGGGCGTGAAGAAAGGTTCTTAAATACCTCGGTCAAGGCTGGATACACCTTACTGCCCATAGACCAATGTTAAGAAGTAGTCCATGGATCTACCAAGATGCATGTGGGACTGGGAAATACAATCTCTGGGGCATCCACTTCACAGAGTCCTATAGGAGGGGCACAAATTTTTGGTGGGCAGCCATCATCACAGTCATTATGAGAACAGACTGGGCCAGAAAAAGATGGGAGATAGGAATCTGGGCTGCCACCCAGAGAAGAATGCATTTGAAAAGGAAGCAGCAGGGAGAGGGCAGCAAATGCCAACTTTGGCAACCTGTGGGAGTTTTGTAGACTTTTCCTCTTCAGAGGTAATGGAGGTGGAGCAAATTTGTCTTTGCTGCCCATTTGGTGCACACTTAGAGAAAAGCATGGAACCTCTCATCCTAATTAACGTCAAGCCACCACACTCAGCAGTACTACCCAACAGGTTTCTAATTTCCATTCATGCCCATCTCTGCTTTCTCTATCTGAGCTGTAAATTATGAATCTCGCAAAATTAGACAATATCATAAAAGCTACAAGATGTATCGAGTGCCATAGCTTTCAGTTACCTTAGTTCATTAAACAGAAAAATAGGTGCACTTTTTTTTTCTTTATGGGAAAGGAGTATCAGGTAATGTCACATAATATTTCCAAATAGAATTTGTCTTTGTCAGCCAAGTAGTGAATAACAAGGAAACACTGAATACTCTTTTTAAGAAATGATTTGAAATTAATTTCAATCCATTCTGATGGTTCAGTAAAAAGAGAAATATAGACTTCAGGATGTTTCTTAATGTAGATTGCTACAGCAATTTAAAAACAACAAATAATAATAAAGCAATGATTCTATCATGCTGCCAGTGTGCTTGACAGTGAATAGTATATTTTTTAAAAATAAATTTGCACCACAATATTACCAATGGCTAGACTCTAGGTATTGCTTTCAGATTAGAGTCATAGGATCATATTCATGTGTTTTAGAAAGTATTTACTGTGACAAAGATAAAAATATTACAAATATAATTATTCACAGCCTTTCTCCCTCTCCTGCCTTCTAAAGAGGATCATTCTGTATGAGGAGTAATGGATAGGGTGGAATAATAGGAAGAGACACAGAGTTGGAGAAGCTCATAGACCTACTGGACCTACACACAAGTAGACACAAAACTGCCTGGGAAAAGTCAAAAGGTCTGAGAGGTGGGAAGAAGAAGAGAGGGTCTTGGCCAGAGAGGAAAGAATTGAGAACTTTCTGGAAGCTGAAATGAGTAGCTACTATGAGGAGGGGACTGTGGGAAGAGATTTCTAGTAAAGAGAAACATTCAGAAGTCTCACTGTATGCTATGAACCGTCAGCCACCATGGCTGTCATTGTGGGAGAGGACTTCTCCTGAACTCTCTGAACTCTCCTGAACAGCAGGCGTTTGCTGCTGGGAGTGATGCTGAGATGGTCATAGTAACAGCCAATGCCTACCTAAGCTAACTTCCTATGTGCCAAATAGCAAGCAAAGCTCATGACCTACATGAACTCTTTTAATCCTTACAACTCTGTGAAACAGCATTAGAATTAACTCTCTTTTATAGATGGGAAAATGGAGGCACACAGGGCTACACAACTTTCTCAGGATACGCCAGCTTGTAAGTAGCATAGCTGAGATTCAGAACCCAGCAGTCTGGCTCCAGGGTCTATGTGCTGAATCGTGATGCTTAACCACCCCTCAGGCTGTTGAAAAGTCAAGCTAGTTAACACGTATGTCTTATGGCATATGGGAAATTGAAGATCTGGACTAAACTCTGAGCCAACGTGCACCCTTTCACATAGTATTTCCTTAAAGAACATACTATGTAATAGTGGTTGCCAAAATATCAAGTTGTTCATGTGCTCACAATATAACAGCTCATTATTTGATCAACTTTAGGAAATAATGCTTAGGAAATTAAGAAATAAGAAATCACTCTTTTTCCAAATCTCATTAGTCTCTGTTCTATTTTCTGTAAGTATACACATTTGGTAATAACTGAATAATATCATGAATTATCCCTGCAACATTCAGACTGTCTCTTCTCTTTAAGGGCTCCATTTTCATAGATAGTCTGGCAAAGTTCTTGACGTTAAAATCACAGACTCTTGTGCCAAATCTGGAAATTGATAATTCTGAAATTGATTCTAGAATCAAGCCATTCTCTCATAGTTCATAACAGTCATATGAAGAACGTTGACCTTTATTTGAGATTAAAGATAAACAATAAGACGTGTACTTGCAGAGCTAAATGAAGTTACTCCACTCAAAAGATAGATTCGGGTGCTTTGGGAAATGCTGATCTCATGGATGATGAACTCTGGGAGGTTAAGTTGTCTTTAGTATCGGTGTTATTATTTGCTCTATTCAAGGCTGAGTACATGACTATAGAGTGGCCCGTGTGCCTTGAATCTACTTTTTTTCCATGTCATGTATTATCACCAAGAAGTAAAGTGCAGTTTTTTAGCTAGCTAAATTCCACAAGTGGTCATGACCTCCAGGATGTTTTTTCATGGACTTAGATAGGAACGAGGACTATACCTTTGTCCAGAAGTGAGAAGAGGACAGAATCCTGCCTTTCATAGGCTGAGAAACAGCAATGCCTTGTCCTGCACAAGTAGATTGGAAAACTGAGTTTCATCAAGGGGGATCCATTAGGTTAATTTCTTAGGGGTAAATGTTGCAGACAAAACCACTATGAGTGAATTTACCAGTGAGATGCTGGCTTAAGGACTGATCTTTAACCATGAGAGCAAAGAGGCCTGGATGACCAATAGCAGCAAACTAACATAACTGCAACTGGTTCAATCTTCTCTGGAGTCAGGGCTGCTGCCTCTATCTTAAGATAAATTGCATCAGTCATGTAGGTTATAGAACCCCTATCAGTATCAAAGAAAAGACATTATATTTTGACATTGTCAATTTCTGAAACTGTCACACAGCTACAGGGAAAGGCTCAGTTAATTCCAGTTTCTAAATGTTACAAAGCAGAAAACCAAGATGATAAATACAAAATGCTGCAAATATTTAAAGTTGAAATATATCAGTTTTACAGATCTGGGGCCAAAATTTACTGTATCTTTTTTTTCTGAAGGAGGTTCACCAAAACCTCCTTCATTAAAAAGAAGGTTAAAAAGTTTAGAATTGGAAAGTTTGTGATATTTGTCAAAAAGAAAGGCAGACTCTGGTCTTTAAAAAAAAAATGGTTGGAGTATAACTATAATAACAACAGGTAATTTTTCATTATTTGAGCTGAGTCTGTCCTACTGACACTTTAACTTCATTTTCTGTTCTTCATTTTCTAATACAATTAGTATCTTATGTTCAAATTAGTATCTTATGTTCAAAAAGCCAGAAATAAAGTAAACCTTTTGAGATGAATGAGTTATTTAAGCCTCCTGGATAGTAAGTCAGGAAGAGCCTTGGAAACACCGCTCTGGGCGTCTTTGGCAATTTTTATAAGGAGTGTTGCACATCTGTCTGTCCACACGGAGCTGCAGGTCTCACCTCTGGGTTCTCCTCACAGCGGCCTCATGCAGCTTCATTTATCTTAGGAGGGGAAGTGGTGGAGTGGAGCCTGCCTGATTCTGGACCTGCGATTCCAAGGTGGACAGAGTCCAAGATTGTCGTTCAGTCCATTAAGCAATCCCTTTTAGCTGAAGGGGTTCATCTATCAATCTCGCTCTTCAGCCAGTAATCTGCTTATTTAGAGGTTTAATTACATTTTCAGGTCACCCAAGCGCTTCTCCTAGATATTTAATAAAATGAGTCCTTATTTTATTTCTCACATGGTTTATTTTACATGGGTTAACCAATATGGGGATGGGGGGAGCAATTACTTATAAAAAGATAAACAAGTGAGATTTCTACCTTCAAAGTGTCTACAGTTAACACAGAAATTATTTGAGTCTTGGGTACAATGGCGATAGCAGATTGGTCTAAAACTGTGTGTAGCAGCCACCATTCCTGAAACAGAAAGTCAAATATTGATTTCCCAGTGCGTTTATGACCCATTTAACAACAGGCATTTTGGATTGGTTATTTTTTAGGGCCAGAGAGAATTTTCCAGCCAGCCTCCTTCTGAGCTCCCCTTAATTATCTTCTCTGAGAGATGGGTAAAAATTGATGTTCAGGCCTGGCCTTAAACACACACGGACATGCACACAGACACACAAAACATAAAGGAGGCTGACACAACTTGCTTCTCCTAACACTAAGTTAGCTTGGACGCGGGTATTTCGATATTTTCCACAATAACTACCAAATTGGGTTAGGGGAGGTCCATTGGATATGTCTGCTAACAAATTCTCACTAATTGACATCAAGCCAGTTAATTTCTATGTAATAAGTGTTGAGTGATTCAGGGCCGGCACCACCAGCCAGGGCTGGGGCTATTCAAAGACCTCTACCTGTTTGGCTCTCAGAACGGAACATTTAATGTTTTGCCAAATTTTCAAAAATGTTGGGAGTAAGAACAGCGTTTTTAATCTTTAGCTCTTTGGGCTACTAATTATGTAGAAAAGGGTATAAAGAGGGCTTTACAAATCATTATTTCCATTAGGAAGGTGTTAGAACCCATTCCACCAAGGGCACCCCTCCTGTTAGCACAGCTGCTATTCCCAGGGGAAGCGGCCGCTGTGGTGCCGGTTGAAGCGGGGCTTCTGTTCTGTTTCCCCAGCACTTGGAAGAAAAACAAAACACTCCTAATGAAAAACACATACGGGAAATGCTTTATTATTTCATCATCCTCACCTACTGCGCTCTGGCACAGCTCTGTGATTAGGAAGGACTTTTCCCTCTGTAAGCGGCTGAGTGAGGTGGTAGGAGGCTGATACTCTGTCATTTCCTGTCACATCGTTTTGGAGGAATTTGCTCTTATTTCCTCCCGGCCGCATCCCCCTGACACCCATCCCTGTCTCCCCAGCCTCCACATTGGCCACACGCCTACAATTCAGTTGTGTTAACTTCAAAACATGGTGTTTTAAGTTGAGGGGTGAGAATCATGGAAACTCTGGGGCACCAAACACAATCAACCTCTAACCTCCTGAAGCTGAGAAATAGGTCAGAGCCACCCAGTGGATCCTGACCTCCCGAGAAGGAGGAGGAACACAACTGCATCAAAATGGTGGGTTGTTTTGTTTTGGGGGAGTGGAAAAGGGAGTGCTGAAGTCAGGGGGAATGTTAATTCAGATTACAATCTTCACGTGTGCATATTCTTGACTTTACACCAGAAAGGAGAGTGAGATAGCAGACATTCCCCAAATCTCATTGGGCCACTGGCCAGTGAATAACCTCTTTCATTAAAAATTTCTCCGTTTCTTTACTTCACACAGGGTGAAGCCTGGATATAATATACAATGCATTTATTCACATGCTTCTCAGCAACCCCTACCACCAAATAATCCAAGCATGGTCAAGTGGGTATGGCTACCCAGGAAACCGGAATGCATTAGCCCAGACCCAAGTGGGGCCACCAATGCCTGTCTGTAGTAATGTATCCGGAACAGTTCTTTCTCTCATTACAGTTTGGCAACAGTACCATGCCTTCTAATGGAAGATGCTTAATACATATTTGGTAAATATTCAATAAGTATCTAATTAATTGGGTTGGGACTATATGTTGGAGGGCAGAAGGCTAAGCCTCCATGCCTTAGTTTTGTGGCAATGAAAGGTGGGTGCCTTCATGCTGCGCCATTCTGTGGGGGGTCAACACCATGTACCACCATCGCTACATAAGGAGAATCCTAAAATATGGCTCTAGCGGCATGCTTTCTTAATTAAATTTTTATCAAACTGGCTTATAATGGTAGCTGGTTTCTAATTTCTGTTGAACCACCTACCATCAATGGCCTGGGTAATACAGTACTATTGCTTAAATGGTTAATTCAATGCGTGGTGTCTTCTCAATGAATATATGTTGAATAGATCAATGAATAGTGTGATACTGATATAAGTACAAAGGACTTGTGTGGGGGTCTTATGGTGAGAATTGGTCTGTGTGTAGCTCCACCCATAAGCATGTTTGTCCTGCCTAAATGTAACTTCCAATGGTAATGTAGAAATAAACCATGTAAAGTAGCTCATCTAATGGAAAATTTTTGATATGAGAACAAAATGATTCTCCAAAGCAGAACTGGGTCAACATGCCTACCACAAATAGAAGGCACAAAAGTATGTTCAGCATATCGTACTTCATTTCGAAGCATTGATGAGTATTATTCATCTCATCATAACTGATAAACACAAAAGCACTGAGAATCCTGAAGATGATAAGTGTATGATTATGATGGAAATAATAAATTTTTTTAACGTGAAAGAGCTAAAATAGTAAACATCTCGAGAAAAAAAAACCTCATTCATCAATATGGAATGAATCATTTGACAGTAAGAATAATTTACGACAATGAGTATTTATTTGATGTGTGAAAAGCTATGCATCTAGGCAATAGACAATTGTTGCCAGAAACTGATGAAACAGTCATTTTTGTCTGTGCTATATATTACAGTGGTTTTCAGCTCTCACTGCACATTTGAATCACCCAAGAAGCTTTTATAAAATACAGGTCTGGGGCCACATTCCAGAGCAGTTACATTAGAACTTCTTGAGCTGGGACACAGGCATCAGCAATTTTAAAGCTCCCCGTATGATTACAATGTACAATCAAATTGGGGCTCTACCAATGGTTCTTAAATTTTAGCATCAGAATCACCTGAAGGTTTTATCAAACTACAGCTTGCTGGGCTCAACCTCCAGAGCTTCTGATTTACTAGGCTTGGGGTGAGGGCCAAGAATTTTTATTTCTAACAAATTACCAGTTGATACTGATGCTGCTGTTTTCAGGGCATGCTTTTAGAACCACTGGACTAGAGGATCAGCCTTAAGATTTGCATCCTACTTTTCTGATAGTGATTCAGAAGAAATCTCAGGGTTTGTTCCTGACTTCACGGTGTTAGTGTACCTGATAAAATGTTTTGTGTTTTTTTTCCCACACTTACAGTTGGTTCTTCTGTTTCAAGGACCACATGAATCTACACATGGTAGAAGTGAGCACCAGGGCAGAGTATGAGACACTATGGCTACTAAATTGTTTCCCAAGATGTTTGGGTAGATCATTAAGGAATGTGACTCCCTCCACAGATTTTCAATGTAGATAGAATTGGTTTGTTTTAGAAGAAGATACCAGATAAGGCATACATCAATAAGAAGAGGGAATAGCTGGTTTTAAAGCATGGTGGAATTTTATCTTGGGATCACAAGTTCAAATCCTTCTCTCACTTGGGTTTTACCTGACAACTGAACTTATAAGCTCTCATTTGGAATTTGCATATTAGCCAGCGCCAATTTGCTATGTGTATGATACTAAAATTTTGATAAGCACTATAAATTAGAAACAATAAAATGCATTCAAAATTATGTGTGAGAAATTAAAACTTTTAATAATTTGGCTGTGAAGAGTTAAAAAGTCAGATAAAGACTGTGAGTTAATTACCATTCCAATTACCATTAATTCTTAGGTAATAACTGTTTTAAGGTGGAGTTTAGGTTTCAATTCCATTACCATTTCTCCCTGGCCATGTGCCTATTTTCTCACTGCCTCCTGGAGCAGACAGAGTCATCACATAAACGTGGCAGGATTGACCATCTCAGTGCTCCAGTGAGTGTGGCCACCATCTCTTTTGGTCTCATTCCACCCTTTCACTTCTGATCACCTTTGGATTCTCACAGTTCAATAGCAGTTCTGATGTGTGTGTGTGTGTGTGTGTGTGTTTAGACTTATTTTTTAAGACTAGTCAACTGCAATAGTGAAAAGTGGGGAAAGGGTAGAACAAGGAGGACAAACTGTAACTTACTGTGTGAACTACCAGTTGAGACAACTCACTACATTTGGACCAGCCTAACCTCGTATTTTTTTTTTAATGCAAGTTCTTTAAGAGTCATGCAAGCTACGTTTTGAATGCTTTCTATTAAGAAATGCAACTATGTCTTCTTGTCTCCTCTTTTAAAAAATACTTTTAGTCAATACTCAAAATAGTATAGTAGCCAGCCAGAATGAAGGGAACTGTAAGCCCATTTGTGATTTGCTGAGGTTTTTTGTGTGCCCATGGGCAGAGGTGTCTTAGTGTTAATCCAAAGCAGCTCAATCTTCTAATCTTTCCATTAAATCATGTGATACTTATTTTTTCATTTTCAGTGGTAAGTGGTACACAGGTAAAGAATCTTTTAACTCGCTCTTCAAGAACATGTAGTAGCTACAGCCTTTGGATTTATCTTATATTTCAGATGTTTGGCTTTCATGTGGGAAACCTCCCAAGTAAGCCGTAAAGCATTAAAATTCAGTTAAAGATAAAATAATAGGGTTGTGGCTGCTTCATAGTGAAGATTGGACCATATGCATGAGTGAGAAAGTCAGGTGAAAAATATTCATTTTTATTCCTCAATATTTTAGCAGATCTTTAGAATATGTACTTAAATATATCTGTTCTGATTCAATAAGTCAGAATGTTTGGAAATAAAATACTGAATAATATTCCAATTAATTCAGTATTGACCAGAAATTTTAAAGGGTAGGAGGAAATATCCTTATTTAAAAAAATTTTTAAGAGAAAAAAAGCTTATACTCATTCAATTTCTCATATTAGTCAATGGATACATAAAATTGAATATATCCCTGTAAAACTGCAAAACTTGTGTTCTGATTAATCAAGGTATACTAAGTATGGAGTTCCATTTAGTTATTTAGTTTGCTTTTCAATGTCAGTTTAACCTAATAATTATCAAACAATGACATCAGTTTTGGGTGCATAACAAAAGTGAAAAGGAAAGGACCAACCACCTTATTTATATATAAAAGATGTATGGATTCTCTTTATTGTTTCGACATTTTGGATATTCGTCATATAAAAACAGCCTGTTGCTATCAGATTTTGCTTGAATACCTTTTTCTTCTAAAAGTGTCTTTTTCAGTAAATACATGGGAAGTTTCTCTTTTCTGGGATTTAAAGTAAGATAAAGTTTAGCCAATTTCTTTCCCTGACTATGCCCTTCCCACTTCAAGGGTTTAATAACCACAGTCCTAAGATTTATGGTCAGCGAAAAAGAAAAATAAGTAAATTATCTGACTGAGAAGCCATTCTTCCTCTCTCTGGCCATACAGACTATTTTAAATGCTGCTAGCAGCAGTCTAATTAAAATAATTTCTGTCAGAAGTCTGTGAAATATGTAGCCGCAGCCCAGCTCAATGTTCTCGGGCAGGGATGACAAATCTCTGCTTAATTGGTACTTAATATGGTAGTACAGGATTAGTAATTCTCCAGGATAAAAGGAGATAACAAATAGGAATCTCTTTCTTGGGCAGGGAGTCTTGGAAGATGAACAGACCAAGTGGTGCTCACCCCCAAACTGTTCCTATCAAGGGCTGTTATTTTGGCCATCACTCATGAAACAACAGACAATTAATGCATATTTTATGACTAGCTCAAGTCCTAATTAAATACAACTGTGTACAAAGAATGTGAAGGGCCCGACTCAGAGGGACCAAAATAAATACTGGCAGAAATATGGTGAGCACTGCGACCTTAGCTCATCTTGTTATTCTGTCTCAGAGATAAGCACCCTTGGCAGAGGCATATGCTACCCCTGAGGTACAGCCACTAAACTGAAATCCACAGTGTATTTTGGAAAATTTGGGAAAATGTAGAAAGGCAGAAGGGGGGAAGTCATCCCTAGCCTCATCAGACTAGCACTACCACTGCTAATAAGTTGGAGTATTTCCTTCCTGTATTTTGATTCCAGTGCATAGCTTTCATGTTTTACTTGTTCTACAAAGTATTGTGAGCCATTTTGTGCTTTGCTTTCTTTCTTCTTATATTAAATAGAAATATTTAGATATGTTTTATGAATGGTTGGTATAAAATCACTTAATGTTTACCTAGTATTCTATCAAGTAGACAATTGTAGCTAATGTCTATTTGACTCTGATCATATGCTAGGTGCTACTCTAAGGACTTTATATGTATTAACTAATTAAATCACCTCTGAGTTAAGAACTTTTATCATCTACATTTTGTAGATGAGGATACACATGCACAGAAAGATTGTGTTAATTTGTCCAAGGCTACGTAAGTGGTTAGTGAACTCAGGATTTAAACAAGGGCAATCTGACAACAAAAACCATACTTTTAATTGCTACCCTATACCATCTCTCGATGCACTGCTTTGACAAACCAGACCATGTGCTACATCTGCGTCCATAAACTTTCCCCATAAATAGTTGAATCATAACTATTCTATACTTTGTGGGCCATAAATACATTCTATGCCTGCTCCTCCTTCTCTTTCTTCTCCTTCCTTCTCTTTCCTTTCCAACATTTAAAAACATCTGGGCCTGGCACCGTGGTTCAAGCCTGTAATCCCAACACTTTGGGAGGCCAAGATGGGTAGATCACAAGGTCAGAAGACTGAGACCCTCCTGGCTAACATGGTGAAACCCTGTCTCTACTAAAAATACAAAAAATTAGCGAGGCATGGTGGCGAGCACCTGTATTCCCAGCTACTCAGGAGGCTGAGGCAGAAAAATCACTTGAACCTGGGAGGCAGAGGTTGCAGTGAGCCAAGATCGCACCACTGCACTCCAGCCTGGGTGACAGAGCAAGACTCCATCTCAAAAAAAGAAAAAAAAAAATCTAAAAACTATTCTTTGCTTACTTTAGATAATTCATTTTAAAAAGTTTTGACACTGAAGGAACCAAATAATTTATTTAATTGGATGACTTATATTTATTTCAACTTATATTATTAATATGATATACTTCATATGGGTTAGTGTGTATGTAGTAGCCAATGAGCTGACTGAAAGTACTTATGGTCATCCAAATTTAAAATGTAAAGTATTGTAATAAAAAATCAACACAAAGCTAAAAGAGATTTCTGCTTGGTAAATCTCCCAAAATGAATAGAAAGTCACACATTTCAATTTACTTTTCAATTTCTGCCTTTTGGCGGCTCACATAAAATTCTGGTGTGCTTTGTTCATTTCTTTGTGGTAGCCATTCTCAAAGAGTGGTTCTGAATCCAGCAGCATTAGCATCATCTGGTATTGTTTTCTTAGAAATGCACATTCGTAGGCCCAATCCCAGAAGTAACAAATCAAAACCTTTAAAGGTGGAGCATCTTAAAGTTTGAGAACTGCTGTTTTTGAGAAATCTAGTTCCAAAAAGATCATTTTTTAAAACATAGCTGTGTGAGAGAATATATGTGTGTGTGTGCGCGCGCGCACACGCGCGCACTCTTACATTCACATAAACAGAAGAAACATCCCACATTATGATATCATATTATGATACATTATAGAACCACCATGTGGACATGCCACAAGAATCAGAATCAGCAAATTGTAGAGTTGCATATGTATCCTATGCAGGTATATGAATAAATCTATACTGTCAGGCCTATCTTGTTATATGACACTATATTGATTTTGTCACAGCTATTTCCTGGTTCATTACTTAAGCATGACATTCCTTATAACATTAAGGGATTTAGGACTTAACTATCTGAAAATTGAATGTCCTCAATTATTGAGGACACTACACTGGAAAATTTAATTGACAAGTTTATTGTAACAAAATGTATCATTTTAAAATGTCACTCCCAAGATTCAAGTTCTTGGGTAAGATGGAGAAAACACACTCCACCCTGCTCTGCTGCCTTCTGAATGCAGCTATAAAACACAGAGAGAAAAAGTGGAGCACTCATTTGAGAGCTTTGAAAAAAGAATAATAAATAGAAAATTTGGAAAGAGGACTAAAATTCAAAGTGCCACTGAGCTAGTATGCATTTACCCTTATTTTCTTCCCAGCACATGGCCCTGGAGGCCGGCATAGCTGCCGACGTGTATGCAGAGCCCCAGCTTTCTCACTCAAAGCATTAAAAGGGGAGTCCTTGGAAATCAGAAAGTACTGGGAGATTGTGGAAAGGGTGAGTTTATGAAAGCAACCCTATAAGATTATTTATTAACTCCTAGATTCCAAGAACTGCACATGCATGGATTTCATTCTAATCAGCACATAAAAGAGTTTGAAAGGTGAATAGACAGACTCCCACTCAGTTCTCAGACATCACTGGGGGGCATACCCATGGGACAAATCTGATTAGCACTGGGCATTAAAAAGTTCACTGACATTGGGACCACGGTCCATAGAAGGCAAGTTGAAACTTGTGCCATGAACATAATCAGGTCAATTGCCTGCTGACAAAATATCAATTTTCTCCATAGGCTTTAAGTAACACCCAGAGTCTCATAATATAATATTCAAAATTTCCAGCATATAATCTAAAGTTACTTGGCACATGAAGAATCAGGAAAATGCAACTAACATAGGAAAAGACAATCAACAAACACCAAATGCCAAGATAACACAAGAATTTAGAGCTGCCATTATAAAAATGCTCCAACAAACAAGTATAAGCTCTCTAGAAACAAATAGAAAAACAGAAAGTCTCAACAGTAAAACAAAAAATATAAAGAAAAATCAAGTAGAAATGTTAGCACCAAAAATGTTATAAGTTAAATAAGAAACTCACTGGATGGATTTAATAGCAGAATGGAGATTACAAAGAAAATAGTTTATGAATGTGAAGATTGATTAACAGAACTATCCAAACTGAACAACAGACAGAATATTTAAAAAATTAAGAGACTCAGGTATCAGTGAGATGCTAAAAAAAGACCTAATATTTATGTCATTAGAGTTCAAAAAGAAGAGGCAAAAAAAAGTATGGTGCTAAAAGTAATTGAAAAATATAATGGCTGAAAATTTTTCACATTTGATGAAAAACACAAACCTAAAGCATCAAAAGGCTCAATGAACCCTCTATAGAATAAACTTCAAGAAATTCATGCCTAGCCACATCATAAGTAAACTGCTGAAAACTACAGGGAAAAAAAATCCTGAAAGTAGCCAGAGAAGAATAGCATATTATCCATAGGAGAACAAGTATTCTAACAACTGCAGATTTCTTTTTTTTTTTTTTTGAGTCGGAGTCTCGCTCTTGTTACCCAGGCTGGAGTGCAATGGCGCGATCTCGGCTCACCGCAACCTCCGCCTCCTGGGTTCAGGCAATTCTCCTGCCTCAACCTCCTGAGTAGCTGGGATTACAGGCACGCGCCACCATGCCCAGCTAATTTTTTGTAGTTTTAGTAGAGACGGGGTTTCACCATATTGACCAGGATGGTCTCGATCTCTTGACCTCGTGATCCACCCGCCTCGGCCTCCCAAAGTGCTGGGATTACAGGCGTGAGCCACCACGCCCGGCCAGAACTGCAGATTTCTTATCAAAAACCATAGAGAATAATCAGAAGTGGCCCAATAGTTTTCAAGTGCTCAAATAAAAGAGCGATCACAGAATTCTATATCTAGAGAAAATATCCTTCAAGAGTGAAGGTGAAATAAACAGTCTTGGATGAAGGAAAACTAAGATAATTTATTGCCAAAGGAAGTTTTTCAGAAAAAAAAAAATGATAGCAGTAAGAAACCTGGAACATCAAGAATAACAGGAATGCAACAGAAATGGCAAATATGAGGGTATAGATAGTAGATTATTCTCTTTTTAAAAGATCTTTAATGGTTGAGAAGGAAACATTTCTAACGTTGTCTGACAGAGTTCTCAATGTGTGTAGCTGTACTATATAACAAGCATAACATCATGGGAAAGGAGTATAAAAGGACTGACATGGTGGTATGGTTCCTACATTCCACCTAATATGGTAAAGTAATGATTTTAAGTAGATTATGAAAAGTTATGGATATATAATACAGTCACTAGAGTAACTGCTAAGAAACTACACAAAGAGATATAGTCAACAGCACAGTAAATTAAAATGAAATAATCTAAAAATTTCAATGTATAAATGTATCAATAATTACATTAAATATAAATGGTTTATACATATTACTCAAAAACAGAGATTATAAAAATTGATTATTTAAAAAAATCATGTTCTCCCCAATTCTGACTGTGTGCTTTCTACAAGAAATTAACTTCACATATGATGATATAGGTAGGTTAAAAGCAAAAGGTTGGGGAAAGATATACCACAGAAATGCAAACTAAAATGTCACTTCCATCTGCTTTTCCTGGGAAAATACCTGCTATTCAAGAACCCTGACACTGCAATATGAAGTAAATGCATTTGATTACCTACGTGAAATCCTTAACTTACTAGTTTGGTGATCAGCTGTGCTTGAACTTTTTCTTACTTTTGAGTGGGTTAATAAATACATGCTTAATTAGGACTACTTTATCTTTCTTCTGTCATTTCAAAGGGGGCCTCATGCATTCACAAATGTTTTTGTGTAGTGACAAACACCACTATGTACAAAGATTGATCTTAATTCTAAAGCAAAGGCAACCTGATATTCACATATAATCCTTTAAATGAGAGAAACACACAGTCCCCAAGCTCACTTGTGGCTCTAAGTTTAGTTTATTATACACAAGAAATCACAAATATATCCGATTTGTCTGCAAGCTCAATAAGGCAAGCATACAGGCAGGTGACAGCTCCTTGGAAAACCACCCATGTTCTCTTCCACAGCTAGAGTAAGTAACACATATGGTTCCTGTCAGTAGCACTCATTTAGAGAGATAAAAATCCTGCAACAGCTAAATTCAGCCTCTCTCCAGTGGCCTTTTCCTTTGATTCCCAAAATAGCACGTAAAACTTTTCACTAAACCATATAACCAGTCCCACCTTTCAAAGAAGAGGTAAGAAATTGCGCATTTCAAAATCTTTTTCCTCTACATTGTATAATTAACCCTCTTAATTCTCTCTGGTAGTAGCTTTCTTTGTTAATTTTTTAAAAGAAAGAAACTATTGAGAGATATGTGTGTTCATTAACTTTGTGTAAAATTTTGAAAAATAATTTAGGGACATAGAGCATGATTTCCATTGTCAATGTATGGTACTAAGTAAATTTTATAGCATTATAGTTAATGGACAGTCATGGGCAGGGGGAATTCTTTCTCAAAAACTTTTACAGATATGAAACAAAAATTGTTTTCTTCAAACCTGGCTTTGAATTCACCTTAAAACATTGGTTTCTTTCTTTTTGTTCTTCCTGTCCTTAACTTTTCTTCTGCAATGTGAAAATACAAGGCAGATGTCTTCATCTCAGTGGAATGCTTTTAACCTTAATGAAGGGTTGTAATAAATCAGTGCTTTTCAACCTGCTTTCTATCATCAACACATACATGCTTTTTGAGATATCGGTCTCAACAGAGAGTATTAGGAATAATTAGGACAAGATAGAACTTACAGCCATTTGTAGGTTAGTGAACATGTAGCCACTGTTTGTTAACTAATTTTAATATGTATAAAGTTATCTTGTCCATATATCTAAACACTATTGTTATTGGATAAGACTTTTTTTTTTAAAGAAAAGTCATTAATAGTTGATTATTATGGTGGAATGTGTGTATATTATATTTTTATATATATTCCATGTACATATATACACTTACATAAGATTATTAAAGTATAATTGGGTGATTTTGAAAGTTATATGTACAGATTACATCAGCTTAAAATTAAACTAGGAAATGAAGAACATTTTATTTTAAGATTTTCTTGATTAATATTATGAAATTAGAATGTACCCTTTTATGGCCAGATAAACTATTTCAATATTTCACATTTTATATTTTTTGTTTACTCAGGATTCACAGTTGCCAATTTCTTCAATAAACAAAATTCAGTACTCTGAATTCCTCTTATTAATACACAGAAGAAAAATAACCTGCAAAACTGCAGTCCTAAAAGAGAGAGGTGATATAAATAACCTCATAAAATTTGACATCCTGGTGACCCATTTTACATGGGTGGAATTCGGTGATAGCAAAACAAATTGTTACTTTCCAAGACCACATGAATTAAGATATGGCTACGATTAATGCTAAAACTCTCAACTAACAATGACTGAATCTGAACCTGTGATGGGTTTGAATAAGCTTTGCAATATACTAAGCTAAGATAAATTTTTCTGGTGGTGACATCCACAAGAAAATTTTACAAGGTAGGCTACCTATCTTGATTCCCAAATGTTTAAAAAGCTGTTTCTGACTTCCAATGAATCAAACCTACTCATTCACCTTTCAAGAGGCCATAAAGTTTCATACTTGAAACTCTGGATCAGAAATTATGAGACTTAGGTTATGGGCCTCCTTCTCTGGAGAGGAGAACTAGGCCACCCCAACTTAGTAGAATCCTTTTGCCACTTTATGTGTCCCTGTTACCTACCTGGGTGACCAGGTTATAAAGCTTCCTATATATTTGAGTCCATGGGGTGATGTTATCTGAAGACTCAATTCCCAATGTCAGTTTTGCCACTGGGTTACATTAAGAAAATGACTTGCCTTGCTGAACCTCAGTTTTGCAATTTATAAAATGGGCCTGAAGGTATTCTAAAAATGTGTGTCAAATGCCCTGTGGACATCAAACAGTGATAACAGGTTTCAGGCCAGACTGTGCCTGACAGTCTGTTGTAGTTGCTGTTGGTAGCTTGATCTTTATTTACCTGCCTGACCTCCAACATTTGTAAATTGTTCTTTCTATTTCCAATTCCTTTCTAACACAGCCGACATTCTTCTAGTCATATTTCCAGGCAGAATTGGATGGGATCTCAAAACTAATCTAGTTTAAACTCCTCACAGGAAGCTTCAGAAATTGAGGCTCAGAGAAATCCCCAAGGTACCTCAAGAAATCAGGATTTGGACCTAGGTCTTTAAACTGCTGGTGCAACATTCTTCCCTTTCTTATTCACTGGCCTATTCATTAATTCCACAAGCATTTATTGTGTGCCTATTTTGTGCTAGGCAGGAGGGAGTCTCTAATCTCACTTCCAAAAAATAGTCTGTAAGAGTATCAAAGCCTGGGCGTGGTGGCTCACACCTGTAATCCCAGCACTTTGGGAAGCCAAGGTGGGTAGATCATAAGGTCAGAAGATCGAGACCATCCCGGCTAACATGGTGAAACCCCATCTCCACTAATTAATATGAAAAATTAGCCCAGCTTTGTGGCCAGTGCCTGTAGTCCCAGCTACTCGGGAGGCTGAGGCAGGAAAATTGCTTTAACCCGGGAGGCAGAGGTTGCAGTGAGCCTAGATTGTGCTACTGCACTCCAGCGTGGGTGACAGAGTGAGACTCCATCTCAAAAAAAAAAAAAAGAGAGAGAGTATCAGAGCATCTTTCAGTGCTGATGTCTGAGGCTGGGTGAACATTCTGGCCATATTGTAATCATTATCAGAACACATTTTTACAGTTATATTAGTACTTCTCTATTGTTGTTGTAGTCACTATCATTATTGCCAAGGAAGCCTTCCTTTGAGTGAGCACTTAGAAAGAACTTCAAGGTGGAGCTCAAATAAAAGCATGGCTGCTCTGGCTGAAGGAGGATTACCTCCACCCCTAGAACCTTCTGCTGAAGCTCAGCCAAATTTCTAGCGCTTCAGTGTTATCAGAGTTTGGGAACCACTGCTTTGCATGATTCTCTTTCTTGGACTTGACTTCATTCAAAGTTCCAGCTCTAGACAGAATTTAGAAGTATTTACTATTATTTCAAAGAGCCAGAGAAGCTTTGCATGGCCAAAAAAGGTTAACCTGCTCTTCTTTTCATCATTATATCCACTTACTTGAGATATAAGTAAATAAAAACTTTTAATTTTCTTGTTTGGGAAGATGCTTCTTTTGGGTATCTACATGTTTCTTTGACTGACTTCAGGTCACCATTCTCCAAAATACAGGCCTGTTAAGATTATTCTAACCTCAAATGAGTGAAATTGTTGGTTGGCTTGGTTATAGTCTGTAATGACATCCTAATGATATTAACAAATTCATGATCAGACGGTATTTTGCAGCTCCAAAGTCATCTTCTCTCCTAGGAATGGGAGTGGTCGGTTTGATGTTTTGATACAATTCTTCCACCACTAAAATATACCAATGAAGATATTGTACTGAGAATACAACAGGGCTGATTACAGTCAGCAAATCAAAATAAAGGCACACTGAAAATACACATTAATAAAGCTTGCTATGAAATCCGAAACAGCTGCATTTCTCTACATTAAGAGTAGGTACAGGGCCGGGCATGGTGGCTCATGCCTGTAATCCCAGGACTTTGGGAGGCCAAGGCAGGCGGATCACCTGAGGTCAGGAGTTTGAGATCACCCTGGCCAACAGGGTAAAACCCTGTCTCTACTAAAAATACAAAAAAAAAAAAAAACTTAGTTGGGCATGGTGGCGAGTGCCTGTAGTCCCAGCTACTAAGGAGGCTGAGGTAGGAGAATCGCTTGAACCCAGGAGGCAGAGATTGCAGTGAGCTGAGAGTGTGCTACTGCACTCCAGCCTGGGAGACAGGGCAAGACTTTGTCTCAAAAAAGAAACAAAAAAGAAGAGGTACAGGACATGCAAAAATGAATGAATGAAAATAAGAAGCAGGGTTTTTTTTCCTCCCCTGTAATAAATCTGTCACAGGGAACACACTATTTCCGTAAGAGTCCAGTTAGGAGAGTGTGTTTTCTTCTTTCTCCATCCTGCCCCCCTACCATTTCTCTCTCTTTTGGACCAAACTTACCAAAGTAAAGGAAAGCAAAATATAAAGCCTGAGGTCGATATGGAAATGAATGGAAAAGTGACTTAAAGCTGTCTCAGCTCACCTACTGTCCACCAGATGTACAGATAAAGGGCCTGCTTTACTGGTATAGAAATAAGAGTTCACCAAAGCTACTCTAAAGAATAATCAGAAATGCCATTTTTTAACATTTACATGTAAAACATTACATTTTTGTGAATGTAAACTGATATCTTTCTGGAGGAGAAATCCTCCAGTATATTTTTCAAACCCATGGTGTCAGCATGTCCAATTATAGGAATTTATCTTAAGAAAAATAATCATGAATGTGTACCAAGAATCAGCTACATAAGTGTTCATGGCAGCATTGTTTATGACAGTGTAATATTGGAAATGACCTCAATTTCCAGCATAATGATCTGGGTAAGATATGATATACTGATACACAGAATACTAAACAATCATTAAAAACAATGTTGTCAAATAATATTTGATGAGATGGAAACATTCTGTAATATATTGATAATTGAAAAGAATAGATGACATTAAAAATTGTATATGTGTAAAATAAACATTGGAAGGACATATACTAAAATGTTAACAGTAGTTATTTCTATATTGTGCTATTTGCGTTATTCATGTATTTCTAGATTTTCAACAATAAACACGAATTACTTTGTTAAGAATTTTTTTTTAACATTGGGAAAAGAGATGTGCCCTGAAGAAAATGAAATGGCTTTGAAGAAATTGAATGATTCATTATTTAGAAATCTGAATTATACCTTCACATTTTAAGCACAATCCAAAATAAAAAATGATTTCTTTGTAGAAAGGCTTAATTATTTCTCTAAGGAAAGTGTCTTCCCCTTGGCAATTTGAAGACTATCCTGTCACATGTTTTACTTTTATTATTTTTCTCCCCCAAACAAAGTTCAGATTTATAGCACCTGCCGTTGCTCTTAATGTAGCAGTTGCACCTAATTCCTACAGCACAGTGAAATTCCACCACTCTCCATTCCACATTTTGCCTTTAGCAACAAGCAGTCTGGGAGACATAAAACCAAGATATTTTCTAAGGACAGGTAGCAGACACTTTTACTAAATATGAAATACCAAAGCTACCCTAAGCCAGAAGGGCATTTACTAAAAAGGTTGCAAGTAAGCACCAGATAATTTTAAGCTCCTTAGTTGGGGCAACTTTTGAAGTTGGATATGAGTGCCTTAAGTCAAAGATTTCTTTGAAAAGAATCATGAACCATCCTCTAAAAAGAACCACAAAATGTCCATCTGCAAGAGGTGTGAATTTGACCTTTTAATAAATGATATGAGATTTTTTATAAAAAAGAATAATACGGAATTTCCTTTTCTCTTGCCAAAGCCCAAGAGGCAATGTAAAAAAGGATGATTAAAAGAGTGGGCTATGGAGCCCCAACTACTGACTATGGGAGTTTGGAAATGTTATTTTTAATCTCTTCATGCCTTAGTTTCCGCAGCTATTGAAGGGATATTAAAACGTCTTCATCTCATAGAGTTAAAATAAAAGTTAAATAAAATAACTGATATTTCACATATGCTTGACAAATGAAAAGCATTCCACGAATGCTACTGTTTTAATTATTTTATTATTTTTATTCAGTTCAGCCCCATAACCAATAAAGAAACCCATCTTACTATGAATTTTAAGAGATCAAAGAAATTATTTGAAAATGCTGTTTAGAAAATAGAGGCATATTCCAAAATTTATCCATATCATATTCATTGATATGGATCAAACTGGTTTTTAGCTGCAATCCGTAACTTTCATTTATAATCGCAATTCATGACTTCTCAACTGATCTTTGCTTCAATTACATTCCTACATAGCTCTGTACCCTGGATTGCATATATATGATAGGAACAACGAATTGCCTCTTTAGGGTGGAATTATGGGGCAGTCACCAGTAGTGCTTTAAAAAATTGCCCTTTAAAACAGGAAACGGCTTGTGCGTCCCCCAGTTTTTGAACATAGTCAATTAGCAAAGATTTCTCCATCTTCTGTTAATCTCACTGTGTGGTTGCAGGGATGAACCCATACCATTAATGATTCTGAGAATTTCTCTCTATATAGCAGAGAAATTCCACTTAATCTTGATCACTATACCCACATTCTCAATACTTCATAAAACCACCATTACCCACAGAAATAATTAGTATTTTAGGATGTCCTTACTTCTCCACCTAGCACAGGATAGGTTGCTACCAAGTGAAATATACACTCTTTTAATCATCCTTGAGGTGAGTAAAAAACTTAGCCATGAGCTTTACGTGATACCCATCAGTCATATTTAAACATACGAGTCCACACTATCACCACTGGACTCCAAATACTATCATTAGCATTTATTACAATAGCAAAAGAGAAACATCAGTGGACCTAATAGCACTATGAATAGATTATATGTTTGAACATAAAAAAGTAAAAGACAATATACCAGGAAAAAACTAGCCTCTATAAAACATTAATAGACCCATCAATTCATTAACTGATTGTCAAAATGGATAGATGTTCAGGCGTATAAGGTAAATTGAAATAATCTCAATATTCTTCATTCAAAAAAAATGCTCCCATTACACATTTTATTAACAAAACCCCTCCACTGCAAAGGCTGTGAAAAGAAAAACCATATCAGATTTAAAGAGTAATGAACATATGTTTGGGCTATATTTTAAGGATGAGACATGTATAGTGAATGCAGCCTAAAATAAGTAATGCTAAAACTAAAATCCTGACAGGCCGCAGGCATGCAAGGAGCTATCTGCTACTGTTGTCAAAACCAAATGTTGGGAATTTAGGCAAAGGTACAATGAACCAAAGCCCAAAGGGCTAAAAGAAAAGATCTTAGAATTAAGTTCCATGAAGGCAGGGTGTTTGTGTTATTTTGTCTGCCGTGTCCCAAAGTAATACATAGTTGACATTCAATATTTGTTGAATTGATGGAGAAATGATGAAAAAGAAGAAGATAATACCAGAAAATTAAAAATAGAACTACCATATGACCAGCAATCCCAATTTTGGGCATATATCCAAAGGAAATGAAATCAACGTGTCAACGAGCTATCTGCACCCCCATGTTTATTGCAGCATTATTCATAACCGCTAAGATACAGAACTAACCTAAATGTCCATCAATGGTTGGATGCATAAAGAAAATATGATATATATACAAAGGCATACTATTCATCCTTAAAAAATAAGGAAATCATGTCATTTGCAACAATGTGGATGAACCCGGAGGACATTATGTTAAGTGAAAAAAAGCCAGGCACACCAAACAAATACTGAATGATCTTACTTATATGTGAAATCTAAATAAATAGAACTCATAGAAACACTGAGTAGAATAATGGTTACCATGGGCTGGGGAAGAGAGAAGAGTTAGAGGAAATGTTAATTAGTCAAAGGATACAAAATTTCAGTTAGACAGGAGGGATACATTCAGAGACATCTTGTACAACGTGGTAATTATAGGTAATAACAGTGGGTTTTATACTTGGAAATTACTAAGAGAGTTGATTTTAAATGTTCTTATGACAAAAAAAAGTATGTGAAGTAATGCAAATGCAAATTAGCTTGATGTAGCCATTCCACAATGTATACATATTTCAAAACATCATGCTGAACACAATAAATATATAATTTTTATGAATCAATTAAATTAATAATAATAATAAATACCAGAAACACCTTGTATATTACAGTTGCATGGCTGTGTGCTGACGTGTACACATTATTCTGACAATTGCCACTGAATGCCGGTACCCTGAGTAAGCAAACCTGGTAAGCAAAACTCTTTACAGAGTGGTGTCCCAACAAGTCTTATTCCTGCTGAGTACATAAGTTAGGAACATAATGTTCAGGAATTACATATTACCTGGCATTATTTATCCTGGCACTTAAGATATCTTAGCCACTACCTAGGAATTACACAAAATTTAAAAATCAAATGCCTGAATTAGCAATGAACTCATGTAAACAGAAAAAAATAGTTATTGTTTTAAATAAATCACAAAATTGGACCAACACCTTGAAAAGGTTAAAGTTGCAGTGTAAATGCCAAATTATCCAAACAATTCTACATTCGTAGCTCTATTTGAGAATGATCTTTTGTGAAATGGACATTAGGGAATTACAGCATCAAAAAGGGGATGAAAGGATTCCAGTACAAACTCACCATAAAGCCTAAGTATTGGGGGTGCTTTCTGAAATCTCTATGTTCTGATGTACATATAATGTTAACCATAAGCCTTACCAGTACTGTGGTATATTCTTGATGGCTCTGTAACTTCCTGGTATTTAAAAAGACTATGACTATGAGCATGAGTTGGATATAAGTTTTTATATTTTCTTTTTGGTTTTGGGTCATTATTTGATGCATAAATCAAAAGCAGGGCTTGGGTCCCGATACTTGATTACATGCACTCTAACAGGACTGAAAGGAAACATCAGATTTTCCAAATTATGGTTCTAACAATTGGATTACAGGTTTTTTATTTATTTAGTTTTTCAGGGGAGGGCCTACAATACTCCTGCTATAAGAAATGTTTTAAATATAATTTTACAGAATATTACCATCAAAATAGTTTGCCAGCCATCATTAAAATCAAGGCTTAGTATTTTCAAGTTGATCTATTTGAATTCCTTTGTTACAATAATTTTCAAGCATTTGCTACATGTCCCTCATCACGTTAGAAACCATTAAAGATGCAAAAGTAATACATGATATGGCCCCTGCCTTCTGAAAGCTGATATCAGGTAAAACAAAGAGCATTGTAAGACCAAAAGAGTTCACTGCTAAAATGTGTATGATGAGCGACACATGCCATGGAAAACCAGGTAGATGGCAGTTATGCCGAGGACAAAGTAAGTAACAATGAGGGGAGCTGGAGTTGAGAGGAGACCTGGTAGAAGATACGACGGAAAGAGTAGAGTATTCAGTTCCGTGAACTGTATATGCAAAAATGTGGGAAAACCAACCAAAAGAAGATGGCGTATAGTTTTCTTTTTAAAAGCTCCATAATTATCTATTAGATAATATTTATTGAATATTTATTAACAGCCAGGCTGACTTGACTTACATAATTCAAGTTAAATCATTAAAAAAAATCTAAGAATACATGAAAATAACCTACCCAATCAGAAATTGGGATCTTTATTTAGAGTTGAACTTTTCATCTTAAAAGGATAAAAAAAAAAAAAAAAAGAGGTAAGGTAATAGCATTATTGTAGTTTTCCAAATAAGGAAGCTGAGATTTACAGTGCAAGTAATTTAGCTACACAGCTAGCAAGTAGGGAAAGGAAAGTGAACCCAGACAATGCAGCTCCCAAGCCACATTATATGCATGACACAGGTTCATAGAGCTCTTATGGAGTTATTAATGGTAAGGGGGAATAGACAGCTTAGCCTAAAGTGAGTGACAGAAGTTTTACTGTGGGGAAACTATATAGAGATCAGAAACAGAATTCCATGACTGGAAAATACTCTGGGTCCCACCCAAAGATGATCTTCATCTTGATTCCCATTTTGTAAAATGTCTATGTGCTTACAAACACAATGGCACTATATCTTTGACCATAGACTCTGCTGTTATCATGGAGTTCAAGAAAGACATCCAAATTCTACACAAGAAGTCAGCCAGAGAAGACAAACCCAGGCAAATAAGTCACTTAACCTTTCTTGATCTCAGTCTTCTCATCTTAAATGAGGGAGGAAGGACTTGGCGATCTCTAGGTCCAGTTAAAAATTCTGCAAGCATTTTATAAATATCACAAACAATTTCAGACAAACTCTAGAATTACAGAAATGAAAATGTCAACTGAATAAGGAGTAGCAGATGCTATGTGGAAGTTCTGTCACGATCCTTCTTGAAAAATAAATTTGTTTCATTAATGACACAGGAAGGCAAGTACCCCAGGAAGACTTCCTTTAACAACTTAAAAGTCTTTATCTATCGCAAGACAAACGCAAAAGGACTGAGGTGAATTGTATGAAAAATGGGGACTGTATATTTAATATCAATTTTTGTCATAATCATTAATTGATCTCTTGCTAAGACAAGTGACACATCAACTGAAAATACCTATTTCCTGGTTATGTTTAAACAATACCATTTCCTAAGGAAAACCTTGTAAATGAAACACTTCCTAATTTAAGAGGAGCATTCAGATTCCTAAGCATTGTATAGAATGATTTTGGTTTCCTGAGCCCCAGCATTTTCATGTCATGTGATAAAAGCAAGAAGAGTAAAAGGCTCATATTTTTTCATTTATTCCTTTTCATTTTTTCTTTCAAATATCTTCCTGATTTTGTCTTTGTTGATGACGGCACTTAGAAAAATGAGTTCTTCTCCATGTATTTTTTCCACCTAGCTTTTAAAATTTTTTATTTATTGAGCTATCATTTACAAACAGTAAATTGCTCAGATCTTAAATATACAGCCCAATGAATTTTTTTACATATGTATATACCATGTTAACCACTGCCCAGATTAGGATATAAAACATTTTCATCACCCAGAGAGTTCCCTTGTGCACGTTTCTAGTCAATAACCCTCAGCCCCGCTGAAATAGCTAGTATTCTGATTTCTATTTTGATGGATTAGTTTTACCTGTCCTTGAAATTCATAAATTGAATTCACACACAATGGATTCTTTTGTGTCTGGCTCCTTTCACTTAATGCAACATTTCTTAGATGCATCTATACTGTGTGGGAATCAGTAATTCATTGCTTTCTATTGCTGAATGCAGATATATGACAGTTTGTTTATCCATTCACCTGTTGATGGACATTTGGGTTGTCTCCAGGCCTGGGATGTTATGAATAAAGCTGTGTTGAATATTCCTGTACAAGTCTTCTTGTGGACATACGTGCTTGCTTCTTTTGAGTGTGCTTCCAGAAATTGAATTGCTTGGGCATAGGGGTAGGTGTGTGTTTAACTATGTATTTTTTTATTAACACTGTCTGAGAGTTTCCATATTAAGCATAGATTGTCTTTTCTAAGTATATCAGGTTGAGCTCTGCAGTAGGAAAAAAGTGGAGTCTCTGGGCATTCTCATAGTAATCTCCCAAACCCAGCATTCAGGCTGTTTCTAAATAGAAGAACTAGCAATTTTTCAGCAGTTACCTGTGCACACATAGAGGGTGGGTGCATTTTTCACATCCTCCACAGGTGCTGGGGGAATCCTGCCCCTCTACCATCAGGGTGATTCCCTGGAGACCAGGTGATGTTTCAAAACTCAGACTTCCTAGCAGGAAATGCATCCACCCAAATCTTAACATGACAAAATCCTGGACAAGGCCAACATGACATCCCATTTGGTCACTCAGGCTTCCACAGATTTTGATAACTTACCAGGACTATGACTGCCCTGGGTATTGCACAGAGCAGTAGACTTCAGCCTCAAGAAGTCTTAGTCATGTTAAAACCCATCTCCCTCTGTCCAGATGATCATCTTCCCTCTGATTTACAGAGGCTGACCTGCAGGTGTTGAAAAGGGGCTCTTCATTTAACCAGACAGCAATAATCTCAGGAAGTATATTTCCACAGCTACCTCATCCTTCTCCCATTCCCACCACCAAAGCCAGACAGCAACTCAGTCCCTCCAGCTGTGGCTCTGTAATGCGCCTTGGGTTATATTTGGGTCAGTGATGGGAAACCCTTATAATTCTACCCCCAAAATGGAAAGAGAAAAATGATCAAAGGGATCAAGGAGAGTGTCTCCTTATACAAATCTTTTTGCCTGATAAGAGGTGACCCATAGTCAGAACTAGAGATTTATATATGCATTTTGACATAAATCTGCATCTGTAATTATGAGTCATAATGATCTTTATAGGCTACACTAAATTGGTGAAGAAGAGTTACTGTTATTGACAAAGCATTGACCTAAACATTAGTGGTGGAAGAGCTAATTATTTTTTTTTTTCCTGAGGAGTGGGACTTCTTTTCTAGTTATGAATCACTTAAATCAAGGGCTTTATTAAATGTATTTTCACATCCGAAAATAAACAGAACTGAGCCTCCCAAGCACATCCTTTATCTTCACATAATTACAGGTGTGTAAAAATTTCAAAACAAATTCTAGAGGCTTTTTTTAGTGTTTCAAAGACAGTGATGAGGATTTGCAAGGTGACTGAAGAGGCCGATCTATATTTTGTGAAAGCAAGCTTCTGCAGGATACACTCCCATGTCTAAAAGACTGAGACCTATTTTTAGCTGGGCATGCTGGGATTCAAGTGTGGAGCCACCATTAGCATTAATAGAGCTCTGTGCGGCTGACTACTGTGTGCAGGCAGCCCAGAAAACGTACTCTTTAGAGCAATGGAAGCTTCAAGTGAGCTTTAAATCATAGCCTTATCATACTTGCATGTTATTGGCAAGGCTGCCTAAAAATAGAATCTCATTACTTTAATTCTACAGTATTCTTAGGTGAGCCAACCTTTATTATTAACAGCATTTCACATATATATATAGCACTGTCTGCTTAAGAGAACTTCACAAATTATACACATAAAACTTCCCTAGCTTAATGTAACAAGCTGTGGGTTAAGAGGCCAGGAGGTAGATGGTAAGTAGTGGCTCCCACTCTCCATCTAGGGAGGAGGACCTAGGAAATGTCACTAGGTGGCTCTAAACAAAGCCACTCTTTGAAGTTGAGCCATTTTAATTCTGTGAAAGTATGTTGTATTTTTCATTGATAATTTGTAAGGCCCTGGGGACAGCCATAGCAACCCTGAGAATAATAGGCTGCTTCTATGATGTATTTTTTGTTTATCTATTCAGGTCTTAGCTGAGTCTTGGAAACAATAGCCACAATAAAAATGCATGGCTTTTCTTCTCTCCAAACCACCAGCTGGTTCTGAGGAGCCTTTCTCTAAGCTTATGAACCCAAACTCAGCTATTGAGAATAGGAGGAGGATGGAATATTATCAGCCACCTATGAGCTTATACCAATTGCTTACCAAGGTTGTATGAATGGTTAGCAGAGTTAGCAGCTGTGGTTTCTGGATAAATGTAGAGTGGATATGTAAATAATGCCTTCAGAGCGTAGGGTAGTGTTACAGGCATGATTCTAGTTCTACAGTGTAACTGCATAATCACGTGAGTGTGTATAAGAAACACAGAGAGTGAACTGTATCGTGGTTCAGGAAAGTATTCATACAGCCTGCCATTCAGTGGAACAAACATGGGATACCCATCTCCATCCACTTAGTGAACTGAAGTGTAAGTGCATGTCATCTAAAGAAGATGTTCAGGATTTCCATGATAACAAACATCTGTGAAGTGACTTCTGAGTCAAGCACTGTTCTAAAAACTGGATATGAGAACACTGAATAAGATATAGCCTCTACCCTCCAGCCAGCTTGCAGCTTAGAGAGGAAACAGATATGTAACAGGAAATTTCAATCAGTGGGAGAAGCATTTTAATAAGAACAGAATATGTAGGCATTTCTAGGAGCCCAGAAAAGAGGTATGTAGCCAGGTCTTGAGTAGTCAGGGGTTGTTTCCTGGAAGAGATGACATTTCAGGTAGCCAAGCTAGGGAGGAACAAGGAGAATGTCCCTAAAGGCAGAGGAATCAGCAGGTATGAGTCTTTGAGGCAAGAGAGTTACACAATCCTAGCACTGAAAATGAATCAGGGAGACTGGTGCGTATCTAGTTAAGGGCAAGTAGTGGCCACGGGAGGATGAGGCAGGATCCAGAAAGGTTGTGTGTGCCACATAGAGGAGCTTGGTCTTTATCCAGAGAGCAGTGGAGACTTCACAGCATAGTATTTTAAGGGGACAAGACTAAGGTTTTATTTTGAAATATGGCAGGTAAGAAAGTTCTGCTCATTCTACCTCATAGTTGCACCTCTAAATCTGGCCTATACTGTCTCTTTTCCCCTGAATTTCCCTTTTCTTCCCTTTATATGAACTGTCCTAAGGTAACGATATCTCAGTACTGAGTCAGAGTAAGCACACTGGGTCTTCCTGTGAACTCAGAAGTAAAATCAATGGAAAGACCCTCGGGACACTGGTTCGTACCAGGACACATTCAATACTCCCAGCTGCGTGTGTGACACCAGAGTCTCAGAGGTAAATCCTACAAAATGTCACCGAGTTTTGTGCTCTTTTGATGGCTTAAGGCATGAAAAGAGGGACAAAGGGGAGCTGCATCAAAAGGGCATTTCTTGTACATTGACCATGATAAATATGCTTGTTCAGGAAAGAAAAGGTGAACCAGAAAGCCCGTGTGTCTGATCTGGACAGGAGTGTATATGCGTCTGTGTTTCCAAGATGGAGAAATGCCTCTTGAAAGGCCAGTTTATTGGCATGAACTCCTATCATCGCCCCTGACAGCCTGCAGAGGGGACTGTTGGCCTAGAGGGTCACCGACAAAAGACAGCATGACACTCTGAAAGCTTCTGGAAAAAGATCAGTTCCACTGCCTTTCTTCTTTCTCCCTTTCTTCTTTGTTTCTCCCCATAAGAGATCCCTCTTCCCCCACGTGGCTTTTGGAGAAGATGCTGTGACTGTTAATCTGGATGAAAAACAGGAAAATTGGGCTGATTATTTTGGACTATTACTTCCCCTTGGAATATTTGCTTTCAGATGTTCACTTCCAAATGCTAGTAAAGCTTTGTCAGCTATAAAATGAGGGTTTGGAGAAAATTCAATAAAATAATCCATGTAGGCCAGGCGCGGTGGCTCAAGCCTGTGATCCCAGCACTGTGGGAGGCCGAGGCGGGTGGATCATGAGGTCAAGAGATCGAGACCATCCTGGTCAACATGGTGAAACCCCGTCTCTACTAAAAATACAAAAAATTAGCTAGGCATGGTGGCACGTGCCTGTAATCCCAGCTACTCAGGAGGCTGAGGCAGGAGAATTGCCTGAACCCAGGAGGCGGAGGTTGCGGTGAGCCGAGATCGCGCCATTGCACTCCAGCCTGGATAACAAGAGTGAAACTCCATCTCAAAATAATAATAATAATAATAATAATAATAATGCATGTAAAGAGTTAAACACAGACCTGGTTATCATAGGAAGACCTCAATAAATGTTGGTTACTGGTCTTGTGACTCCTGTGAGCCAGCCTGGTTTTGTTTTATTCTTCACTCCAAACTATAGGCTCTCAGTCCAACATGGCAATTCTTCCTTGTCTACCAACCTCCAAGGATGCTTGGGAGCTTGGGCACATATCTCATTTTATATCCTCTAACAAGTACTTGCATCATTCAATTTAGTGCTATCTTTTAGCAAATATTTTTAAATTGGAGCGTTTCTGTAGGAGGAAGGGACTCAAGCCTAGGCTGAAGTTTGATGAATCTCTATTCACACAATGCATTGTAAATGGAACAGCAATTTAGCAATATATATCAAGACCCTTTAAAAATGCTCACATTTTCCAACTCAGTCATCTACCTTATTTCTGGAGATCATTCTCAAGGAAATCATCCAGAATGTAGGAAAAAATACGGATATAACTGTATCGACCATGATACTATTTAACGTATTTAAAAATTGACAACAACCTATATATCTATGGATACAGTTATGATTAAATTCATATTGATACATCAAAGTAATGAAATAGTAGTAATTCAATTCTGCAGTTCCATTGGAAATGTCAGAAGTATTCTACAGCAGTTCAACCTGGGAGGTAGGTTTGAAAGAACAACAACCTTAATGGCTTTCCTGATATAGCCTTCTTTTGAAGAAGGATATATTCAAAATGGCCAGGTAACTTTGCTTCAACATGGGCACAGTGAGTAGATAGTTTTTTGAGAGTAGCTACCAAACCCCAGGAGTGCAGGGATGACAACTTCATGTTTCCTGATAAATGAGTAGAATATGCATTGTTTATTGAAAGTATGGGCTATGCTATTAGTCAATTTACATATATAATTTTATCTTTAAAAAATCTCATGAGGTATTATTACCTCAATTTTATCAATAAGGAAGCTAAGTTCCACAGCAATACAAATGACCTGTTTGACTTCAAAGCCAGTCACGATGTTATCCTGAGGATTAGATGACATCATGTATGTGAAGCCAGAGTAACATCTCAATACATAGCACATGGCATGTTTACAAACCACTATGCCACATTGCCTCTAGCAATGCTAAATAATCCAATGTTTTAAAAATAAAAAGTAATTTTTGGTGTGAACCAGAAACCACTGATGCCATGTAGACAAGTTCTAGAAGAATAGTTTAATCAACATCTTCAGCAGCATAGCCTTTCAGCAATTAATACACCTCTTCTGTCACATGAATGCCAGTTCCTTGTCAAGGTGGTGATAAAGGTGAGCAATGCTCTTGGTACTTGGAATTCTTCACTATTTGCCATAGGAGAGCCTTGTGCAGTGAGGGACAATTACAGTGGCTTATCCTTGGAGAATCACGTTACGACATATTGGAAGCAGGAGAAAGGGACAGAGGTTTTAGAAAACAGAACATGAGTAAATTCGCTATGAGGACATAACCTTAACAAATGAATTCATTGGCACAGATATATGAACTGTCGTTTGATAAAATTAAATGAGGCAAATATTTAATAGTGTTAGGTTGTAGCAATCCAATTAAATAAGCAGTTTCCTTAGAGTAAGACTATCATTCTTTAAAAATGGAGTCTTTTCACACAATATATGAAATTATCCCTCAATGAATAAAATGTTCACATTACATTGAAAACTTATTTTTAAAAAGTATGTTGGGCCAAATTGCCTTTTTCTGTCTCGCACCCAATTATTGCTTTATCGTACCTTTCAGGTGGGACTACCTGATGAACCTGGCTTCCAGTCAGATATTCAAACAGCCCACTAGTTTTGCAACAGCTAAGAGAGGAGAGCCTGGGCTGCTCTACGTACTAGCAGCAACTGTTCCTGAGCCAGCGTGTAGCAGCAAGCAAGCCCATACTTTTTCCAGTATAAGAAAACCTCTACTTCGTTTCTGACAATCATGAAAGGTTTTACTCTATTAAATGAAATATGTCCTTATGTCTTTTGCACGATTTTTCTGCTTTTAGAAATTCTAGGACAGATTTTCCCTACTTGAATTTGAAACAAGCATTATTTTCCTCTCCATGTGTTTTATCTAATTTATTTTTGGGTTGTTTTTCTGAAATGAGAATAATGACAAACAGAAATGCCATTCAGCTTGCTCGCTTTTTCTTACCCTCCGTCTCTTTTTCCCTCTCATCTTCCTTCCCTCCCTTTCCTCTCCTTGACTCTTTCCCTCCTTCCGTCCCTCTCCTCTCCTTGACTCTTTCCCTCCTTCCCTCCCTCTCTTCCTCTCATCCTCCTCTTCCTCCTCCTCCTTCTCTCTCTCTCTTTCTCTCATGTTAGGGCTTAGTTAAGAGGTGTCAATAAAACAGGTAAAGTTCAGCTTGCTTGCCTTGCCTTGCTGGCTTAGAATGTGAAAACTATGGAAGAAGGCACACATTCTGAGGCCTGAGAAAAATTGGTTCTCCAGAGTGTTTGGAAGAAATACCATTGAATGAAAGGCAAAAAATAATTGCACAACATCTCAGAAAACTTGCTCTCAGCTGCTTGATAAGCTATTTGTGTCTCTTCATGGATTTTTTTTTATTTAGAAAAATGAGATGAGTCACTTTTTATTTTCCCCTCCTTTGGAGTCTTAGACGTTGTTTAATCTCAAGCGAGCTCAATTCACATTTTCCTGGCAATGTTAGCTATCAACTCAAATCATTTTACTCATTGCATCATACTGCCAGTCAGCAAGCAGGGACCTAATTAGCTCTTTGCTTTAATGGCAATAGTTAAATTTGCATTATTAATTTAAATATTACAGACACTGTGGACTTGAGCACATCGCTGACAGAAAGACGTAAAATGAATAATAAGGTGCTGAAAAACACCAGAGCCATTATTCCCATAATGTTTAAACTTTTAGCTATAATGATATCAATTAAAATCCTAATCCTGGCAAAAGCTTTGCTGGTTCTCTTTTGTTGTAAAAGCTGTACTTAAATGTGGGGCTGTGGTATTTGAGCTACATGTTGCAAAATACAGTGGTCACATAGATCAAGAGATACAATTACAGTTTTAATTATATTGTTGCTTTTATAAAAGATCCAAATGGTAAAAATGTACCAAGTTCTTTGGCATCCTGTCCTGAACATTCCTAGTGTTTCGTGTGTCCTGACGTACTGCAATCACTCTGCAGTGTCAAAACCTGTTTGGGTCACAAGACAGATGGGACTTTCAAAATGAAATGTACCAATGACTGTTTGCTACTATATATATAAAATGTCTCATTTAGTCTCATCTGTGATTTTCCAAGAGGAAAATGTTTCCAGGAGCAATTTATCTCAGTCCTACAGGTTTGTATCACTGAATGACCATCTGAAAAACAGGCCTGGAATCTCTTCTTAAAGGGAAAGTGCGTAAGTGTGCTACAGAGTTATTTTCAATGCAGTAGGTGAACAGCATGGAAGAGCAGAAATGCTAAATATGAAAAAACTGAAAATATGCACTTTATATGTTTTCATCTGGTGTGTGAAACCTTTCATTTGAGTTCATAAAATATCTCATACTGTATCTGTGAAAACAAAACAACTGGTAGAAAAGATAAAATTGACAACAATGCTCAATTTTGTGCCAAACTGCACTTTTTCACTTCCCCTTCCCTCCAGTTACCTAATCAGCTCCTTATTTGAGTAAACCAGCCTATTACTTCTTTGACATAAATGCCCTCCCCTCTTAAGGCAGCGACCGCTTTGATAGGGGCTGCAAGCCAGCTAGCTGCAAAGACTCCCTTAATCCCCTGAACTCCAATTTCTCTTTTATGGCCTCTACTATATATTTATTTATTTATCTATTTTGCCTTTAATTGAAGATTCTCATTTCCTCTTTCAAATAAGTTCTTTGCACTCAGCCTCTCTGTCTATTTTTGCCTTCCGGACAAAGCTTACTACTTGGGAGAAGCTCAGTGATCTTGACCGAACAAACAAGAAATGAGCTGGCTACAGAGGGATGATGCAATGGTTCAGTCATCAAATTTAAAGTCACTTTTGCTTTGGTTGCATAAAAAGCATTACTCCAATTTTAAAAGACGAACTATGATTTCATAATTTCTTTGGGTCAAAGATCTGAGTTCAAGCTATACTTGATTTTGCTCATCAGTGGAGTGGTTCTATCCAAGGTTCAGCTTCCTTAGCAGCAAAATGGGGATAGTAGTAACCTTCCAGTTAGGATTACATAAAGGAGAACCCTGTGGTCTTGTTGGTGAAACATGAGGTCTGAATAAGAAATGTATGCCTCTCTATTCACTGGAAATTGCAGATAAACATGTACAGGATTATAACTGCTAATAAATGCAGTTGCCAACTGTGTTTGATCAATACAGCATGGTAGCGAAGCATAAGGTCTAAGTCTGCAAGGAGGACAGGCTATATTAGAAGAGCATCTAGTACTTTAAGTACTAGATTAACCCAATACTGATTGGGTTAGCAATCTACATTGCCTTAGGATGGCAGTTTAGAGTAGTAGTCAAGAATATGGACTCTGGTGTTAGAATCCTTGGGTTTGAAGTTTAGAATAATAATAGTGTCTTTTAGGTCTTTCAGGATCCTTGTAAGGATCAAATGAAATAGTTTACATCAAGCTGTTAGCACAGTGGCTCTAGCGTTTGATGAGTTCTCCATACGTATTAGCTGTGATCAAACAATCAAATCATTACTAGCTCATTATGCAAAAATATGTTTCACGTTGTTTTAGAAAGTAATTCCATGTATTTTCACTTTTCCAAAAGACAGGGATCCGTCTTCCCTTTTTCAATGGACTAGCACAGGACCTGCCCACAGAGGCCCTAACTCAGTGCTCTCTTAGCGAATGGATGAATGGGTACAGGTTAGTGGTCAAAATTAATGGGCAGGATGTGTCAATAGGAGCCAACAAAAATATCAATAGTCCACTATTTACATGTCAGGGAGTTGAACTACTGCCTACCGGACTCTCCCAGACCAGTCAGGGCACTGTTTCTAGTGAAGCAGACACTTTGGGTCACACTTTTGATGATATCAATAAAAGTGAACACTTGGTGCGGGTTTACAAAGTACAAGCATGATACTAGAAGCCTTACATGCATTATCATATTTTATCTTACCATAACCCTCTGACATGCTACCATTCTTATTCCCAGTTTACAGGGAATATCACTGGGGCTCAGAGAGGTGAAATTATTTTGGCCAAAGTCAAACAGTGAACAATAATGGCACTGTGGCTCAAACTCAGATCACTGGAATCCCAAGTATCTGTACCTGGCATTACATAATATTGTCTCTGTGGAAATGCTTTGAGGAAAGAAACCTAAGATTTTGGAACTCTGAGACTATGCTGAATCTGCTAAAATTTTGAGATGCTCTCTGCTCTGGAGGTAAGTCTCAACTAAATGATTCTTCTGGTTGTTAACTCGGCACCCTTGTTTTGAGCCAGAATCAACTCCAAATTTGCAAAACCACATCTTTTCCTTTGCCGGCACCCTCTGCCACCAGCCATCTTTCCTGTGTCAAAACCATGGGGCAGAGACACTTAGCAAATTAATAGAAGAAAAAAAACCCTCACTTTTCTGTCTCATAAAATGTTGAGCTAGTTTCTTTGGAACCTCCTTAACCAAGATACTGGAAAGAATGGAATTTATACTACAACTTTCTTCCCAGATGGTAAAGTGCTTTTCAAATAATGGAACTAATGCAATTCATTTGTAGTGAGTAAATTTGTCACTGTGGATGTTGTATTAACTCTCTGAGGCCAATTCAATTGTGGATTCAATAAATAAGCTCTTCCAGCGTACTACATGATGCCCTGCTGGTTATGAAGAGTCCTACATAAATGGTAATTTGATCCTTTGCCACCCTGAATTCTTTAATCCTTGAAACATGCTTTTGAGAAATGTGTAAAGGATTAATGCTTCCCTTTTCTTGCTGGAGAAGCTGAGGAACATGTGCCATAAGGAATGAATCAGGTGATCTCAGTTCTTGCTCAATTCCATGATAATTTCAATGCTCATTTCATAAATATCTTCTGGACTGATTACTGGTCATGTGAGTAAAAGTGATCAGCAAAACTGTGCTTGAAAATGTTTCCCTCACTCAGCCATAGTTGCTGCTGTTGCCTCAGGTGAATTTGAAACTACTCTTGTTTTGTATTCTGCTCTCATGAGCTTTGGTTCTAGTCTCACCCTTAGCCATTCTGAAGGGTTTCATTCTTTGGAGGGGCACAGCTCTGTGCATTATGTACTAGATGCTTCCTTCATACCAAGTTGAAAGTCATTGTTTATTGAACCAAAGTTGGCACTGAGAATGGAAACAAATGGGAAAAGGATGTGTATCTGAATTCACATCGTGTTATTTATGCCCACAGGTCCATGGCACATAGCACGTATAAGCATTTTTATTTATTTATTTATTTTAGCGAACTCAAGTAGTCCTTAAATAAATGAATAAATATAGAATGAAATTGAAATTGAAATTTGGAAATAAAATTGTATTAAAGAGCAATGCATGTCACCATGTTCAATGTAATTCCCTAAGCAGAATTCCTTTGGAAAAGTAAAACTGACACATCTGGTCTCATGAAATTGTTAGGAGGAGTTAAACATTGATTATGGGGGAAAAGTAAACCCTGCACTAGAGCGGAAGTCATTCCTTACAGTGCAATGGATAATAATTCTGTAGCTGTGCCATCCAGAAGTCCACGTAATGCTTTTTTATTCCAGGATATCTTATGTAGGATTTAAAATGTCTAGAGGGATTTTCTATAAGCGTTGTTTTGTTTTGTTTTAAATAAGGAAGATAGGTCAGAATGGATAGCCGCCTTTTTTTTTTTTTTTTTTGGCCTTAAAAAAGAAGGGCCATTTTTAATACAACCACTGACCTGGCGATTGTATTTTCTTTATTAGTAGTTAATAGTATTATTGTTACTATTTGCTGCATATTTTAGCCTCATGACAGCACCGTACATGGCTTAATATTTCTTGGATTCTCTGGATTCTTCGTTGCAAGTAATTGACCTTCTTTGGATATTTGATGTATAGAATTGCATGAAAAAATATTAAAATACTCCAATGAACAATGTATATATCTATTGTGAATTCCACATTAAAGGGGTACAGAAGCTTATTATGAACACAGAGAGTTGGTTCATTTGCTTTCTCCAGCTTGCTGAATGTACTGTTTGTCTTGATGTAGACTGTGTTATTTATGAAAAGTCTGCATAGTGGAAGAAAACATAGGGAGTACTGTTCAAAGAATCGCTAAGGAGGTATTATTTCAGATAATAATGTAATTAGACTCCTTTAGAGGAAAATGTAACTTCATATTTTCAGCTTTTCTATGGGAACATAGCTGTTGCTAATTAAGGGAAAAGTCAACTAATTTATAATGCTTAAATTTAGTGTTAAACTTGATAATATATCCAAATTTACAAAAGCCAAAACAGCTTCAGACCTGGCTCAAAAGCAGTTCTTTAATTTAGGGTCAGATTGAACACTGTTTATGTAATCAAAATTCTAATTTTGTAGAGCCTTCTAGGTCTTAAAAGGCATCGAAGGCAAAAGAAAATTTCTCACAAATCTGCCATGTTCAAAGTAGCTACTGCAAAGCAAAACCTTTTTTTTAAAATCTCCAATTTATCCTGACAAAAATTCTCTTGGGCTTTTATTTCAAAAGATGAAAAATGAGCCGTGGCAGTCAATAGAGTACGGTGACTATTTATCTGTTTACACCTATCCATGTGATTGCTAGAAAAACCAGATTAGACTTTGAACGTGATATGAAGAATGTACGCTAGTCATGAGCCCATATTCCTAAGAGGAGAAATAGGTTAAAAACTCAAAACTAAAATTTAGAAACCATACATTTTATTTTGTAAACAATAATTCAAAGTCTGATTTTTTTTTTCAGTTAAAATGTGCGTCCAAGTTTTAAATAAACCTATCATATAGCAGATCAACTCCCAGTTTAGACTTTTTCTCATCAACAACAACAACAAAAATCAGAGGTTCCCTCTCTTGGCTTTGGAGCCCCCCTCTCTCTGTCTCTGTACAGGGGAGCCTCTATCTTCTACCTTCTGCCATCTTTCTTGCCTATTAAACTCTCCACTCCTTAAAACCACAAACTCCAAAAAAATCACAAGGCTTACTATTTAATAATGTCCATGTTTTAATTTACATAATAGGTATCTATCAGAAAAATACAATTTTGATTAATTGAAGAATAACACAAATGCACAAAAGATGCCTTTTATTTATAGAATTCTATGACAAACACCTTTACAAAGCAAAGGGCATTTCAATAAAGCTAATAATAATTCTGAATCATTCTTATTTTGTAGTTCCAATTTTCATAGATTGGGCTTTAAGTGGATATGCACTTAATTTATACAGCAAAATTTATACAGAAAATTTATACGGCAGCCGTCCTGCCGTAATCGAAAAGCAAATTCATTTTTGAAGGAAAGTAGGAAATACACAATGGCACAATGCCTCTTTTACGGCCACATCTGCACAGCTCAGGGAAAAGTTAGCAGATATGTCTGCTGATCACATTACAAAGCTGTTATGAGAGAATAAAGTCGCACCTTTGATGGGCTATTGCAGCTGAGTTAGGGGTCCCCAGTCATTAGAAGTTTTGCATGTCACAGATCACAGCAGACTGGAGACCCAGAAATACTTTATGCAACAAGGTGAATTTTGGTCATTTTCATCAAATATCAGTGGACCCGTTAAATAAAGATGAAAGACACACACACACACACACACACACACACACACACACACACACACACACACACGGCAGAGATAAAGATGGGTTTAGGTTATTTCTGACTTTCACCTCTGTGATAGAAGTCCATTGTGCTCATGCAGTGCCTTCAGGACACCCGCTGAGAACAAAGCTGCTTTCAGGAGCAGTAAGTGATTTCATTCTATTAATGTCCAGGTGATATGTGAAGCCCATTATCACATCGCTAATGTGGCGGCAGACATTTCCTGGCCAACCCAAGGTAGTAGCTCAAATGTTTGTAAAATGTGTGACTGGAAAAGGTAGTCCTTAGAAATCTTTTTAATTTTCTACTAGTGAATGCTAAAAACAACCAAAAAACTGATCTTTCAAATTTCAAAAGAAGATGAAAATGAATGCTGCATGAAAAATCACAGGAAACATTTACACAAAACAATTTACAGAATTTAAGGGAAGGGTTTGGGTGAAAGGTTTCTTTTCCAGATGCAACGGGTCCCATGTTGTCAGAGAAAGCTTTTCATATAAGGGAAAATGCGAGTAATGTGGAAAAGTGGATAATTCTAGCTCACTTCATAGCACATTGAATAAACAGGAATCACCCTTGACTGTCGCTCACTCTCCCCATAAGAACATTTCATAACACATTGGGGGCCACCTCCATGGTCCCATGTCAGGCAATATGCCCTGTGAAACCTACATAACCAGCTCCTAGACACCTTAAATATACTGAAGCACAGAAATGAATAGGAAGGCTAAAAACAAAATCTGCAATATTATTAAAAATAACCACTGCTACCCAATTTTAAGAAGATACTGGAAAATGATACACATATTCTTGATTAACATCTTGTCAACCGTTCTGAATCCAAAGAGCTCCGTAATATTACCAGAACTGTAACTACTTTTCTGAATTTAAGAGCCCACCTCAAATAAATGAAAACTTATCATTTTTCAGATGGCAAAGAAGGCCTACCTGGTAAGCCTGATTTTTTTTTAATGAAATATGTTACTTTAAAAATGGTTAGGATTTGAGTTTAGGTAAAATTTTTTAAATCTAAAATGAATACAGTAAAATCAATATTGATTATTAGGAGTAAAGGTGCTAATTGAGCCTGGAAAACCTTTTAAGAACTAAGAGGAGAAAATTTCCAGTAAAACTACAATAAATTACTATTCAATAACCAGAATATTTGTGTGGAATTTAACGTCAGTACATCAGCCTCCCTTTAATTTTTTTTTTAAATCACGTATTACTGATTCATCCAGGAAGACTCTTCCAGTAATAAGAGCAGTGTCACTTTGGCAAGTTATCTTTTCAACCTATATTTCATTATGTTCTAAAGAAATCCACTTTTTAGATTTCTTATGCTTTTAAGAATTCCTTTTTAATCACCCCTTGTTTTTTAGTGCTCAAGTCTTTCAGAGCTTGATATGTACTGTTCTCACAGTAAAGTGAAAGCAAAACCATTTTATTTTAATAATGGATCACATTTTAATACTTGATGCAATATTCTGAGAGCAAATATTCTAGAGGACAAGTTTAAGAGAAAAAGATTTTATTCTTTATTGTGTTATTACAAAAGCTGATCCTAATTTTCAATAGGGCAAATACTGGCAAAGTCCAAATCCCCTGTAAACACTTGCTTTAATCAGTGTCAAGGCTGGTGCTGATTTTGAGTTGAGGAACCCCAACATTAAACTTTATGCTAGCATTTAGACACTCCATTGAAGAACTTTTCATTCCAGAGCACTCCAAGGGCTTCATATAGGCTGAAACCCATTGTCTGAAGCAATATTTAAATACCTTGCAACATATTACTGTTCCCATTAGAGACAAAAGGAATTCTGGTCCTTCCCAACAGATGCTTCTCCATGGTACCCTGACCCATTTCGTCCTATCTTTTATACTCAATCTATCTAATTTAATTATTATCCTCTTAGAGAAAAAAATCTGTAACCAATTCATATTTCTGGCGTCCTAGCCATATTTATGGTCTTCTTCCCATCCACCCAGGGAAATGAGAAAAATGGAGACATGTGAAACTGGGCAACAGTTTCCTCATAATCCTCTTTTTTTTTTTTTTTTTTTCTGAGATGGAGTTTTGCTCTTGTTGCCCAGGCTGGAGTGCAATGGCGAAATCTCAGCTCACCAAAACTTCCGCCTCCCAGGTTCAAGCAATCTCCTGCCTCAGCGTCCCGAGTAGCTGGGATTACAGGTGCCCACTACCATGCCCCGTTAATTTTTGTATTTTTAGGAGAGACAGGGTTTCACCATGTTGGCCAGGATGGTCTCAAATTCCTAACTCAGGATTCGCCCACCTCGGCCTCCCCAAGTGCTAGGATTACAGCCGTGAGCCACCACATCCGGCCCTGCTCATAATCTTTATTGACTGAGTTCCCTTCTCCCATCTTACAGGTGACATAGAGTGACAGTGGTGCTCCATATTCCTGAAGGCACCTGGAAATATTGTGGGCTGTGCCCTGAGCTGACATCAGGCGGGTTCTACCTTCCTGATTGGCCTCTTTTGGTGCTTGAAGAGCCCACTGAAACAACAGACTGAGCAAAGACTTACAAATGCTGTGCCTGGAATCTACTTGAAAGAACGCTAAGTTCAAAGTGGTCATTTTGCAGATGAGAAAACTGAGGCCCAGGACCATGAAGCATTAACAGAGGATTGAGACTAAGGCTCTGTCCCCTGATTTCCATTCCAGTGGTCTCTTTCCAGTACACAGGCTGTGCCATAGTTTTTACAGGCATCTGCAATTTTGCTGGTAGAGTTACTTCTATGGAATCTTCTGGTAGAATCTCTTTAAGTGGCCCTTGGAGTGTAGGCATTATGGGCAGTCTGCAGTGACTGAGCACTCCAAAGCAGTTTAAACAGGCATGGCAGCAAATCCCAATAACATTGGGCAGATGCTTTAGACATTTAAAGATCTGCAGATACTGCAGAATCCCTCAGTTGTGTGGTCAGCACACAACAACTCACATAATTGTAAAATTTTTCTGCAATAAAAATTATTTTTATAATTAAAAAACATACTAAGTGTTATAAAAATATTACCACTGGAAATAACACCTGTTTTGACACCACTTTATAAAGACTTTTCCTGTAATTATTTCATCCTGTCTTCACAAAAACTGATGACGTATGAGCATACCTATTTCCACACAAGGAAACTGAGGCTCAAAGGGATTAAGTGATTTGTTTAATGGTATTCAGTTATTAGGCAGCAGAACAGGAACCTGAAACCCAACTCCCTTGCTTCTATACATTTCTCCTAAATCACAATCCCTCTTGATACAAGCTTTAAAATTGCTTTCCTTGCAATTTTCCTGAGCATCTTGGTAAACAAAGGTCTCTAGGTAAAGTCCAAATGATTTTTCACTGACTACTGCCTGGCTTCTAGTTCTCTTTGAAATCTCTTCTTTTTAGTCTCTTTTGCATTAAATTTTGAAAGAATAAGATCCTGAGGAACTTAACTGTGGCCTGCAGGATTGTGAAGTCAGGGAATCTGAGGCAGGAATTAAAAGGTACATGCATGCAAATAGGAACACACCTTCTCAAGAACTTATGGTTTTGTTTTTTTTTTTTTGGATAGTCTCTTTAGTAGTTGGCACCACAGGTGCACCACCATGCCTAGCTATTTTTTAAAAATATTTTTATAGAGACAGGGTCTCCCTATGTTGCCCAGGCTGGTCTTGAACCCCTGGGCTCAAGCAATTCTCCCACCTCAGCTTTCCAAGGTGCTGGGACTACAGGCCTGATTCACTATACCTGGAAATTTATGCAGGAACTTTTTTTCTTTTTTTGGTAATCTCTCTATGAATTCATTATAATACCATTTTACTGTATATTTAACAAATAAAGCTATCCAAGAAAACAAATAAACAACAAGAAGAACAACAAAAACAAGGAATTCAGTAATTTACTACTAACTCAACATTCACCAAATCTTGTGTAACACTTGCCAACCAAGGGTAGCCGAACTGCTCTTTTCTATGAGAAATCTTAGAATTTACAGCAATTTATCATCAGGGCTGATGTCTGAGCTCTTGAAACAAAATTGAAAGCTGGGATGTCCAGGAACCTGAAGTGAGTTGCTATCTGTTTTGTGTTTTGATTTGATTTGTTTTGCCTCTCATTTTTCAAGGAAGCCTTTCCGTAATCCACAGCCTTTGCAAGGAAGGAGAGTTGCGTAGAAGGGCCAGCTTTGGGGTCCTCAGATGAAATATCTGGGAGCATTGCCCAACACTACTTTTACTGACATTCAGCCGGGTCAAGGCCATGGCTCCAACTAGGGAAAAAATAAAAGGCCATTGTGCAGCTGGGTGAATGGCTGCTATCTTAGTTACTTGCACCAAAGCTCTGGTATAAATATTTGATTGTTTCTTTCTAGATTTTTTGGTTACATTTCTGGGGAGAATAGAAAAGCCACAGTATACATGCCTGTGTATATATATATATACACACACACACAACACAACCACACGACCGTAAACTTTAATTGGAGGTGGAATTCTGGTTTAAGGATCAACTCTTCTCCAGATTGTCTAAAAATAATAGTAGCATAATCTTTTAAACCACTGTTTTGATCCCTAGCTTATTTTTACTTTATTAGTTAAATAATTAGTGTTCACATTAAGCCAAGGGCGTTTCAGGCTTTAAACCTTTAAAGCAGAATCCAACATGTGAAGTTAACTTTTTCTTTATTCAAAGTATTATAATGAATATAAATGTGAAATCACTTTACCAGTTATAAAGCAATATACAAATGCAGGCTGATATGATGCTTAATTGAATCCATGCATTCATTCATTAACCAAACAGTTAGTGCTCATCACGTAGCAGCACAGTGCCAGGAACTTAACAGTGTCAAAGTTGCCTGAAGACCCCTTTGATTTTGGTTTGGAATTGTGAACCTGTAATTTATCCAGTGAGTAATATACCTTTGAAATGGGTCCTGATTTCAAAGATAAACATACAAAGCCTTTCAATTTTGAGTTTATAAACAACTGAATTTCACTGAGTAGTATTTTGAATATACACCAATCTATTCAAAGCAAAACTCGTTTCTTAGCCTCATCAGCTGCAAGAAATGTTACCCAGCAATTGAAGTCTGGGAGTTTACCCAATGCAAAGTAATGTAGCTATTTGATGTTTTCTTAGTTTTATCATTGTAGAAAGCAAATTAAAATAATTTATGCCCCTAAAGAGATTTTTCTTCTTTCCTCCTTTCCTTTTTATTTATTGTTGCTGCTGTTAGTAGTTGAGATATTTTGAGAGAAAGTGGGGGAGGGCCGCACAATCATCTTGCTGAGCTGAGTAGATCAAAGGAACAGATTCTATGGGCTAGGCATACTCTAAATGTTCTTTGGTTTTTGATGCCCCAGAATCACACTAGATCCTGTAATTTAAATTTCATTGTCAGAATTGTATCTAGTTGAGTAACTTCTACCCTATGTTATCAGAAACAAGGTTTCTTTGAATAGTACAGAGAAAAAAAAAAGAGGCAGAGAAAAAATTCTTCTCCAATAAACCCTTATTCAGGATCTACAGATAAATACTCACTTCACAATTTCTGCTTGTATTCTATATAAGCCCTCATGGCACAAAAAGAGATTTTTTTAAAAATTTAAATAACAGATTCTTGAAAAGGAGTTTCAAGCTCCTTGAGGGTAGTGAGTTTATTTTGTTTTAACTCTTCAGCATATAGCCTTGGTCTGGCTATGTTTGTTAAATAAGCAAGTAAATGAATGAATTATGATAATACCAGCAGCATCTACCAAAACTACTGAGCAATTCCAGCCCAAACTAAGTGACATTCAACCAGAATTTTTTTAAAAAAACATCAGGCACAAAGAATGTTAGCCTGAGCTAGGAACAAAGCTATGCTATGGCCATATAGAGGGAGTTTCATAATGTTGCTCACCCTAGAGAAGTGATTTCCCAAAGGCAGGTCTGTGCAAACATTTTCATAAATCCAGAGCAGAATGAGGGAATTTTCTTAAGAAAGATTTTATTCTTAGATTATGATCTTCTCATATTACAGTATAAAAATTTCCCTTCTTCTATGAAACAAAGGAAAAAAGAGACTGGTTGTGTTCACTGTCTTTACGGGAGTGCGGTGGGAGGGAGTTAGCAATTCTTTTAGTCCTCAAACTATTTTTGGAAACTGCCAGTTTACGAAAAGCCAAGGTAAAATAATCAGTGGACCACAGAACTTAGCCTCTAAGCCCGCTCTCCTGAGAGTAGATGGGGCCTACAACTACAAGTCACAGTAACCTCCTATGACTCTTGTGACTGCCTGCAACAAGGCAGCAAAAACAGACCATCTCCTCCTGATGTCTGCAACTTTCTGGGTGTGATACTGACTACAGGTGAGGTTTTCACAGGTGTTTCTAATTCATTCCTACATGAACACAGGCTGCACTTTTAACCAAGCTTTTGCCGATGAATGCTTCATTGAATTCTCCTTTCTTGGAGAGACTTTGGAATCACTTGATCCCCAGATTCAAACAGCATTCCAAGGCACTGGGGTTCGGGGAAGCAAAACCAAGGCACGTTTCAAACGACGGCAAAGGCCTCTGCCGACCTCCCTGTACATGGTGCTGTTTGTCATGACAAGATGCTAATTTCAAACTAGAAAGTCTATTTAGTCAAGGAATGGAAACCCCCACATGATATCAGGACTGTTTCACATCACACACTCAATTCCGATCCCACACTCACAGTGCACTAACGTCACTGAAGAAAATCACTCCAATTCTGGGTACTCCAGCTATCTGAGAGTCCAAAAGCTTAGACCATCATGTGCTTTTTGCTATTATTCATGCTGAGAAGATGTTTTCATCTTTTTTTGTTGTTGTTGGTCAGAGAAACTGGGTGGTGCTTTTCCTTAAAATAACTTGAACAAAAATTAGAAATGACATAACATCTGTGACAAATGAAAATTCTACATTGTATTCATTCACTGAAAACTCTCCCAGCAATGTATGACAAGCCAGCCAAACCTGTAAGACAGCCTCCCTATCTGGGGAAATACTGTGAAGCTGGACAAATGAAACCGAGCTTTGAACAAATATACCCCTAATCCAACATAAGACGTGGCTGAACAGCAAACTCAATGAGATCTTTGGTTTAGCAGAGAGATTATGTAATGTCAGAGAGCTCCAGGCTTGCTTAGCTACATGTCTGAGAATGCTTAAAACGGTCCTTCCACACCAACTAATACAGATGTACAATTCACTGACCTAGTTTTCCCAAATTGGATCAGTAGCAAATGGTGATGATTTATGTCCCAAACCTTCCACCATGAGCAATCCAAAAAACATATTCAAAGGGGTTGGGGGGGGAATCACATGTTCAAGGGAATATAGAATACCCGGATGTTGTAAATTAGGTTCCAGAGCCACTGGCTAATATCAGAGTATGTCTGCAGCATTATAAGCTGCTGCTAACCTATGAATATACAAAGAAAAAACATTGGACATTTACAAGGAACCATTCATTCATTCAAATGAACAAACCTAAGGAGAAAAGAGCCTACCTATGAAGGTAGACCCTAATATAGGGCATACACACTGGTATTAATAGCAGGTGGCATCCTGAAAAGAAAGTTCTTGTCAACTAATTAGCAATGTGTCTTAGGCAAGTGATTTTTCTCTCTGGCCCTTACTCAGTTTTGTGATCTGTAAAACAGGGATTGGATTAGATTAGATCATATCTAAGGTCCCAAACATTGCTGATACTTTCGAATTCAAGTTGTTGATCGAATATCAAGAGAAGATTGTTAAGGATTAACATGATTTTCAAGATAAATTTAGATCACCCTCCTCAGTGCATACTGAACATCTTCCATGAGAGACCACTGCCTTAGTATGTGGGGGAAATGAGGCAAAATGTTCAAATACAGTCTTTAATTTGAAAGGGTCTGACATGTTGGTTTAGGAGATAGCACAATGCATAAAATTGCAATACAGATCAATCAATGCTAAGTTCCAAAACGTCCAGCACAGACACAGCACAGAATTCAAAGGAAGAAAAGCTTCTCCAAAGTTTAGGACAGAAGAAATCATTTTCAAGGAACAGGTAGAGCTTTAGCTTAATTCTCTGAAGGTAAAAAGCTAAATTGGATAACCTCTCAGGATCCTTGCAAATCTAAAAAGGCCCCACCTCTAATAGGTATAGTATAATTATTAGTATCATACAAATTAGTTCAATTTATAAAATACTTATTTTTCTAGTAGGTATTTCATGATAATTACAAATTTCCTTTGAATAATCATACCATATAAGCTACCTACCTTATATGTGACTTAATAACTAATTCGGGTTCAAATAATTGCTTCAAAATAAATTGAAGATGACTGCTGAAAATTATTACAGCCCTACTAGTAGGATTTATTTCTTGACCTTCCAGTAGCTATCTCCTCACCACTGGTACGTCTGGGGTAGAACACAGGTGAATTAAAGCAGTTGTTTGGCAGCTATAAAGAATTTGTCTCTATGCCACTGACCTTTTCATTGGTAAAGTGGTGGACACAGTTAAGAGAGGAGACTTAACAATTCTGCCATCATCAAGTAGCTTTATCATGTTTGGCAACTTTGCTCACAGCTGGAAGAACACAAAGGAAAGCTTTCCCATAGCAAGTGGCAGAAGGTTATCTGTGACACATCCCTCCTTTTAGTGACCCCACCAAGACTACAGTACCCAAAAGAAGAGGACTCTCAGCCACAACACTCAGGGTGACATTTAAAGTACATCAAATTCTGAATTAGAAACACAGGCAAAAGCCCTAATTTCACAAAATTGGGCCATCCTGTGCTTGCAGCTCTGCTAATGGTTGAAAGAAAAAGATTTTTTAAAAAATAAAAAGAAAACAGAAAATGGGAAAGCACTTATTTAAAATTACTGTCACATCTCATTTTCAATTAGTCTTTCCTGAACTCTGCCTCACCCCCAACCCTTTGCTTGTTGTATGTACTTAAACCTGTAGACAAACATGAAATTAGTTTGCATAAAGGCACTAATTAACATACATTGCTTGATGATAACAAACCCATCTTTTCGTCTATTTTTAAATTCTTATTGTGAATCCTTAAAATGTACCTCATTTTAAAGCATCACTGATTCAATTTTAAAACATTGCCAGAACCTGCTTTGCTAATCTGCAAACTCGATAATTCTCTCCCAAACCTCAGCACACTCAGCAACAATTTAATAGCAAATATCTCTAGTGGGACCTCATATTACTAAGATTCTATTACTTTTTATATTACCAAAAAAGTGCTAGTACACTCTAAAGTATTATAAATAGTTCAGACCAGGCAATGCTTGTCAAAATATATGAAAGTTTATTTTTTTTGCACTCAGAAACGTGGGATTTTTATCTTGTGTATTTATAACCTATAATGTGCCCCCCATAATTAGTACAAAATGTAGATTACTAATCAACTTTCTAAAGTTTCTAGACATTTTATTTCTGTTAATGTGACCACTAAGGTTGGTACGTTTTATGCTTAATAACCCGATCTTGCTACTAAATGCAAATTATAAACATATCTTAAAATAATTGCATATATGCCTAAAACAGGCTTCTTTAATTATATTCTTCTTAGTCTGCTAAGCAGCCTTTTTGTGATTGAAGGAATTTGTGTTTGTGCTTCCTGAAGATTTTTTGTTTGGGGTCTAAGAGACAGAGATAAATCTACATACTTATTTAATAGTTTTAACACATTTAAAAATGACCTTTAAGAAGTATATACCCACTTAACTACCAAATGCTTTGTGTCTTGTCAGAAGTCTCTGTAAAACTGTTCAACGTTTGAAATGTTCAAGTTCTTCCATCGTTAGTACAAGTCCAACTAGAAGTACATAGAAGTAGGTCAATCTATAAATACAGAGATATTTCCACAAAGAAGAGATTATATAACGCTCGATCAAGGTATATCTTTAGCAATGTCATGCTAGCTCCATTTTTAAACAGATTCTTACTCATTCCGTGTGTGAGCACTATGCTTTTTATTTATTTGCAGTAACTACTATTCACTATACAAACCAGTCTTTAATAAGCTACTCACATTCTTTGTCAGAGATGAATTGCAAAATGCCACCTTGATTACAAAGCAAATCCACTGTTGATATTTGCACCACGTGTGTATGGACAAACCAGCAACATGACATATTAATAACCTCCAACTTGTATTCCCATGCTCTACGAAATTTCTCTAAGGGTTACGAAATGGTGCTATTTTAGTCCAATTTTCTGCTCCTCCTCTACTCTTCACTGTTCCTACAGCACGTTTTATCTCTTTAAATTCCCTCTCCATGGTAAAACCATCTAGTCTTCTTTTTAAAAATTTACAATGAGGTATAACTGTCACAGGAACAAAAATCCTCCAGCTTCTTCTCTTCCTGTAGATGGATCTAGCTGGCAAGCCAAATCATAAGGAGGGGCTTTTTAACAAACTTGATCAAACAAAGGAGAGTACCTGGAAATCCAACACAAAGTGGATCTTATGCATTGAGAGAGAGTCTTGCTCATTGCAATGGAATTTTCTACCTCCCAGTGAAGGAAGCATAAGACTGCTCTGGGCTCTCCTTGGCAAAAATGTAGTCCTGCTCCCTTACTAGTTCCTTGGTATGATCTGGACCATGCCCTACAGTGAGATTGATTCCATAGCAAAGCTAGAAGGGCTGGCTTAGTCTCTGCTACATTAATCGATGCCTGCAAGTGACAAAAGTCAAAACACTTTTTCTGGCTTGATGGACAGAAATCACCTTGTCCATCCAAACAATTTCTGACAAATTCAGCACCTAATACTACTCCAGAAACACATTTGTGCCACAGGTGTGGTCGTCAATAAGCTTAATGCCCAGCTGCTTAGAATCATAGAACATTTCAAGCTTCTTTTATAGAAACAGAAAACAAGACCCAGAAAGGTTATATGATTTTCCAAAATTAGACAGCTGGTTAGAATGCTCCTGCTTTTCTTTATATACTTTTTTAATTTTTATTTTTTCATGAGACAGCATTTAGTACAATCTTTACTGGTTTTTCAGATTTTAAATTTTATTTGTAAGGCCTGAGGGCCTCTTCTCTCCTTGTCAAAGGGGTGCTAACCTCTGTAGCTATTAAGTAAACTAGACCACAAGTGCCTATTGCAACCAAGCCAGCAGGGGCAGGGTGTTGAGCATTCAACTTCAGTTTTCAGAGGTCCTCGGTAGGCTGCCTTTATGTTCTCGTTAATGAATATAAATAAAACTTAAAGTCAGTCTCCTCAGGATGAGGGCCTCTAAAAGCACAATTCAGACTCCAAAAACAAGGAAAATTCATGGAGATGTAGATTATTACTTGTGGGAAGCAGTAAAAGGGACATAGAATAATGTCTCTGGGCTTCTTGAATTTGCATCTCTGCTTCTACCTTTGTCTGTGATACACACACACACACACACACACACACATGCACACGCATATATATATGTATGTATATCCCCCATACATATATCACATTAAATCTGTATACATTGCATATAATATATGCATTGTATGTATATATCTGTTTTTTATCTAGAGTGTAAAGAATATCTTTAATGTTGTCAAGCCTCTAAAACTGGAGCTATTGTGAAAATAACTAGATGAGTAGACTGGCTGTGTCACAGATACAGATTTGAGGTATGACTAGAGGGTAAACTTCTGCTGTCCTGGTCCTCCGTGTCCACCCCTCCCAAACCCCACTAAAGCGAGAGCATATCAACGCATTCTCTCACACAAGTGACATCAGGAGTGGTGGAAGGAGGTCAAGCAGCTCCAAGAACAAAAGACATTAGAATTAACTGTTGATGACAGAGGATATTTGAGAACATAGAGTCCGGTGAATTATATCATGTATAAAAATTCTACATGAATGAGCCAGGCTGTCACAAACCCTGGTTGACAATATAACTGGACAACACACCTTTCAACCCTAGGAGCGTCTTCTCCACCCTGGAAGCAGCCCTCCATCCTCCTGATGGCTCTGTACTCCCTAAAGCTCACATGTCTGCCTCTTCATGTTCCTTCCAGTCAAGAAGGTAGAACAGAACATCTCACAGGCTTGTGAGAAAGCTACTCAGGAGGTAAGTGTAGATGTTCTGCTCTACCTCCTTCAGCAGCAGAAAAAAAATGAAGGCTTTTTAGTTGCAAGAAGGCACTTGGCTTTTAGCCACTGTCCAATATTCCCACTCATTAGTGGCCACTTATCTTCTTGTTGTTCTTCTTTTTCAGAAATTACATCACTTCTGATAAAAGAACTCAAAAAACCAGCAGTCTGAATGTTGTTTTAATCCCTGAGGACATTGCCATTGGTGCAGAATTCAGCCCTATGGGTGTTCCCATACACCTGATCCTAGCCTACCAAGAAAAGATTCAAAGTGTTCTGTCTACACAGTGTATGGCAGCAGGTGAGGGAGAATACTTTAGACAGGTTTCATTATGAAGTATTCAAAATTAAGGCAAAGTACCCAAATCTTAACTCATCAGAAAACCCAAATGCAGATATCCACATTTTGGGGGTTTTGAAAGGATCTTAGAGAGCACCTCATATTGCTTTATTTGATAAATAAGAAAACTGAAATTAAATGAACAAGAATCATTTGGTTTTTGAGATTTCTAAAAACTAAAATGAGAGACAGAAATAATTAGTTGGTGTCATAACAAAGTAACTCTTGTCTGCATATACTTTCTTCTAAAAGCCACTGGTTACTTATGTAAATATTGGCGCTACAGATCTATTTAGTAACCATGCTAAGTTACAGGAAATACCTCATAATAGTGGCTTTTCTTAAATATTAGACTATCAACTGTGGGAACCAGTGGCTCACCAGAGAATCCTTCCACGCCTCTGACAACTTCAGAGCAGAACAAACAGGGAGGGCTGATGAGAACATCCAGCTGCTGCTGCTGGCATGTCAGATCATCCCTTCTGGAGTAAGCTGCAGGATCCTCGGAAATACATGACCTGGGTTCTAGCCTTAGATCTGCAGTAAGCAGCTGTGTGGTCTTGGCAACACATTCGGTCTCTCTGGGTCTTGATTTTTCATCTGCAAATTAAAAGCTTAAAATTGTATTGCTTCCTTCTAGCTCTCAAATTCTTTGAGCTCAGTATGCAGAGCCGGGGAGTGACTGTATGATGTGTATTCATGTGTGTGTGCAGGACAGATGTGGGTCCAATCTCTGTAACCAGCAAATAGTGAGTGGGCAGAAGGGTTAAAAATTTAAGCACGTTGAGTAGCAGCAGAATAAATGAGAGCCACAGGTCCTACATATTCCTTATAGCCATTTTATTCATAGGAGGGATTACAGAGATGTGTCCCTTTTCCAGGGAAAATTAAGAAAACCAAAGCATCATTCTGATGCAAAGGTTCAAGAAGCATGGAAAGAGGCTGGACAGAGTAAGAAGTGCACTGAGGAGATGAGAGGAATGCAGACACACATAGGCAGTATTGTGGGTTGGGTACTAGACCACTGCAGTAACACAAGTCATACACATTTTTTGGTTTCCCAGTGCATATAAAAGTTATGTTTATACTCTTCTGTAGTCTACTAAGTATGCAAAGCATTATGTCTAACAGCACAATGTACACATCTTAATTTAAAAATACGTTATTGCTTAAAAAAAAAAAAAACCTAACAATCATCTGAGCTTTCAGTGAGTTGTAATCTTTTTGCCATTGAAGGGTCTTGCCTTGATGTTGATGGCTACTGACCAACCAGGGTGGTGAATGTTGAAGGCTGGGGTGGCTGTGGCAATTTCTTAATATAAGACAGCAATGAAGTTTGTCATATCCATTGACTCTTTCATGAAAGATTTCTCTGTAGCATGCGCTACACATATTCTTCACAGAATTGCAGTTAGTTAGGGCCTTGTTCTAGATTAGGCTTTGGCTTAAGGGAATATTGTGGCTGAATTGATCATCTACCCAGACCACTTAAACTTTCCCCTATCAGCAAAAGGCTGTTTCTTTTTCTTATCATTCATGTGTTCACCGAAGTCATACTTTTCATGTCCTTGAAGAACTTTTCCTTTGCATTCACAACTTGGCTAACTGTTTGGCACACAGGGCCTAGCTTTTGGCCTGTCTCAGCTTTCAACATGGCTTCCTCACTAATCATTTCTAGCTTTTGATTTAAAGGGAGACACATGTGACTCTTTTCACGTTAACACTTAGAAGCCATTGTGGGTCATTAATTAGCCTAATTTGAATATTATTGTATCTCAGGGACTAGGGAGGCTCTGTTACAGGGAGAGAGACTGGGGATGGCCCAATCCGTGGAGCAGTCAGAACACACACAACATTTTTTTTTTCCACAAGAAATATCAATTTACTTATTTTCTTTAATCAAATTGTCTGACACCCAGCCCTCGACACCTGACCAGGCTGATGGGGATTTTCTGTCTCTATCAGTAAAGAGGATTCTACCTTCCCAGGGATTTCCCAGTCAGGAAGCCTCACCCACAGCCCAGAAGATGGTGGACATTTGTTGGTTGTTCTCCCAAGATTCTTTCCCCTCTTCCGGATTTTCCTTTGTTGTACAACAGTCATGGGGTTTAGGTAAGACTGAACCCATCATTAGTTTCAGAGGAGGGCCCTGCTGGTCTAAGGCAATCTTCATCATCTTATCCCACCTGCTGCTGTGCTTGGTTTGCAGTTTGCATCAGTCCAGTCAGAGCAAACCTCAGGACACTTGTTCTCTGATTGTGGGCACCAGCCCTTTCTATCCTGCAGGTGAATATGGAAGCTGCAGCCCCAAAGTTTACGGCAGCTTTCTAACGACCATGAGAAGAGTCAGCCTGAAAATGAGGCTGACCTGTGGAAGAGCAAAGAATAAGGAGAACCTCAGAGCAAAGGAGCTGGAGCCTGATTAGCCATGCCTGAGGCTGGACCTACTTTTGAATAACCACATTGTATTTTTATTAATACACAGTATTTGTACATATGTATGGGGTACATGTGATATTTCGTATTTTATTACATGCACAGTACATATAATATAATGAATGACCAAGTCAGGTATTTAGGGTGTCCATCACATCACCTCAAGTATTGATCCTTTCTACGTGTTGGCAACATCTTGAGTCCTCTCTTCTAGCCACTTGGAAATATACAATATGCAATACATTGTTAGAACACGCCCTCTAATATGGTGAAGTTAGTGATGCCCCAATAATGACAACAGAAACTTTAAAGATCACTGATCACAAGATCAGCATAACAGATAAAATATGAAAGAGTTTGAAATATTGTCAGAATTACCAAAATGTGACCCAGAGACATGAAGAGAGCAGATGCTGTTAGAAAAAATGGTGCTGATAGACTTGCTCAATACAGGGTTGCCATAAACCCTCAATTTGTTAAAAAAAAAAAATCTGTGAAGCACAATAAAGCAAAGTGCAATAAAATGAGGTATGTTTGTCCATCACTCAAATATGTGCATGGATAGGAAGATTTGGCCTGCAAGGTGTCTCTCACCTGCAATCAGCATGGTCTGAAATTGTCAGACTTCCCTTAGCTTGGGAATGCTGTTGTGGCAGTCACTATTGGTTAAGGGACTAACAGTCATTCCCTTCACTCCTCCCTTTCTGCCCTCCCACGCCAAATCTCAAGCAACCATGAGCTTCAGGTAGCCAGGGTTCTTCTTCAGACCCAAAGACCAAACTTGAAGAATCCTATCCAGGTGTTAAACACAAATGCCTGAACCAACATCCAGATGTTAATGTTAGTACCTTAACTAAATGTGCCAGCACCAGGGATGCCTAGGCACGGATTATACAACGAGCTTTCAAAAGTGATTAGCCTCAACTTAGGTGCCAGGTAAGTCAATACTTCATCACTACATTTCTAATAATTGTTTCAATACATAAGTGTCAGAAACTGGGTAAGTGAGATCGAATTGCAATGAGGAGGAAAGATGAAGACACAGCTAATCAGGCACTCACACCTCCTTCTTGAAAGAATGAGCATAGGGGACCAGATTCTGGCTACAGAGAAACCCAGTTGGACCACCTTAGCAATGGTCATGATAAGACAGGATCAAATTTGTTTGTGTGTTTTTGTTTGCTTTCTCACATTTTAATGGAAAAAAAAAAAGGTATTTCCTGTGCTTTCTGTGTTTTTGAAGATTTTCAGCATTAAAATCTTACTGCTTTTATTGTTAGAAAAATAAACCATAAATATTTTAACAATGGTGCAGACTTTGAATTGCTCCTAAGACTATATGAATTTCCCTTAAAATCTGATATATAAAGTCATATATATGTGCATGCATATATATTTTAACAGAACCAGTACATAGCATAGTACTTTAAAGAAAAAAATTATGAATATTGATTTTTTTCTCCCTAATGAGATATTACCTGGGAATCACAGCCAAGGTGAGACTATTTAGACCACTTGATCATTAACCTTTCTCCCTATGTAAATTCACAGACATCTATAGAATGTGGTTGCTATATCCCTAAGGGGGTCTCAAGTCTAGTACAAACCCTTATTTTGAAAACAAATAGTTCTGTCTAATTTCTAAAATGCTCCAAGAGTTATTGGGGCATCCTGTTCCCATGTTCAGTCACAACCACAGGTCATCAAGTCTTCCTGTGTCTTAAAAACGGACTTTCTCCAGATGCAGTCTAAACCCATTTTCTTCTGCTCAGTCCAGTGAGATGGAGAAGGTTGGCTGGTGTTCTCCAAGGCTCTACCTCACTGCCCATAGGCTGTTAATTTTGTCTCTGTTCAGCCTTCTCTTCTCCAGAATAAATAACCCACCTCTTTTTCTTGTGTACATAGTCTCCAATCCCTGTCATCATTTTCCTCTTTTATACATGAATTCTATGCAATTTTCCTGCATGTTTTAAATTACAGAACCTAAGTGTAATAATATTCAAATAAAAACCCAACCTACAATAAATTTGACATAAGGATTATTTTCTAGCTGCAAATAATACGTGTCTTAACACAGCCCAGGATAATATCGCTTTCCTAATGCCATCACTAGGTTAATGACGCATATATTTCTGGAATGCCAGATCTTCTGCAGCCAAGTTTATGTCACATTATACCCTCTATCTAGACCCTTCTCCTACCACCTATTCCCCAAAGGAAGTCACTGTTAACAAATTTACATTTTAGTTCTTACAGTCGGTTTCTACTTTAACTTTAAATAAATAATATGTGTACATCTCTCTGTCCTGATTTTTCAATCTTAGGTAGACAGTATCTACTGACTTCTCTGCATGAAAGCTGAAGAATTTTATTAATTTTTATACCTTTTTTCCCTCCCCCCCCGCTCCCCAATTTGGGTTAAAATTCATGATTTTTTAGTTCTTCAGTTGGACAGCTGTATTCATTTCTAAGTCTAGCAGCTTTAGAGAAGAGTTATTGATCTTAATACTCTCAGATAAAAAAGTTAACACACCTCATCATCTCTGGACTTCTGTCAGCGTATAGCTCTGTACTGTCAAAGTTTATAACATTTATATTTTGTTTTATAAATATTATGACTACTGATGTTATGAAAATGTTATTGCAGACACAAGAAGAAGAAAATTAATTCTATGCCACCAACTCATGCTATTAAAAATAGAATGTTCCAAGCATCACAGTCAGTAAAATATATTCTCTACTCCTAAACTCTAACACACTCTCAAAATCATGCCACAATTTAGTTTACTTGTTATTTGAGTCCTGGATTTTTAGGCAGTGCTATAAATACTACAACTGGTTACAAGCAGTTAACTTAAAAGATTAATTTAAGAAATTTGTTGGAAAGATATAAGGGTCACTCTCAAATCAAAGGTAAAGCTAAGGATGAATCATTAAAAGTAATGATAAAAAATGCAATTATTTTTGGACCAACCTAAATACAAACTTTAAACTTTAAAGATCTATATACAATGAAACGAGAGAGAGAGAGCACTCATTACAGAAAAAGGGCATCTTACTGGCCCCGGCTTGGATCACAAGCTAGGGGCAGTGCCTCTCGACTGAGAGTTTCATCAAGGTTGCATGCAATGGTGAAGGAGAGTTCTCAAACACATCAAGATGTGGTCACCAGAAGAAAGAATAGAGTTGGGGTAAACAAAACAACAGCATTTATTGATTCTAATAGCACTTGTCACATTTTCATTCATAAACAATTTGGGTAATTTTCTGTTTGATATTGTCCTTCCCAACCAGGTTTTGTGTTCTACAAAGATGAAGTTACACAGAGCATTCATTCTTTTAATTCACATGCCTAGCAGTGTCTGACAAGTTATAAGCACTTACTAAATAGCTTTTGAATATTGTTGCATTAAAGAAAGGCCAAGGACTTCCAGGATGTACTGCCTAGACTATTTGTCAGAGCCTATTTGTATGAGTTTATTTTAATAACAAGTATTTTCAGATGGCTGAATTACATATTAAAGAAGGGACTACTCTTTCCAAAAGCACATTATCATGGAAGAATACAGCCTAAGTTTTATTTTACAAGTATTGTAAAAGAAGGGCACCTCTTCAAACCTTTGAATTATGGCAGGATCCCATTATCTTGTCTGCATGCTACCCACACAACTGATGGTGTACAATTAGCTGATCCAAAGAATTGGCAAGCAATTTAAATATTCATTATTCATTTAGAATGTCAGAGCCAACAGCCTGCAGATCTTTGCAGTCAGGACTCGGTAATAGGACTACATAATACCTGGTCTAATATCTCCTCCGCAGGGGCTCAGTCCTTCTCCTGACTCCTCTCCATGCCGTCTTTCCCACTTCTTTTTCCCTCTTCTTCCTTCCTCCTTCCTTTTCCTTCTATCTTCCTTCTTTCCTTCTTCCTCCTTTCTCCCTCCTCCTCCTCCTTCTTTTCCTCTTCGCCTTCTTCTTCTCCTCCTCCTCCTTCTTCTTCTCCTTTTCCTCCTTCTTCCTTTTCTTATTCTTCCTCTTCTTTTTCTTCGAGACAGTGTCTTGCTCTGTTGTTCAGCTTGGAATACAGTGGTACAATCATAACTCACTTCAGTTTCGATCTCCTGGGCTCAAGCAATCCTCCTGCCTCAGCCTTCCATGTAGTTGGCACCACAGGCGTACACCACAACACCTAGCTAACTTTTTTACATTTTTTATAGAGATGGAGTCTCACTTTGTTGCCCAGGCTGATCTCAAACTTCTGGGCTCAAGTGATCCTCCTCAACCTTAGCCTCTGAAAAGTGTTGGGATTACTGGCATGAACCATGGCACCCAGCCCTTGCCCACGTCTTAACAAACTCAGTGATAGTTATTTATTTACAAGCCTGCCTTTCCAACTAAACTATGGACCCTATAAAAGAAGAAAGTATGTTTGATTCATCTTTGTTTCCCCAGTGTACGCACAGGTCTTGGCAAGCAGGAAGTATTCATTAGATGTTTACTGAATCTAAATAACCATCAGGAAAGAAAGTCTTTGACAAAGAAATACAACGAGAACATAGAAACAGCGGCCCATACTCTAAAGAGGGAATATTTTGTCTTCATCTAAGAAAAAAGCTTCGCCTCCACCTCAAAATGGAAGGAAGGAAGGAAGGAAGGAAGGAAGGAAGGAAGGAAGGAAGGAAGGAAGGAAGGAAGGAGAGAAGGAAGGAAGGAAGGAAATAAAGAGAGCTTTAGTTCTCTAAGCTGTAGAGAAATTTTGAGTTCTTTTTCAAAGAACTTAAAATTCATGGATTAGTCAGAGGGGTCTAATATCTCTAAATCAAATGATGACAAAATAAAAAACAGAGAATGCAGAAATTATCCTTTTCCAGGATTTCATTCCTTTATATCAGTTGAGAAAAATGTTATTGAGGAGGGTTTGGCAAGGGTCACTAATTCCTCACTGATGTCACAAATTCACAAATTTAGCTTCACTTTTCAGAGGTTGTTTGTGGCCATGCTTGTGAAATCTGCAATTCACCTCTAGACAATAACTAATTATTACTGATTACTAAGAAATAAGTCAACAAAGATTTTCCTGTTTACATTCTTATCAGACTGTATCAGAACCATCTGTTTTCAAGTTTGTTGTTGCTGGGATTTTTTTTTTTCTCCCAAGGGATAGATTCCCCACATTGTTCTCTGAATACATGCATGCAAAACTGCCTTCTAATGCACAGTTGCAGTTTTCACTAAAACATTTGGGTAGGGGGAAAAATCCCATATGTTTTTGTGAAAGAAGATGAAAATATCAAGTATCTCACTGAATTTGTTCTATCTTCAAATGAAGAATATGTTGGGGTCTGTCCTTTGTTTGCACGGGGTGACTATTGATTTTGCCAAAAGTAGGAATGTGGAGCTTTATGATACTAAAGTAACTTCAACCTGGACAACATAGTAACAGACTCCATTAATATAAGAAAGAATGTACAATTTTAAAACAAGGAATATGCGACCCCTTTGCTGTATTGTTCACCAACCCCAGTCTCCTGTGATACAAGTAATAATGACGTTCTATTTTTAAGGAAGCAAGAGTGTAAGATTTTAAATAGTGGTATTCACCAAGGTGCTACATGACTTTGGGCAAGCAATTAACCTTTGGTGTCTCAGTGACTTCATCTGTAAAATAGGGATACGAATTTTACACAGGTGTGATGCCTGGACTAATTAGTATAATTATCATTATTGATGGGAAAATAATGTTGGTCATTGATATCATATCTCATGTTAGCACCTGGAGAACCACATATCTTCTCAATGTTGACTCCATTTCATAGGAGTCTGTAAAAAGAATGATGACAAAAGCTATATATGGAAACCGGGACAATACAGTTAAAATGGTCCATATCCACATAGGCTCGTATCCTTAACGGATTATTTTTGAACTTGCATTTATCACTTAGATGATTTCTGAAGTTAGACTAAACACATAAACTCTCAAATTACAAGGAAATTTTCAAGAGCCACATTCAATTGATAAGCTTCCCTGCAGCAAAATGCTTTCCAATTCATTTATATGTGACACCATGAGCTACCATAGTAGAAGTTTAGGGTTGAGAGATAGAATTTAGAGTAATCAAAAGTCAAGTAAAAGTATACACTGAAGACATTGTTCATATAACATTCCAGACTCCCCACTTCTGTGTGTGTATGTGCCCCGAAAGAACCCCAGCTCAAACACTTAGGGACCAGGACAACCAACAGAGCTACATGAGATGCCAACTCTGCAAGACTGGGGTCACCGAAGCTGGGGACAGTAGGGTGTCCTTATGCCAGAGCCTGGGTAACAACTCATGGGGCAAGAAAACGGACTTGTTGAGAAAAACAAAAATGGCGTTTCTTTTGGGGCTCATCTAGGACTCCTAAGTGCACTTACTATGATTTTTAGGTCAGGATGAAATAACTGCTTTTAAAAAAGATTACCTCTACATATTGGCAAAAGTGACAGTGAAATACAGAGAAAAATGTAGAAGATTGAAAGTGCTCAAAAGATCAGTACTCAACACTATAACCTCTGTATCCCTTACCATAGGCTCGTGTTCTTTCTAGGTCCAAAATTTCTTCTTTTGGCTTCAGTTCCTCACAGCAGAAAATTCTCTTTTCTTGGGCTCAGTAGATGTCAAGCCTCAAATCTCCGATGCCTCCAAAGAAACAGCCCTAAATTAGCCTCTTGGCAAGTGATTCATATCAAGGACTGTATTCTTTTCCTCTAGATTTGCCTCAAAATTATGGGCAACAACTTCCAAAGGGAAACGCTAAAGCCGTTGCTGTTTTCCTACTATCCTCACCTATCACATGAAACATAACAATTAGCATTTTTAGCAGGATCGAAACTGCTAACACAACTTCTCTATGTCTTACACCATTAAACTTGATGAGAAATCCCCTCATGATTAACATTCATCTCGCTGTATCGTGCTTGAAGGTTAATAATATCCACCATCTCCTGAGAGAGGGGGAGGGAAGCTTATTTATTAAATGAATAGCCAAGTGAGGCAGCCAGGGAAGGATATTCCCCGCTCAGTCCACTAGAGGGTGGCTTGGCAGAGCCGAGGGATGGCCGAGGCAGAGAGGGCCACGGACAGAGCTCCCTGTCTTGCTCGCCTGCACTTTAGTTGGTAAGAAGAAGCAACATTAGTATTCATTGCTTTCTATTCCTCACCCAGGGAAGGCTTTCATTTCTATTAGAGACACTTTACAAATGTCAGAAGTCAGTGTTGGCTGGGTCATGGCATGATGGGGGGAAAAATCAACCTATAGAATTAGACTGCTTAAATTAACATCCAGTCTAATTCTTCTGAATCAACACTGGGTGAGATAAATATATATGTATTAACAGATCCTAAGTTTAAAAGTCGCATAGATTATGTAGCAGTATGTGTGCACTTCAGATACGAATGTGGAGTGAACGGTGCATGTACGTTATATGGAATTATACATAATGCATAAAGAAATGTACCAAGCCTTTAGCACACCAGCTGTTTCTGCTTATAAGCCTGAGTTATCCATGAAATGTGGTAGACATTTTGTAATAAATATCCTACTTGGTTGACTGTTTTTAAGGCCTAACCACCTATGCTGATTTATAGAATTTAGGAAGAAATATAAATTTTAGCAATGAAGGACAGAATTTTAAAATTTCCCATATCAAAACATGTTGCATTCTGAGAAAGAAGAGATGGGGAATGAGCCTGTTTTGGTGGTCTCTGCATAGGTGGTAAAGCAAAAGAGAATACGATTTTCGTATCTGTAATATTGTTCAGTGTAGCAAACCCTTTTGCTTGTTACAGTACAGCAAATGGAGTGTTTAATTTGGGATTCAATGTAGTCTAGAGTCAAGGTGCAGCAGTTTTATTACAGAAATACAATTTTATTGGAGGCTGAAGATTTAATTTCCACCTTACGTAGAGAGCCATAAACGGCATGCCTGTTTTACATTTTGCATAGTATTTGATATATGTAATTCCTGGCCTAATTTTAGAGTTTGAAAGGTGGAAGAATCACAATATGTAGATTCAAATTCTTCAACACTTCAGCCACAGATGACATTTTAAAAATGAGCAATTTTCTTTTTCTTAGTCATGGATTTGAAACCCTTGTTTCCCTTCCCGGAGCTCTGCACCACATCCTTTGCAGGTCTCCCTAACTAGGTGAGCCACAAAGCCACCTAAAGGACGCCCTCATGTTAGAACAAATGCTTTCTTTGTTTAAAGCAGTCTACTAGATGGCATCCTACTAAAACCTAGGATGATCAGGCAATATGGATAGTCTGCCTTCAATTGTGCCTGATATCTGTCAGGGTCATATGTTAATATCTGTTCAGATGTATGTATTTCAAATAAAATAATTTGTAAACACATTGGAATGACTGAATGTGAAAGAAGTAATCAAATAATGTTAGCTGTAAGGCTATATCCACACTGGAATCCAAATTTGGAGGATTTTGTTATTCTCTTTTTTTCAAACGTATTAATTATAGGACACACACACACACACACACACACACACACACACACACACACACGGAAATATTGCTCTTCCATCTGTTTGCTTTTGCATCATTAGTTCTCTCCATCAACATTTCATACCTCCTCTTTACCACCAGGTGGAGCCCTTTGTTTATGGACATGTGTCCATTTCCTTTTTCTCAAAGATGCTACCAGATAAATAGCTGCAGAGCTAAAACACTGTTGCAAACACAAAAATTTAACACACAGAGATAAAAAAGTAAAGCTTTTCAGGCATTGGTATAATAAACCTTGCTTTGAGTCCTATTACTACTAGATTTAATGGCTACGCATTTTCCTATTTATAACTCCTGCACACCAAACAGCACAAAATAATATGTTGTGTGTGCCATAAACAGTGTTGCTGCAGGCCTATTTTATGTAGTACTATCGTTTTTATAATCTCAAATGTCTGGCAACTACAGTCAAAGAGCNAAAAAAAAAAAAAAAAAAAAAAAAAAAAAAAAAAAAAAAAAAAAAAAAAAAAACACCAAAACCTAAAAAACCCAACCAAATACTATATGCTATAAGCCTCAAGTTGTCTTCAGTTTTCCTTCGGACAAAAGAGAGTGGCAATTCAGCTGTAACAGATGGCAATGTAAAAAAAAGTCTTCTCTTAGTCAAATTCATCTCTCTTCAATTTGAGATCCAGTTAAGGGTATGTCAAAATCCATTTTAGCTTTGATTCTATTTAGGAGCTAATTAAATTGAGTATTATTAGCACGGATATATTATTCAATTATTTTAATATTCTTATTTTAAGAATTTAATCAAAGCTCTTCTCATGAACAAAAAGCAATCATATTTTAAAAACCGGAACCCCAATTTGCATGTGCAAATAACTGTGGAATGAGCTCACCTAAACTATCTTGCCAATGACCTCAACCTTGATCTAGAAAGATTGTTTAGGCACAAGTAAAACATTCACATTCTCTATGCTAACTCTCTGTTGGATCTATTCTCAAGGTAGTTTACTTATGGCAATGTTGAAAGGCCTTTTAATAATGTGTGTATTTACCAACAATATTGAGTTACATAATTAACCAGAATATCATTTGTTCCATTTTTAATTTTAATAAGGATTGTCTCTCTTTGTGCTTATATTCGCAAAATTTTGTTTAAGCATCTGCAAAGCAGTGAGTGGAGGAAGATTTGCGTACGTGATTTCTTTAGTCAGTCTCCTAGCCTGAGAAATTTGGCCTTTCTATTGGTATACGAACTGGTTCTTCGATCAGAGGCTGAATGCGAAGGAGTCCTTATACAACAAAATGCTAGAACCACCATTTTGCCGTCTGCTCGCATACAATAAAATGGTGGCACAGAAAACAGTGAACACATTGTGCCCATGAGAGTTGTCTGACAGTATTCTACTCTCTAACCCAGATTATCAAGCTGCTTTTAAAAATACTGTTACCAAGTGGCTAGAGGTATTTGCTTTTATATCCATATATAGAATGCACGTGTGTGTGTGTGTGTGTGTGTGTGTGTGTGTGCGTGTGCATTTCGTGTGTGTATGAGATGCTGAAAGAACTGGCTGTGCACATTTGACGAAGTATAGAAAGAACTAGTCAAAAATTAACACTCAAGCTGAGAGTGAAAGCAAACCTACGTAAAAAGCACAGGTCCTAGAAATTGCTTCTAACAGTTCACAAAAGCTGTATAGTGAATTTGGCCTTGATAACTCCTTTCATTTTAGTATTCACTGCAAGCAACTTTGAGCTAGGAAACTGAAGGGAGTTGATATTCTTTTTCTTTCCTAATGTCCTGTAAAAATTAAAAGCAAGCCCACATTTGACTCTCACCTGGGAACTCCACGGTCTCACTTTTTACAGAGGGGAAGGAAAACCAAGGACCAATATTTCTTTCCTCTTTTACTTCTTCTGCTCTTATTTTTAATCATTACAAATGCTGCCTTGGCTCTTTTAAAGTATGAAAATTCTCTTTTTTCTGCAGTGCTTCAGACTCACGCAGACTCCTTGGGGATACAGTGAGGAGCTAACCAACTGCACATGGGAAATGAAAATGTTCGTGGTTAGAAAAACTGCAGTCTTTGGTAATTTTCCACATGGAGTAGAAGTCATAAGTGACTTTTTTTCTTTTAAATATAATGACTTGAGTACTTGATATAGGGTCGAAGGCTCAGATTTGAACATGTGAATGTACTAATGTGTTTTACAAAATTTAATTTGACTTCTTTCTATAAACATTTTCACTGTTTTCAAGTGCATAATAAATAGGTTAAAACAAGACACCCTCCCTCTGCGATCCCCCCACTTCCAGACAGAATTATAAAAGGCTACTGTCTGTAAATGAGAAATAGCACTGTAGGACCCACCAGCAGGTTATGCAATATGTGACATAGACCACCAGGGGCTGAACTGAAACCGCTAATATTTTTTTCATAGCATCATTAGCTAGAGTTAAACAAGGTGTCAAAGTGGAAAGATGGGGAGGTTAACTTGGCTCACTGTATTTTGCCTTTATATTAATTATTTTGTTGCATTAAGATTAAACACTAATATTCAATTTTATGACTTAAGCGTGTTACCCAAATACAGTACTTTTCATCTTTTTAGATTATTAGTGAATTATTTTGTTATTATTATCTAAACTTGATTTTCAATAAATATGAAAATTCTCCTGACAAAAATGCAATTTAAATTTAAGGCTAAGGAGGGGTTATTAGTAAAAATTTTCCCTGTTGTACTCTATGAGATAAAATTGATTTTTTTTTTTTTTAATTTAGATCTTAAATCAAAATCTGCCTCCAAACAAAGTGAGTGAGCCCAGGGCTTGTGGAGTGAGTGTGCATGCGTTCTTGACCTCATGTTGGCAGTCATCAGGAAAAAATATGTTCTCTTTATAATAGCTGCTTTACAATTTGGGACATTACGAGGTTTTTACGTGCACTAATATTACCTGCCCCATGTACCTTAAATAAAGCCAACGCAATAAATTTAGGATCGTGACTGAGAAATAAATGCCATGTCAGTAAACCTCAACCAGATACCAGAAGAAGGATTATGTGATTGTTTGGTCCAAAAATTAAGTTTCATGTCTTTAATTGGTGTCATATCCTGTCCTACGTATGTTGTGCTTAAATCAAAGGCAACCACATTAACCTGGAAAGGAAACATAATAACAACTCCTTTCATCCCCTGCCTCAAAAGTTTTTATGCTCAACCTTAGTTTTTGTTAAAACACTTTCAGACAAAGACAACAGGAAATAGTAAGCATGGCAACACCATGAAAATAATTTTCGGATGCACTATTTCTCTCCATGTTCAAAGAATGAGTTGTACAGACTGCGGAGGAAACTGATGTATCATTAAACCCGGTGCAGACAAAAATCACCACCATTCCAGCAAAATGGATACTCCTGTTCATTTTCTAAATCTTGGTTCTAACCAGATGAAAGACAGGAATTAACTCGGTCTCTCACATCAATGGCCTGAAACGGTGGCGTTATCACGGTACATTCAAAGGGAATCAGGAGTATCTAACAACAACTTTAGGAGCAGGAATGCAATTATAATTGACAGACAGATGTCTGGTCGGGCTGCTACAACTACCCATCAAGACTGCAGATGGTCTTGAGATCTTTGCATCTAAACACCGAGTCCAAGTGAATGATATACAGATAAACAACAATACTACAAATCATCAACACAAACCAAAAAAGTCGCTGTGACTGATAAAGATTTCAGATGTTAAGAGTTAGCCAACTCACCTCCTTACTCTCCCCTTTCCCTCCTAACCAAACAAAAAGCTTGTTAGTGGTTGAGGGCCCAGCAGGAAATGTTTGGACACCCAGTGCCAAACACTAGTCCTTCACTAAAGTCTTTAATATACTTTCATGTTTGGATTACAGAGGCAGAAAAGGCTCCAGTAGAAATTACTTTACATGTGGAATATTAATAAATGGGCTAACTCTATTTATGTTTATTATACTTCCTCCTTAATCAAGAATTACCTTAGAAGAGTACCTAAAATTCAAAGAGAAAGAAAATTTAAATATCATTAAAGCAATGACTGGCATAAAGCTTTTTGTTCCTCGAATATGTGTTTCAAAAAAAAAAAAAATTGAGTGGGTTCTCCTAGTAGATTAGATAGCATTTCTTAACCTAGCTAAATACACACATTTCTTCATGCTGAGATTCCCTGTTATCTTGAAACACTTTTCTTTTGCACAGATTTGACATGAATTTGCACTTCATAAACTACTACAAGTAACAAGCCATTCTAATCCAAATGTGGATAAAGAATTTTGGGGAAAAACTTAGTAAAAATGTCTTATTTTGTAAAGCAGTTTGACATTTTAATTAATTTTATGGTGTTGGGCAGCTTCAAAAATAATGTAATTATATTCAACCTAGTTATTCTTTTAGTGAGCATGGGTGGATATTTCAGCACCATCAACCATTTTGCATTTTTCATAAGGACTCTTCGAGTAACTAAAAATTATGCCTTTTCAAGCAAACCAGTTATAATGAAGTTAATCCAAAGTTCTTAGATTACATATTTCAAAACATTTCCCTGATGTGACATTCTTCTCCAGGGCTCTACCCTCCTATTGTTGTTGGTTCCAAACCCATTTTGAGGTCTCAGCTTTTTCCATGCGATGTCAAAACCGGAGGCCTTTCAAAGAAGCTGCTGTGAGCAGGAGGCCCTTTCTGCACAGCCAGCCTGACAGTCCCTCCAGTTGCTCTCAGAGACTTGCTTCATGTGGATACACAGAGCAATTCTCCAGACACAGATGCATCTGATGCTCTTTCCTGAAAACACTTTCAGAAAATATGCTGACCAAGAAGAAACAGCAGGGGTGAGAGAAGTGGCCAGAGCACTTGAAACATTTTAACAAGCACTAATTAAATGTCGTGCTTAAAAAATATGGCTTAAGAAAGCCAAATACAATAACTTCTTACAGATGGTTTTAGGAACTAACAAGACCTGTAGGAAATGGCGCATTAAGATTAGTGTCCCCAAAGTCTCCTACAACCATTAGTGACTAGAGGTGCTGTGCACGTTAGAAAGAAATAATCAGAATCTGTCTGATGTGAAGCTGTTTGTTTCTTTTCTCATTTCTCTCTGAAGGGAACTGCGAATCTGTCAGTATATTACACAGTCAATACAGACACAGCCAGCCAATGGAATATAAAAAGAGCATTAGCGACCTTGAAATCTATTTTTTTTTTCTGATGGGGTACAAAGCCATCCTAAAAAATAATTGTGAGTATCAAGAAGACAGGGACTGTGCTTTGTCATATACATATGACAATGCCAACATAGTGGGCATTTTATAACTGTTCACTCATTTATTGAACAAACATTCTTTCAGTGGTTACCCTCTGCTGGCTATGGACTATGATTTGGAGATAAAGTAGACAGATACAGTATCTACCTTTCAGGGTGTGGAAGTTGTGTAAGGTTATTTGTTGAGATGGATGAATGGATGGATGGGAAAATGTGTGCTGGGGAAAAACAAGGTGTTTCTCAGACACAGGTCTGGTGGTCTAGTCTGATATTCCTTTAGGATGAGACCTTTGATCTGAGCACATTCAAAGAAATATAGAGGCAGATTCGCCAGGTGAGACGGCTCACGACAAACCCAGTGGCAGTAATTACTCCCAACATGGGCCTGAAACTAGGGGCTGTCATGGAAGTCTAAGCTTCCGATGAGGGGGCTTTGAAATTAAGTGAGATTTTCCACCATCTTAGAACCTATTCAACATTATTATTAGTACTAGCTTTCTTGGCAGAATCTAGAAGAAGAGCCTCCGGTAATAAAAGAAAATACAGACCTAATATTTAAACATTTTTAAAACCCAAAGTATAACTAAAAGACTAAAGGGTGTGTGTGTATATATATATGTCTGACTCTATTGTTAAGATGACACCTCTTGTTTCCAGTTGCTTGTATATTACCCCTTGGGACGATGTGACTTAGCGGCCCAAACTGCCTTTCACGCTAGCAGGCTTCTTGATCTCTTTACTGTTGTTTGTCTTAATTCTACTCCCATTTGCCATGTATTCAACTGTTTGATCCTAATATTCTACACCTTGTCTATACCCATGATGCAAATTGGGGTTCAGATGTGAGATGACTGTTAGAAGCAGTTAAGACTCAATGGAGGGGAGACTGGAAATCGTCAAACCTGCACTCTCCAGAGTAGCCAGCAGAGCGCTTTGGGGACAGAAGGAGCTTTGGGCAGGGGTTCTGTCACAGAAGCTCTGTCGGGTCAAGCTGGTCGGTTGGAAATAATGAGTCAATCTAGCCAGGCCATTGGGGAGGTGCGGGGAGATACTCAGTGAAAAAAACTTCTACCAACTTCCATGTTTTCCATAAAAGAACTAGTTAACTAGATTTTCCTTTCCAGCTGGTTGCTTTGCAGTATCATGAAAAGGAATTTCCAAATGATTGGGTTGATGGGCCAGCAGTCCCTGACCCCACAGAACCACCTGTGCCATGTCACTCCTGGTTATCAAAACCACATACCAACCACCACCACCTACCCCATAAAAACATCCTCATTAGAATCAACAGAAGAAAATAAACTTGCTTTGGAGGTGGTGGTATTGTGCATTTCATACATTCATACGTTCAACAAACATTCACTGTGAAACTCTTTGGTGTCATTTACTGAATAACTCTACACATGCGAGTTGGTAGGAAAAAAAAGGCTGCTGAAGGAGCTCATAAGGGAAAAAATTATCAAAGTTGTAACATTACAAAAGTTTCAGCCTTGGGACAATCCAAAACCTAAGGAAAACAAGGCTGTTTTTCTCTAATGTCATGGACTAGGACAGTGTTTCAGGTAATACCATTGATGAAGATGATGAGCTGATGCGGATGCTGGTGCTACAGTTCACATGGCGAGGGCACTGTGCACAATACTTTTGTTATTTAATTGCTGTAACAAACCTGTTAATTTGGACTTATTATTCCCATTTTACAGATGAGGAAACTGAGGCCCAAAGAGACTAGGCACCTAGAGCCAGTGATATCTAGTAAATAGAGGAATCCAGATTGAACTTCACAGTCATCTTGCTCCAAAGCCCACACCACTTTGCCTGCTTTCTAATTTGATCGACATGCTTTTGGTTGAGGCCATTTAATATTCAAGTCAAAGTCTAAATGATTTTCACTTATACATGTGAGAACTGGGTGAATTTTTTTTTTTAGCTAGGTCTGGAAGACCATTAAGACAATCTTTTAAATGCATATTTAAATGCCACATTTCCACGTATTGTCTGAATCTTAGTAATATTTCACGGGCTCCAAATCTCATTCTTTGTGTTCACTTTTACATCAGACTTCTCCAACGAGGTACCACAGATGTAAGGTGTTGCCCTTCATGTCTAGATGGCACAGAACCGCCCCAAAGCCGGCCCCTCAGCAGCTGTGACAGTCAAGGAGTAACCCCACACGTGCAGCTTAGCAAGATGCCACCCAGAGGTCTGAGACACTGGCAGGGAGGAAGAAAGAATGGAGGAGAAAAGAAGAGAAGGTGAGGGAAGCATAGACAAGAATGCAAGGGAAAGAGAGGGACAGAAAACTGCAAGCAGCCATCTGCCACCACCTCCCACCTGGCCTCCCCAGTCACAAGCTAGCCTCCTTCCAAGTCCTTCAGCAGAGAGCTGTGTTCAGAAAGAAGCAAATGGGGCATGTGGAGGCAGAAGACCCAGAAGTCTTGGCTTGTTATCTGAAACGTTTGAACTCGGGCAAGCCATGAACTTCTCTAGGTCTTAGTTTCCTCATCTGTAAAAATGAAATAAGAATAAGGTCCATTTCACCAAATATTGAACACCTAATGAGATCATGTATTTTTAACAGCTTTATTGAGTTATAATGGACATATAATAAACTGCACATGTTAAGTGATGATGCATTTGAAGAGAAGCATTTGTAAACCATAAAACTTTCATCTCTACCAGGCTCAGAATCCCACAATAGCTCTCTAATTTATTTAAGCCATTTTCTGTTTGGTTTTTAGGAGTCTTCATAACTGGTCTGCACCTTACCCAGCCACCTCATTTCTCACCATTTTCCAATAGAGACTCTGATAACAATGAGGCCAGTCTTCTTCGTTATTTCCAATGGATTTTCCCTGGAACACCAACAGTGACCACAAAGCTCCTCCACTCATCTTCAGCATCGTCATTCTCCTGTATTTTTTCAGCCTTTGAACACTAAATACTCTGACAATGTGCTGTCCTATGTGCCAGGGATGCTTTTGAGAGCAAGAAAGACAAGTTCATTGCTGTCAAGGGGCCTCTGAGAGAGCTCTTGACTGTAAACAGGGTGTTCCCCTGCCAGCACCCTCCTCCCCACATGAACCCGACAGCTCTGGTGCCCTCTCCTCTTTGAATTCTCTTTCAATTACCATTAACTCATTATTTTATCTCTTTTTTTCCTAAAGCTCTTGCAGGTTGTTTCATATAACTTAAGGTATGGTTTTATTTTTTAAAATTCTCACAGGTGTAAGCACTGTCCACGAAGCTGTTTTTTCCATATTCTTATAACCCAGAGTAGATATCAAATGCTTGTTGATTTCAGAAGAGCACATCAGAAAAGCAGGGCACGTGTCAGAAACTTTCCCAGGGAACGGGACCCACCATTGCCCCTCAGTGGCACCTGTATGGTGGGCTGGTCAGCCCTGCTGGGAGGGCGGCACCAGCGAGGACAGTCTGATTCACGGCTTGTCCAAAGCCAGCTACAGGGGAAACCATGCTCAAGGACATCTTCCTGCTGCCAGCAAAAGGCGAGTGTCTCCTAGCAACCGGCTTCCAGCGGCTTCCTGTCCTGGGAGCCTCCCCATGCTCACAGCTTTGTGTCCTGGGGTTTTGTATTTTGGCCTTGCTAATCACTGTGTTTATTCTAGATTCTGAACATTGAGGAATAAATGCAAGCTAGCTGCTGATGTTGGAGGGGAGATACCATTTCATTCGTAACCTCTTTTCAGCAACCACTCATGACTTTCATGGAACGGAATGTTTGGCCTTAGTCTAAAATGAGTGAATATTTTTTTTTAATATTTCATTTATATCAAGGCACTTGGCTTGAAAGATACATAAAAAAGAAAAAGCACACATTCTTACCATCAAATAATTGAAAAGTACTTTTCAAAACAGATGCACTATCATTCAAAACCTGTTACAGCAATAAACTCTTAACTTGGCAAATTCACAGATGCAGAAAGAAAGGCAAGGTGAATTTGAAGAAAATGGTTCAAAGGACCTTAAAGTTTTGGTGGCTTAAAATTATGTCTGCTGCAATATGGGTTAAGCATTTGTTTCCTCTGTGTTCTTCCTAGAGATTCTAATCTTAGTTTCAAGGTATATGTGACTACATTTTTATTTTGGTGGGATTGAAGTCTGCTGTTGTTGCTGCTTTTTAACGTTTTCTCTTGTTTTTATCAAATATTCATCAAGACACAAATTTCTCATCTATTAAAAAATTAATCAGACTTCACAGTAAAGAGCTCAAAACTATATCTTTTATTCAAAAAACCCATAAATTAACGTTAAAAGTCTGATTAGCTTTCTCGTTCAATAAGGAAAACTCAGACTTAAGGTGAGTTGAGTGCCCGGAGTTAAATGTATGAGAGGGCCGGTAAACCCCAGAACTCTTTTCCAGCAAAGCCACCAAAGCCTGGTGCTGCCTGGGGTTCCCTCAGCAGCAAATTGAGGTTTGGAGTCTGCCACTGCTGTATTTATGCAGTGAGCTTAGTCTTTGCAGACTTGTGAGTTCTTCGGAGGTACTCCTCAATTCCTCCCCGCCATTTCCCTCCCCCTTGTTCCAGCAGTAACAGCCACAAAGTCATGAGTCCAAGATGAATTCAAACTGTTTTGGCTGTAGTAGAGTTTCTCTAAATCTAAGACTGACTTTTGCCTTCTCAGGAACAGTATAGGATTTACCAGACAGTGCCAGTGACTGCCATCTTTTCAGAATCTACTTCTGAAATTTATCCTTGGATGGAGTTTCTTCTTAGGGGATATTGAACATTTCTTAGAATAACTCATAGGCTCCTTAGCTTCCTCTTTTGGGGTTCTGTATATATTTGTTTCAGGGGTGCAGAATGAATCACATGGCTACAGCAGAGAACTCCTGCATGACTCTTGCTTACTCATTAAAGAAACCCGTATGTGAATCAAGGCTTTCCTTATGGTCTCAGGCTGTTCTTCGTTCCCTGAAACGGTCAGAACACCCATCAAGTATCTTGGAAGAATGTGTATCTTTAAAGGCCATAAAGGAAGAACGCTTGATTAAAAGGAAAAACTGCTCTGCCACCCACTTGTCTGAGTTCTGCTTTCGTTATCTTTAATCAATATGTAAATCTGTTCACTTGATGTTTTAATACTAGTTGAGGTAAATTCAGCTTCATCGTGTTTTTCCAAAGAGGATAAGCAACCCTGATTTTTTCTGGCCCTTTTCAAATATCTACATGTAGTGGTGGAATGAGCCGAGGACAGGAAAGGCCCTGGGAGACAGTCTTGTACAGTGGTTCTAGTATTCCAACCACTGCACAAGGCTCATTCAAGAATAACAGGCATGGGTCCCAGCCTTAATCATTTCCATGTTCATTATGGTTTACACATTAATTATAAATGACCAGATTGATTAGGAACTCTTTAAAGCCAAACAGATTGGGAGGCAGTGCAGGGTAGTGCTAACTGTATAGGTTTGACATTCCCATAGCCTTGGACTAAACAGCCAGATTTGTCATTTACTAGCTGTGTGACCTTGGGAAAGTTACTAGACTTCTCTGAGCCTCATATTCCTTACCTATAAAATAGGGATTGTGATAACTACCTATATGAAAATCAGTGTGAGAATAAAATGAAACAACGGATGCAAAAGATTTAGCACAGTGCCTATAATTACTGTTCGTTGAATAAAAGACTGTAATGCATACTGCTTTGCTATGTACGGTAATATTAATTGTCTTACCAGTTGTCTATTACGTGCAAAGCACTGTGGTGAGTGCTATAGATACCCCCCAACATTTTGGATGCTCTCATTTCTCAAGAACTTCATAACCTAATTGCTCATCAAGGAGACAACATAGAAACCCACAGAAAAAGTAAAATGGCAGTTGGATAAAACTTCTCTTGGAGTGCTGTCCACCCTCAGTAGTCAAGTCCACACCTGAGGCTGAGTGCTTCAGTTATTGCTTCATGGGTCATATCTGAACCAACTAGGGCAGTCAGTGAAATAACATTCAACAATCATCCAACAAATATTGATTGACCTACTATGTGCCAGGCACTGTGCTAGGTGATGGATATGTCAGTCTTCCTGGAGGTTTTTTTTTAGGAAGCACTCAGGGTCTGTTTTCAGCATTCCATATGAATTAACTCTTAACTTTTCAAGAAAACTAGGTGGGGGGTATTAGCATCAGTCTTGGTCTACAGATGAAAAAAACTAATCACAGACAGGTTACATAACTTGTCCAGGGCCACACAGTAATAGCAGAATTGGATTGGAACCAAGCAAAGTAGTTCTAGGGTCTGCCTCAATAATACCAATACCTTATTACTTTGTAACAGCACCTTGTCTTATGAGGTGACCATTGCATGCCTCTGGTGTGGTTCCTTTACTCCTGTTTTTGAAGATGGAGTCCCTAGATAAAAAGGGTAAGGCTTCACTCTCTTCTTTCCTTTCATCACTGAAGACCTGAGAAGGGACTGTAAAGTCCCTGTGGACACTAGTTAGCCCTTCATTAACCAAGCTGTGTGTCATTAGTTATCATATGTAAGCCGATCTCTTGCTGTTTTGAATAGGAGTTAAAAACATACTTTGATGCATTAGAAGGATCTACCTTAGGGGAGGTTTACTTTATAATCAAACACAACAGATTCCTAACTTGAAAGCTACTGCAGGCTTTTAAGTATTATTTAAATTGTCCTAGACATAAATTACTCATAAAATTGAACTGTCACTTCATAGAAGAATGAAAATTAATATGCTCCTCTTGATTCCTGAACTTGAGCATAAATTATCTTATGCAAAACACTCTGGAGTTTGGAGAGCTAAAATTAGAACCTTTTTCTCTGCTCAGTCTCATTCTCATGTCTCATGTGGTAAAAGGCAAAGAAAACAAGCCATCAATAGTAAGCAGAATGAAGAAAGAATGTTTAGTCAAGCCTAATATCACTTTCTTTCTTAGTTCTTCAACTGTTAGGGAAACAATTTGAAAAAGAGAAAAAAAGAAAAACTGACTCATATTTGCAAATGGAAAATATCAGAAAAGGAGATCAATGGCTGCCCAAATGATCTCAGGACATAATTTTTTTAAAGGGAGGGCTGCAGACCTTCAGACATTCTTTACAGAATCTAGATCATCACAGACACACAGGAAACTATTAGACCAGGCACTAGGTTTTGTCCATGGTTAGCAAACGACATACAAAAAACTAAACTGCTCCCTTGAAGTTGAAATCAAAGAGCCTCATGAGTAGCCTTCTGCATATCTGGCATGAGAGAGAACACACATGTGCAATGGAGGCAATCCAGAGAGAGGCGTGCTTCCCAGAGGCTCTTTTAAACAGTGACAGATTACAAAATCCTAATGTGATACGTTGGAACATGAAACACACACACACACACACACACACACGCTTGTGAAAAACCCAGCTGAAATCCTTAAAAAGCCAAAGTTTAGAAGAACACGTGCTGTGGATGCGACAACAGTAATTTCAAAATCACTCTGTTTATGAGTCCATTCTTCACCTCTTTTTATCACTTTGACACGCTCTTTAGGAAATAACAGAGAAAGAGAAATATGAAGCTGAAGACAGAAAATTTAATTATAAAACAAAGCCACCCACCTTGCTTTCGGGGTCAGGAGATACAATGGCCTTCTTTTGCAGCAAGAATGAACTTAACACCCGTGTGCTAAATGATCACACATCTATTTAAAAGAAAAAGAAATGGTTTTGTTTAAAAGAAATGAATATTTTATATTCTAAGTCCCTCTCATTGCAAGTCTTACCAAAAAATAAAATTAAAAGCAGCGTATTGTGGCTCTCTGGCACAAGGCAGAAAGCCTAGTCCTTAAGTCACTATTCTCCTGTTTTGCAATACAAAATCAAAAAGCAACAGCAAAAGGTGTTTGGCAGGTGGGAAAGGGCCTTAAAACACCTTGTGCCCTCCTGGGTCCCTCCCAATGCCTTCAGTGTGGGCTGTGGAAGCAACGCTGCTCAACACCAATGTCACTACAGGCTGCTTAAATGCCACAAAAGTACACTTAGAAATGAGAAGAAAGTGGGGCCGGGCGCGGTGACTGACATGGATATGTACAGCCAGCCCCACTGCCACTAGAACAGCCTTAAATGCCCACACAAGGAGAATAAAAAGAAAAGCACATTTTGCAATAGAATAAATTCTTTTTTTTTTTTTTTTATTGAGACCGCAGAAAGTCACATGACCCTGCATGTAGCCTTTTAGGAAAGCAACCGAAATGGTAAAGCCAGGATGGGGGCTGCCTGCTTCCTCCCGCGGCCTTTCAGCCCGTCCTGCCGCGTGTCCACATTCTTCTGGGCGCATCTGTGGAGCTATTAAGTGGGATAATCCCTCTGGCCTTTGATACATTTCTGGACATGATTATTTCATTACTCGCAGTATATCAGTAGGATCATAATAAAAAGGACTTCTGACAACCTGCCAAGAGTTTTGTGGCCTTGTAAACACAAAAGTGCTCTAATAAAATTTTATTAAGTGTTAAAAAGTCATAAAAAGTGAAATAACATAAACTACAAAATTTACTGTCCTCAGCAAATGCTGAAAATATCTTCCACAGTAAAATTAAATTAGCATGTAATAGAGAAGCGGTGTGGAGTGGATTTAAAAGAGGATCCAGGGAAAATGACACCGTAACCCAATCAGGGTCACGGGGATTTAATTCGGATTTTTCCCCCTAAATGTGAATAAATGTGTTGATTACAGACGAGAGCTCCGGGGTTACTGGAGTCTCACACATTGTCAATACTTCGAAAGAAATAATATATTGCAGATTGTAACGAGCACCCGGAGCCGGCGAAGGGCAGGGCGTCCACTAGGGCGCGCTGAGAGACCGGGAATCCCCGCAAGGGCGCCCGCGCCGCCCGCCGCCCGCCGCCGCGCCCTCGCCCCCCTCCAAATCATATTTACAGTTAGGGGTTTTTTTTCGCTCTCGCCTGTGACATTTTCTCCAAATCGGAAGAAAATGAAGCGTAAGTCGAGCTTTGCCGCAGGCAGCCCTCGGTCTCCGCTCTGAGATTCGGGGGCCAGGAGTAGGGCGCCCTGCCCGCGGCAGTGCTAAGCTCGGGGAACGGGGTGTGGCCCTCAGCGAGCGCCCTGGGACCTGCCGCCCCGCCAAGGGAGGCCGAGGAGCGGGCGAGGGCGGCGTCTGGCTCTGCGTGGGGCGCGGGTGCGCTCCGAAGGCCGCGGGCCACTGGCCTCGCCGCGGGTTCAAGTGCGTCCGGGTTTGGACGACGCGGCTTCAGGAGTGCGTTCTCTCTTCTGCCCAGTCCCTCCCCGGAGTTCAGCGCATCCGCAGCCCCGGGGACCCCTCTTCCCGGCCCTCCCGGCCGCGCTGGGCCGCCCGCCTGGGGCCCGACCCACCGCGCCTGTCTCCGGTTAGTGACCCTGGCGCGAGGGCGAGGGCGGGCCACCGGGTCCCCGCTTCTCCCAGGCCCAGATCCCGGCCCACGCACGAGGCTCCTGCGCCCATCGTAGAGGCTCCGCCTGGAAAAGAAGTCCGACTTCCTCTCCAAGCTACTCCGAGGAGACTCGGGAACCGCAGGAAATGACCCGCACTGCCAGCCTGCGCCTTTGCAGCCGGCCCTCGCTTTGCTGAAGACAAGCAGCTCTCACCAAAGTCTTGCCTCCCCCTTCCCCGAAAGCCCTGCTCAGGTTTGTAAAGAGGGGTGCGAAATCTGAAAAGTATTTGTCTTCTAGGGATAGAGATGTTGGTAAGGGGCCCAGTGAAAGATGGGTGCTTTTTAGCTCATCAACGCGCCACGTCTTGCTTTGCAGCTCCAAAATGATGCCCCCGCTGCTGTCCGAAGGGTCAGTATTAATGCGTTAAGTGAAATGGGAAATAAATGGGCAGTCTCACATTTCGTGGCATCGTTTTTATAAGGGGATGTCCAAAGTTTTAAGTTGCTTTTAAGAATTAGCCACATCTCACCGGAAAGTTAATATTTTTTTTATAAACTCATTAATAAAGCCTAGAAGAAGTAAGTTAAAGTTAGTTACCTCGCAGATCCTCCAGTCTCTTGTAGAGACCTGCGCAGGTTACTAGGATGAGGACGACTTGCATTTTTAATTTTCTAGACTAAGTGCAAGGGCATTGAGTTTTGAGGTGGCAAGGTCAATGTTCAAGAGCAAATGGAACAGCCAAGCATCTCTCAATAAGCAATATTCACTTATTAACACCTAAGGCTGAAATAAATATAATTGATTTACAGTGGGAAATATATGCCCATGTTTTAGACTTTTTTTTCTTATATGAATTATATGAAAAGGGATGTTCTTTAGTGATTTTAAAAAACCCACCTGTTTATTGTTATTTGCAATTTGAAATAGCCGAGAGCAGGGGTGCTAGCTAAAAAGGCAAACAAGTCAACTTCAGTGTGGCTTGACATTTACTATCAAAGCTTTGAGCCCAAGGAAAACAGAATTTAAAGGAATCCATGTAAATAATAAAATTTCATTGTGACTCAATGTCCCTGCCTCTGGGGAAGGGACAGATGACACTCAGTGACTGGCGTGGAGCCATTCCTTCTGCAGATGCAATTGTGGATATGGTAGGCCAGGGCTGCCTCTGGACAGCAAGTTCTTGTGGACGTACAGAAACAAATGTTTTACTAGCTAGGATGTTCTCAATAGTTTACACTAAAAGTTTTGCATGTGGAAATGTACGATAAGTATTTCTTCTAAAGGGAAAGTTTCAAAAGGAAACTTTATACTTGTGTTATTTTTTTCTGTGTTCAGATTTCAGATTAAAGTTCGTCTGTCTTTCAAAAAAATTTTCATAAATATTAAAACATTGCAGCTCAACTATTATTTTTAATTCTTTTGAGCTACATGTTTGCTGTAAGTAGTTTTTAAAGTAAAATTAATATAGTCCTGTTTAAGGAGTTTAATGGAGAGAACAGGATTTCCAAGCTCGTAAATGCAGTCTATATAAAATAGTGAGATCAAAGTTTTTTGTTAAGAAATTTGAGAATTTATACATTTTGAATGAAGATAGAAACTCGTTTTAAAAGTAGTTTTTCCACACCATTTCCCTTCCCCCAAAAAGAATTCAGAGTATTTTCCGTAGTCGAAAAATGCTATAATCAGATATAAAAATTATTACCATAATATATAGTTCTCTCGATATGGTGGATAGTTTTTAATATCTTATGAAGAAAGTAGAATTATATTTGAAGCCCACTGAATGTTTGAAGGAATGGAAAAAAATGTTTCTAAACACATTTTACTGCTGAAATCTGTAAGACTATTAAACTGTGCTGGTAATTGTATTCTAAGTGGTAGAAGTATTTTTTCCAACTGCTTTTTAAACTTTGAAAATTTATATGTATTTTAATTAGCACTTTTAAATGTTCCAAATATTTAGCTATATCAGCTATATGATAAAAAAATTATTGGAATTTGTTCCATACTACTTTCTGCATCAACAGTTGAGAAATATTTTATACTAATCTTTTTATATATATGGGATAAATTTGAACATGTGCCTTTTTGGTGTAAAAAAAATCCAAATTCATTTCTCTCTTGAAAACTTAGCATCAATCTTCATCTTATTTTTTTATGCACATAATTTGGACATGCCAGTTTGTAGGAAAGTTTTAAGATAGTGCAAGTTTTATATGGAAGAATGTATATTAAGGTATGAAATAGCTAATAGCCAAGATTAAATCAGGAGGTGTGGCATTCACTCCTTTGCATGATGACTTTAAAGGTAGTCTTGCACTCAGGAAGGATTTCTTATGCTCTGTATTTATGAATATCTAAATGATTCTGCCTTGCTGCAACTTGAAAACTCTATAACCAAATACCAAATTTATGTATTTTCAATGTGACTAAGGCTAGGAATATGAGAAGCAGATTGGTTTTATGAAAGAAAGCAAGCATTTACAATTGTGTTTTAAAATATAATCCTAATTTCAGCTTCTGACAGAAATCTTGTGGTCAACTCATCAGATCAGTTTCTAAATAGCATATAAAAACTACCTTTTCCACATCAGAAGTTCATATTTAGGTTTCCTTAACTGCAAAATCAGTCTAAAAGAGAGTGTTTTATGTGAAGGGCCATTTCATGTGTTGGTTCCATCGATTACATATGAATGTAGAAAAATCTTGTTTAAAGACCAGTAAAAGTGAGGAAATTCCAAGTCAGGCTGGCTAATTCCATTCATAATTCATCCCGAGTACCTGACCGAGGAAACTTGCAAACAGTTTATAGCTATGCATACAAAATAAGTTGACTTACTTTGTAAGCTGGAAGCAGAGTTAAGCATGACCTCCCTCCTTGGAAAGTCTTAAATTAATAAAATTACGGAATGTGGTTAAGCTTTTGGGTTTCCCAGGAATTTTCCAGTATCAATGCTTTTTGGATTTTTGCATTTTGAAAATGTAAGCACAGAAGGACAACTGTTTAGTCCTGAGATGAGGTTGGCTTTCACCCATCCATTTCCTTCCCACTTACACATTTGTTCACTAATTCTTCGAGTACTAGGGGACAGAGGCTCTGTCTTGAGAAAATAGCATATGCCATTTCTCTGCGCCCTTCAGTCATCCCCACTCCCAGCCCTCCCTTTATTCCAAGCCAGTTGGACAAGTATTTAGCATTGACACATGGTTCAAACTGCTGTATCCACAGCCCTAGGTACTTTTGGGGATTGGCAGGAAATCCATCCAGACTCTGCCTTCAGAGCTGGGAAAAACCACTGGGGAGCCCTATGCCTTGATATTGGAGCACCTCGAGGGTGTCTTTCCAATTTTAAGCAATCCTTCAGTTGTTTTCTAAGGCTACACTGTAGACTGATGCCTTTTCTTAGTTTTGATGTTTAGTAAGATTTCTTAAACATCTTGAGTAATTGTAATTTTAAACTAGACTAATTTTAAGCTCGAAAACTGGCCCAGAGAGAGTCCTTACGTAGTAACTTCAATCTGATGTGAACTCAAATGACTTTTTAAAAATAAGATGTTGAGAATATGGGTTTCTGGTGGAAAAGGCTGCCATCTACTTAGAATAGGATCCTTAGGATCAGCTAATACCCGCCAGACACACTCCAGTAAACTGGAACGAGCCTGAGGTGGAGTTACTGACTACCTGTTTTCCTGAATGTAGGTCATTTTGTGTCCTTACAGTTTAACGTTTGAAGGGATTTCCTGTCTTTGAAGTACAACAGTTTGTCACCTGCTTGGCTAGCTGCCTTAACAGTTGGGGCTCCTTTCCTACTTTGAAAGACTTAGTGACTCCACATTCCCTAGCCAGAGTTTCCCAGCTCATTGAATCCGTGATATCTGCAGCTCTGGGACCCTCCTCTACAAGTCAGTGCCTGCAGATCCCGTTCCAAGCTTCATTTCTCTAGCTCCAAGAGCCTAAAAGAAAAGCCCGGAGCCATACACTCACCTGGTTGAAGCCATAAAGAGGTAAGCTTTCATAATGTAGAGCCATATATCAAAATTCATAGCTTTTTAGAACTGGAGTAACTAGTGCTCAGGCATTCTAGTCACAGGCTAGAGCAAACACAGCAACTGGTATCAAATGTACCCTAGTGGCTGAAATCCATTTAAGCAACAAACAAACAAATGTCCTTTTAAGAATGTGGTGTTATTTTTACTTAGGAATGCATGACTTTATCGCCTTTATGATATGAATCTTACACTTCAATATTTCAAGTGAAAATTTGCCTATTTAAAAAGAAAATATCATTCACAAATGAACAGCGTATTAAAAGACAACTGTAAATTGCTTCTAGCAATGGTGGTCTGCTGAGTTTTACCAAATGATACCACATGTGCATGCCAAAGCTCTTTGTGAACTATAACACATTTCAATCAACTTGTCTGCTTGTCTGCCTTTACCACATCCACCAGCTAATCCTTGTGCTCCCACTGCAAAGGCTGTCCTCTTTTTGGAGAGGAACACCAATTGTTTGAAAGCCTAGACACAAAAAGGAATCTTCACAGTATCCCTCCTTAAGAGTGTTTTCATCTTAATATTAGAAGCTTATAAACTTTGGGGGATATAGAAGCTTATGAACTTTGGGGGATTTCTTTTCAGAGAACTGGACACGTGTATATAAAATTACAATATTTTGATAAGTGAGGGGAATAAAATAAAAATAGGTTTCAATACAATTATGGCTTAAGATCTTGATGAAATCAAGAAGAAAGTAGAAATCAAGTGCATCAAAGGAAGAAGGGTCAGGCTGAATTCTGTTTGTAATTTTTTCATAATAAATTGAAATGAAGTTTTTTCTGACTATATGTTTTCTTTTATGGATATTAATCCCTTTGATTCATTTAATTTCTCTGGAAGAAATTGTATAGGCTTTGTAACAGAATCTGCTCTACTGGGTTGTGTATGGGCACCTACCAGGTTGCTTTCTAGCTAGTATCATGTGAATCGCCTAGAGAAAATGCCCTTAGCAAACACCTTCAAAAAGCATTCATTCCAAGGGCACACCTCTTATGTCTCTTGCAAAGCAAGTGGTACTATGTCTAGGCAAGGAGTCAGACTCAGATTCATGCATTTATCTCAAGTTTTTTGGTGACCTTCTTCCTAGGTCCTGCTCTTGGCACCTGTAAGTCTAGTGTGTCTAAGTATTGGAATAGATTTCCAAGGTACCAAGTGAAAATTCCATCTCTAGTGTATGCTCCTGCACCTTTCATGTCGGTAAAATGTTCCAGTCTTTCCTTGATTACATCACAGATGATACGAGAACAGGACACAGGGGACAGGGAATTGCCAAACAGCTGGATAGCTCTGAAAACTCAGAGCACTTAAAAACACTTTGAAGTCATGCAGCTGCTCTTTTTAAAATTGTCTTCAGTGAAACTCCAAAACCCCAATAATACCAACCTTAAAAGCATCAGGAGTATTTTAATTGGGCAATAACCATCCATATTTTCCTTCTGATAAATTAAAGGGAATTAAGAATGAAATTTTATGATGATTATAAAATGTATTACTGACCCAAGGGACAAGAACAATTATGAAAAATATGTCCTACATATTTAGCATGAATATGAATTTAGACTTTAAACCATTCATCTTAAATGCTCAAACATCTTATTAAAGCTTATAAAATAATATTCACATAATGATAACAGAGTATCTTATAATCATGATTGATATTATATCATCAATATTACAGCAGGCTCTGTGCCAAATACTGAAATTGACTTGGTCTTTGCCTGTTGGACTTAGAATAAAAATAAATACATTATTAAAAAGATGAAACATGCTAAAATATTTTGCGCATTTGAGATTTTTTTTTCTTTCTCCAGTTAAAATTACTAACCATGAAAAGGAAAGGTGATTTTTACAAACCCTGGAAAACCTAGTGAGTTGGAATTTTACTACTAACTGTTGGAAGAGGATCTGATCAAAATTAAACTTTAATAGCCAGTAGCTGTTTGAGGACGAGTTCACCTTACATGAATACGGATCATCATTTGAGGATAACCCACCAAGCTTAGCCTACTGGTGGCCAGGCCCTAAAATAGGAGTCATCTTGGAGAGCAAGAGCATTTCTGTATTTGAGTTAATGCTACCCACCAGCCATCAAGATCAATTAACTCTTATAGTAAACTTTAAAAAACAAAACAAAACAAAAAACAGAGTCTCACTCTGTTGCCAGGCTGGAGTGCAGTGGCACAATCTCAGCTCACTGCAACCTCTGCCTCCCCAGGTCAAGCGATTATCCTGCCTCAGCCTCCCAAGTAGCCGGGACTACAAGCGGGTGCCACCATGCCCAGCTAAATTTTTTTGTATTTTTAGTAGAGATGGGGTTTCACCGTTTTAGCCAGGATGGTCTCGATTTCCTGACCTTGTGATCTGCCCACCTTGGCCTCAGAAAGTGCTGGGATTACAGGCATGAGCCACCACACCCAGCCAATAGACTTTTTTAAGAATTGGAGATGATTACAGAAATTGCCAAAGACAATGTGGGCAAAAATGGGCGGGCTAAGTGGAGGGGCTGCCTATATCAGCATTTACTTGGGCCTAGCCCCAAAAAGCCCTAGCAGTTGCCATTTAGACACTTGTATGTTAACAACATTAAGGCATTTAGAGTATATATTTAACTGTGAGGAGTTTGTTCCACTTATGTATTGGCACTTTTTAGCATGACCTACCTTTGTATATCATGCTAAAAGGTGTGTATGTCTAATAGAACACACATATTTAACTCATCATGGGCCTGCGTTTCCTGGGTTCCAATTTCAGTGTCTGACCTCTGGCAGGTTTCTTAACTAGTCTGAACCCAAGTTTTCTCATTTATAAAATAAAGGCAGTAACTGGTGCCTTTATACAAGATTAAAATGAGTATTAAATGGCCTAATGTTCACAAAATATCTGGAACAGTTTGCTGTCAGTAAATATCTGTTACTACAGTTGCTAGGGAAAAACAAGGTTGAATCTTTGTTCTCAGTTTCTCATTACATAAAATTTTAGAGATTGTTTAAACAAAGAGAGAGAGCATCTAAATGAACAATTTCAATTGCATCTGGTTGATATTCAGAAATACAGCCCTGAACTCAAAGCTGAGACTTCAGCGTTAGCCAACCTTCCGTCCTTCCATCACCACCTGAAGGAAAATATCTTTGTGTAGCACAAAAGAACTTAATTCGAATTCTTTTTCTTTTTTAAAGACAGGATCTCACTCTGCCATTGCCCAGGCTGGAGTGTAATGGCACCATCATGGCTCACTGCAGCCTCGAACTCCTGAGCTCAAGTGATCCTCCCACCTCAGCCTCCCGAGTAACTGGAACTGTAGGTGTGAGCCACCATGCCTGGCTGATTTTGTCTTTTTAAAGTTTTTTTGTTGTTGTTTTGGGTTTTTTTGTTGTTGTTGTTAATGAAGACAGAGTCCCACTATATTTCCCAGGCTGGAAAAGAACTTATTTCCCTCCAGGTAATACCCTTTTCCAGACAAGTCAGGTTAAAAACTGATCCAAAGGTCCTGAAGTACACAATTTCCTTAGAGAAAGAAAAAAGTAAGGGAAAAGGACTTGCTGACTTGCTAATTCACTTTGGGGCCTGTGGGTAACATCAGAACGGCAAAGCACTTGGGACTTTTTTCTTATTTGTATTTTTTTTAAATCTTCTGAGAAGTGACTTTTATATGCCAAGATTCATTACATGATTAGTTTTTATTACCAAGTTATGAGCTCTTTTGAATATAGGGACCTAGAATAGAAATGCTAACCTACCTGTAAGAAGAGCTATGTGATTGGCATCCCCATCATGCTGTAACTGACACAAAATAAACTTAGCGTGATTGCTGCATAGTGTAACTTTGATGCATAAGCATATTGTAACATCTGACAAACTGTTCGATCTAGATCAGCAATGTGGAACCCATTCATTGTCACTCTCAACAAGACCTTGTAGTCAAACACCATCTCTCTCACTGAAGACATAGTTTACTGAAATATACTGAGATTTTGAAACTGGAGTCAAGAGGTAGCACACTATTTTATGTTGATCCATTTAATGGTCCTTGACAGCCAATAAAAAGACACTGGAAGAATACACGAATGCAGTAATTGTTAATAGGTCTATCGATAATATTCTCAATACCAGGTAGGGAGGGAGAGAGGGAGGAGGAAGGAAGGAGGGAATGGAGGAAGGAAAGAGGGAGACAAGGAAGGAAGGAAATACTCTGATATCTTACTCTAGAAATAGAGCTGTTTTTATGTATTTTACTCCATTATTTTTGATATCAATACTGATCATACTGAGGTTTGTGGTCATCTACACGGTTGGCCAAATTTCACCAAAGTTCGTTTTTGATATTCTACTAGGTATTTTCATGTGGCATTTGCCTAAATTTGGACTATATTTAAGATTTTGGATATTCTGCCTTTGTTCTTCACAAATGCTCAACTGTCTTAGAGGGCTTTCTGATTTTTTTTTTTTTTTTTGGCATGAGGTCACTCAACTAAATTATAGCTAGATAATAACTCTAAAGCTTAGTTCTCCTGGCTTTCCCTGATGACGTACTTATGCCCAGATGTCCTCTTTATAAAGTGTGACTCTTCAAAGTCATTCTAAGATTGCAAACTGCCAGGTTATATTCAATAATCTGGACCTAAATTAATTGGTACATTTTGGAAGAACCTGGTACGTAGGGAAGAGGTGGATGGTGTGAAGTCTTTGTTAGTAAGGAGAGAACATTCTACTTGGGGTACTAAGGTATCAGATTATTCGGTAAGGTAGACCATTAAGTGCTAAATTGTGTGGTGTACACCTTAGTGCTTTAGGAGATCAAAGGAAAGAAATACCAATGGGACAGAAAGAGTTCTCCAGAGGAAGTGGACTGCAGCTGTATTTGTGAAGGATGGGTAGCTGTGGATAGATGAAAAGAAGGTTTTAGTAAGGGGGATGTAGTAAGTGAAATGCTGAAGCAGGGATGGGCTCAGTGTTCCCAGAACTATAAGGACCCCAGGAAACTTCCACTTGTACTCTATGTGCTTACTATTTTCGTCTGTCCGGAGTCAACCAGTTCTCTAAGGACAGATCTGACAGTCTGCACACATTGAGATCTGTTTCATTTTAACTTTTATTCTTGCTTCTCTCAAATCTGGCTAAAATACTATTCTTGCCATGCCATTTTCCTGCTTCAGACCCTTCCATGGCTCACCGTTGCTCAGTCTCCTGAAGATTTCATGCCAGACCTTTGCACCCGTCCCCACCCCCTGCCACCTTGAGCTTCATTGGACATCTGGACCCCTCTCACTTCTTGTGCCCCAGCTCCAGCCACCTGGAACTGGCACCTGCCATATTGTCTCTTGCCTTTGGCCCCTCACATAAAGCTTCAGGTGTTGGTTTAAACCTCACATCTACAGGAAGACCAGACTAGGCTCTCCTGTTGTTTCCTCCCACATACCCCTGCAGTGAGCTTTTTTAATATAGACACTGCCATTTTCAAGTTCAAACTCATGATCTTGGAGACACTTAGATTTTCTCACAAATTAGTTGCACATTTTTAATAGATTTTTTTTTAGGTAATTTTACTTCACAGCAAAGTTGAAGGGAAGGTACAGAGATCTCACATATGCCCCTGCCTCTCCCCCTGTTATCAATAACCACCCCCCCACTATCAACATCCCCTGCCAGAGTAGTGCTCTATCCTGTCCTCACTGTCCACCTTCCAGCAGATGATGATCAGCAAGCAGTAATAGGAGTCTGGCCCCTCCATTGTCCACTGCAAATGCCTCTAGGCGGACTGTTACTTACACCCTTTTCCTGTGAAAACTTACATCCTTTTCTTGCGAAAGCTTAACTTTTGCAAAAGCCAAGATAGGATTGGTAAGGCTTTATTTATTTATTTTTTGTTTTCATTTGTTTGTTTTGAGCTTGCCTCAGGATTTAAAAACTGGAATGGTGAAAGTGACAGCAGTCAGTTGGAATGAGCATCCCCTTGTATACCACAATCAAGTCAGCTTCATGCCTGGGATGCAAGGCTGGTTCAACATACACATATCAATAAATGTAATCCATCACATAAACAGAACCAATGACAAAAACCACATGGTTATTTCAACAATAGAAAAAGAGAGACTCCTCTTTAACTCATTTTATGAGGCCAGCATCATCCTGATACCAAAACCTGGCAGAGACACAACAAAAAGGACTTTGATTGTACAGTGTTCTTTTTTAAATAGTCATTCCAAATATCGCGAGATGCATTGTTAACAGGAAGTCCCTTGCCATCTGAAAAACCACAGCACTTCTCTCTAAGGAGAATGGCTGAGTCCTCTCCCAAGCCTTACAGAGGGGAGGTGATACTATTGCTTTCATGTAAATTATGTAATGTGAAATTTTTTAAATCTTCACTTTAATACTTTTAAATTTTGTTTTATTTTGAATAATCAGCCATTGTGGCCTCCATTTTTTGTCCCCTAACTTGCAATGTATGAATGCCTTTGGTCTCCGTGGGAGTGGGTGGAGGTGTGGAGGCAGCCAGGGCTTACCTGTACACTGACTGACTTGAGACCAGTTGAATAAAAGTGCATATCTAAAAAAGAACGAAAAAACCAAAAAGGAATTGAGGGCAGTGGGGAAAGGACACTGATCATCACTTAACCAAGTGGTTGCAGAGGACTGTTGTTTGTTATTATGTAATATATGTGCTTCAGACTAGAAGATCCAAATAGATGGATAGACTAGGCTGTGTCCTTTTCTGCTTTAAAGACTATTTTAAATGACAGTTTTAATGATTTAAAACAATAATCATAATTCAACATGGAACACAGTTCAGTTATCAAAAGTTTGTTAAATAAAAGGATCCCAACACAATCAAGTCCTACCCAGGGATCTTATGCAAAATGCAGATCATAAGCACATCTTTTTAAAAAATATATACTTTAAGTTCTGGGGTATACATACAGAATGTGCAGGTTTGCTACATAGGTATACATGTGCCATGGTGATTGGCTGCACCCATCAACCCAACATCTATATTAGATATTTCTCCTAATGCTATCTCCCCACCAACCCCCTCCACCCACGACAGGCCCCAGTGTGTGATGTTCCCCTCCCTGTGTCCATGTGTTCTTATTGTTCAGCTCCCACTTATATGTGAGAACATGTGGTGTTTGATTTTCTATTCCTGTATTAATTTGCTGAGAATGATGGTTTCCAGTTTCATCCATGTCCCTGCAAAGGACATGAACTCATCCTTTTTTGTGGCTGCTTAGTATTCCATGGTGTATATGTGCCACATTTTCTTTTTCCAGTCTATCATTGATGGGCATTTGGATGGTTCCAAGTCTTTGCTATTGTGAACAGTGCTGCAGCAGACATACATATGCATGTATCTTTATAACAGAATGATTTATAATCCTTTGGGTGTATACCCAGTAATGGGATTGCTGGTTCTAGATCCTTGAGGAATTGCCAAACTGTCTGCCACATGGTTGAACTAATTTACACTCCCACCAACAGTGTAAAAGCATTCCTACCTCTCTAGCATCTGTTGTTTCCTGACTTTTTAATGATTACCATTCTAAATGGCCTGAGATGGTATCTCATTGTGGTTTTGATTTGCATTTCTCTAATGACCAGTGATGATGAGCTTTTTTTTCATACGTTTGTTGGCCACATAAATGTCTTCTTTTAAGAAATGTCTGTTCGTATCCTTCGCCTACTTTTTGATAGGGTTTTTTTTTTCTTGTAAATTTGTTTAAGTTCTTTATAGATTCTGGATATTAGCCCTTTGTCAGATGGATAGGTTGCAAAAATTTTCTCCCATCTGTAGGTTGCCTGTTCACTCTGATGATAGTTTCTTTTGCTGTGCAGAAGTGCTTTAGTTTAATTAGATTCCATTTGTCTATGTTGGCTTTTGCTGCCATTGCTTCTGTTGTTTTAGTCATGAAGTCTTTGCCCATGCCTATGTCCTGAATGGTATTGCCTAGGTGTTATTCTAGAGTTTTTATGGTTTTGGGTCTTATGTTTAAGTCTTTAGTCTGTCTTGAGTTAATTTTTGTATGAGGTATAAGGAAGAGGTCCAGTTTCCGTTTTCTTCTTATGACTACCCAGTTTTCACACAATAAAAAACGATAAAGGAGATATCACCACTGATCCCACAGAAATACAAAGTACCATCAGAGAATACACAAACACCTCTAGGCAAATACACTAGAAAACCTAGAAGAAATTGATAAATTCCTGGACACATACACACTCCCAAGACTAAACCATGAAGAAGTTGAATCCCTGAGTAGACCAATAACAAGTTCTGAAACTGAGGCAGTAATTAATAGCCTACCAACCAAAAAAAAGTCCAGGACCAGATGGATTCATAGCCCAATTTTACCAGAGGTACAAAGAGGAGCTGGTACCATTCCTTCTGAAACAAATCCAAACAACAGAAAAAGAGGAACTCCTCTCTAACTCATTTTATGTAGCCAGCATCATCCTGATACCAAAACCTGGCAGAGACACCACAAAAAAAGAAAATTTGGGGACAATGTCCTTGATAAACAACAATGTGAAAATTCTCAATAAAATACTGGCAAACTGAATCCAGCAGCACATCAAAAGCCTTGTCCACCACGATCAAGTCGGCTTTATCCCTGGGATGCAAGGCTGGTTCAACATACACAAATCAACAAATGTAATCTATCACATAAAGAGAACCAATGACAAAAACCATGATTATTTCAACATATGCAGAAAAGGCCTTTAATAAAATTCAACACCCCTTCATGCTAAAAACTCTCAATAAACTAGGTATTGATGGAATGTATCTCAAAATAATAAGAGTTATATATGACAGCCCCACAGGCAATATCATACTGAATGGCCAAAAGCTGGAAGCATTCCTTTCGAAAACCAGCACAAGACAAGGATGTCCTCTTTCACCACTTCTAGTCAACATAGTATTGGAAGTTCCGGCCAGGGCAATCAAGCAAGAGAAAGAAATAAAGTGTATTCAAATAGAAAGAGAAGAAGTTAAATTGTGTCTGTTTGCAGATGACACGATTGTATATTTCAAAAACCCCATCGCCTCAGCCCAAAATCTCCTTAAGCAATAAGCAACTTCAACGTGCAAAAATCACAAGCATTCCTATACACCAATTATAGACAGAAAGCCAAATCATGAGTCAGCTCCCATTCACAATTGCAATAAAGGGAAAAAAATACCTAGGAATACAAGGGATTTTTGTCTTAGGGATGTGAAGGACTTCTTCAAGGAGAACTACAAACCACTACTCATGGAAATAAAAGAGGATACAAAGAAATGAAAAAACATTCCATGCTCATGGATAGGAAGAATCAGTATTGTGAAAATGGCCATACTGCCCCAAGTAATTTATAGATTCAGTGTTATCCCCATCAAGCTGCCGTTTACTTTCTTCACAGAATTAGAAAAAACTACTTTAAATTTCATATGAAACAAAAGAAGAGCCCATGTAGCCAATACAATCCTAAGCAAAAAGTTGCTACCTGACATCAAACTATACTACAAGGCTATAGTAACCAAAACAGCATGATACTGGTACCAAAACAGATATATAGACCAATGGAACAGAACAGAGGCCTCAGAAAAAAACACCACACATCTACAACCATCTGATCTTGGACAAATCTGACAAAAACAAGCAATGGGGAAAGGATTCCCTGTTTAACATATGCACATCTTATGCAAAATGCAAGTCTTATGCAGATTGCCATAGTAAGCAAGAGAGTCATGCAAAGAAGTGAAAGAACATGAAAGGAGGTAACTTCAGCTATCAAAGAAGTTTTAGAATCCACCTTCACCCTGAATGATTATCCAGTTATGACAACAAAGAAAATTGCTGTGGTTTTCTTATTGTTGTTTTCATCTAGTCATTCAGAGGTACTATTCCTTCACCACTACTAGTATAACTAGCAATTGAAGTAACTATTTCTTTTTTTGAGAGAGAGAGTCTTTCTCTGTCGCCCAGGCTGGAGTGCAGTGGTGCCATCTCCGCTCACTGCAACCTCTGCCTTCCAGATTCGAGTGATTCTCCTGCCTCAGCCTCCCAAGTAGCTAAGATTACAGGCATAAGCCACCATGCCCGGCTAATTTTTGTATTTTTAGTAGAGACAGGATTTCACCATGTTGGCCAGGCTGGTCTTGAACTCCTGACCTCAAGTGATCCACCCACCTTGGCCTCCTGAAGTGCTAAGATTACAGGCATGAGCCACCGCACCTGGCCTAAAGTAACTATTTCATCAGGTGATACTTAGAGCCATACAAAGCTCCTCCGTGCACAGTGAAAGAGCATTAGACGCACCAGAAAGGGGATGCACGCAAAAGGAATTTCTTTCTTGAAGTACCTCTTCATAGCTACAGACTCCAGAGTTCATAACTTGTATGGGTGCCACAAAGCCCTCTGTACAGGACGTCTGCAGAGGCTAACTGTGTGGAACGTCACTCAGCATGGCTGACAGGCTCCCCCGGCCACCCCCGGCCACCCTTGTTCCATCAGCATACATCACGCACACCAGCTTTCCTTCTCTCATCACTTGGCTCCCAGCCCTTCACTGAACCCATGAATGGAGCCTACTAAGAAAAAAGATACATAAAACATAAGAGCAAGACAAATACCACATCCATTTCCAAAACCAGTAAACTTATCATGAGAACAGCTTTCCAGTGTAGGGCTTAGTTTGAATTCCATCATAACAAAAACAAATCATGATGTTTGTCCAGAATCTAGACCACATCAGAATTCTCTGATTGTCACAGCACATTGCATAGACAGCACAAATGCACTAGAGAAGTAAATGTTAACATATAGAACACAAGGGGGCAATGCAAAAAAAAAAAAAAAAAAAAAAAACCAGACCATATCTGCTGGGGAGGTGTTGATGCCTCTGTTCTGAACTGCAGCTCAAAGCACTGTTCGTGGGGTATCAACTGTCTCTCAACGCAGTGTTATCTCCTTGGCACATGCTTGAAGTTTTGGGTCTTCCTTGCTTTCCTCTAATCTCCACCTTCTGTGGGTGTTAGTGAGCCTCAGTTTGGACTGAAATCCTGTGGCACTTAGAGCTACATGATCAAAGCCCTGTGTAGGCATTTGGGTCAGTGCCAGCAAAGTTCAGGTTGTACTTCAAACAGGTCCTCAGAGTGCCTCGCAGCCAAGGGGAAGGGTTCGCTGGGTTTGATCTTGAGCTGGCGATATTTAGGGAGTCTCTGGCCCCTTCAGTTGATAAGCCCTGCTTGGCAGAGCTCTGCTTTAATTAACGCGGCCCTTGGGTCGATTCGATTTCCTTTGTGTCAGCACCTCACTGGGTGTAACCTTATCTTTGCACGTCGTACTCATGATGGATCTGAAACAGTGCAGGTGAAGTTTGTCTTTGACCTGACAGCTGGATTAGATCCCAGTTTCACAACCACAGAAGAAAAGTCCAAAATCTCAACTCCTCGTTTGACATTTTATGGAGCAACCACAATGGGTGCGATGCTAATATGACTGGACACGGTGATTCCAGTAAAACAATGATTACTTAAAAGTTTATTCCTCTACTAAGTGTGAGTGTTAGAGGCAATAGAAATAAATAAGTGCTACATGGTTCTTGAGGGTGACATGGAGGTACCTCTCAGAAGCTTGGAAGTAGGGCAAGTAGTTGCTCTCTAAGCATAAAGTTACTTAAATACATGCATAATTGCAGGAGGCAGAATGTTTCCTTACCCTTTTAAAATGTGATTTCAGAAGAGGCAGGAGTACATCCCAGTGTCCTAAGGAACATGAGTCCTACAGTGCTTCTCAGATCTATTTGGGACAATCTTCCATAGTCACAATGCCGATTCCACTTTGTTTACATTTGCATTTCTTAAACATTTTTTAAATCATAGAACGCAGTCACACAACCTCTTGCTTTTTTTAAAAAAAAAGTCATACTCATTAAGGTACTAAGGAGCTAATTACAAAGCATACTTACTCTGGGAATATTGCCTGTCCCAAGCTAAGGAAAGAAGGTCACAATGGATGATCTGAACTGGAATACAAAATAAATAATCATAGAGCCAGACTTTTGTGACTCTAGAATTGCCCTAGAGAGATGGTAATGGGGGTAAAGGGGAGATTACTACCATCACCAGAGATCATGTCCGTGTGTGTGTGCATGTGTGTATGACTTGAAGTGTCATCTCATCTGTCCTTATCACAGTCTGTATGGATGATCCTCTGATACTATTCACTCTCTCTTTGCAGATTTCTGAATAAAGATGTGATACAAGGAAGGTGCTGCCATGGATAGGAGCAAGGTATTCTGCACCCCAGAAAGGGATCTCCTCCACTATGGGTAGTCAAAATTTTCTTCTACTCATCAGTTTCTTGTGAATTAACCAGATACAGTATGACCATCTCTGAAAATCCTGAAAGATACCTGGGTCCAAATAGTGGCTTTGCTACTCACTAGATCTATACTCTCAGACTGGGCTCCATTTCTTCACTTGTGTATTGGGGATACTACAATCTTGTGGGCTTTCCATAAGTATTAAACAAAATATGATTAGTGGCTTTCACATCAGAAGCATTCCACAAATCTGTTTCATGGTTTTGTTGTTTCTATTGTGATTCCTTATTTCAAAGATCAACAGACATCAGCACAATTTGTTAGAGCCCTTCAAACATGTTCTGCAACAGGCCATTGTTAACAAAATGTGCATTGCTTTCTTTGATTCAGCATTGCTAAGGCAAAATGAGTGAGGATATAAGTGAAAAACGAAAGAAAAGGTATATATGTTGGCAAGATGCCTTTTTCCCTTGACTTTGAGTTCCTGTAAGATGGGGCCTTGTATCTCTATACCCAGAGAGCCTAGTAATGGGCAGTTGTTTCTGCTGAATGAATGGATACGTTAATTATCAACTAGGAGGTTCTGAAAAAGAGAGTTGTCATTGGAGGTGCTGTGTAGATCCAATAATAGAAACCAAGGCCGGGCACGGTGCTCACACCTGTAATGCCAGCACTTTGGGAGGCTGAGGCGGGTGGATCACAAGGTCAGGAGTTCGAGACTAGCCTGGCCAACATGGTGAAACCCCATCTCTACTAAAAACACAAAAATTAGTCGGGCATGGTGGAGCACCCCTGTAGTCCCAGCTACTCTGAAGGCTGAGGCAGGAGAATCGCTTGAACCCAGGAGGCAGAGGTTATAGTGAGGTGAGAGGGCACCACTGCACCACTCCAGCCTGGGCAACAGAGCGAGGCGAGACTTCATCTCAAAAAAAAAAAAAAAAAAGAAAGAAAGAAAGAAACCAAGTCCTGGAAGGGAACGCCAGCTTGGTAGAGCTTGTGAGTGAGAAGCAAGTCTTTAAGAAGCTATTGCTGTTCATGGCTAGAGGGAAAGGGAAATTTAGGTTGGGAGAGGGAATGGCTTAAAGGATTCCTGATCAGGTTTTAATTCTGACAAAAGCTTGCCGGAAAAGGTCCCAGCTCTCCGATACTGTGAATGCCTGTCTGCGAGAGGCACAGGAAAGTCAGGTGAAATCGGTTAGGGTGTTCTGCTCAGTGCAGCTGAATGTGATGGATGGCTTGGTGTGCTGTTTATCTAGTGCAGGTTGGTATTTCACCTCTGTTTTCATTAGACTGATGGTAAGGTAATAATTCTTTCCTCTGGCTGAAAAATCTGTCTTCAGCCGTTTGTTGATCTTCTTGAACGGGCACTTCAGGTGCACAGAAGTCACCCTAAAGGAGAGTTTGAATGAAAACTTAAATAATGCTGGTCGGCATCCACGGAGCTCTCAGGCAGCACAGGCCTCCGCTAGACTGGCTGTGATTATTAGGTGTGCAGAGTCACATTTGCCCAAGGACAGCAAACCTAAGGAATGGTACAGGGTAACCACCCCTGTAGGAAACAAAGTGTGAACGTCACATTTTATTTTTCTGGAAACATTCAAGCTTATATTGTAAAATAAATTAAGGCAACGCCGTCTTCATGAGGTGTTTCCATGAAGCAGTGTTTTAGGGTGGAAAATGCCCCAGCCTGGGCCTCGGAAGTCTCCACCATGATTCTCTCTCTGGGCAAATCTCTTAATGTCTCTGAGCCTCCATTTCTTTATCTCTCAAGAGATAATAATAATGTATGCACTGGCTCTAATAGAAAGCTCTTTTCAAGATAATATAGCTTTGAGTTTTTCCCCAAGGCTAGGAGGAACAAAGAGAACAATGACAGAGGCTAGTGGCCTTAGTGAGCTGCAGATCTACAGTTCCTCCTTTTCCAACCTCTCTGATGGGGAGCACAGAAAGCAAGAGGACAGAGTTGCCTCATCAAGCATTGATCAAGGAAGGACTCTCCCCACACCCAACAGAACAGATCCATCCCAGCAGTTTTCTGAGTGTGAGCGGATGGGCAAAGTGATAGAGCTGCCACTCACAGGACTCCTGAAGTTGCTCTGTCTGGAAGGGGACTACTGAAAGCTTTCATCCACCCGTGACAGAGTGGCCAGCAGAAAAGGCAGAATCTTGTAACTGCTGATTCTAACTCGTGGTACTTCCATTAAGAGTGAGAGTCTCTTGGCCGGGCGCGGTGGCTCAAGCCTGTAATCCCAGCACTGTGGGAGGCCGAGGCGGGTGGATCACAAGGTCAAGAGATCGAGACCATCCTGGTCAACGTGGTGAAACCCCGTCTCTACTAAAAATACAAAACATTAGCTGGGCATGGTGGCGCGTGCCTGTAATCCCAGCTACTCAGGAGGCTGAGGCAGGAGAATTGCCTGAACCCGGGAGGCGGAGGTTGCGGTGAGCCGAGATCGCGCCATTGCACTCCAGCCTGGGTAACGAGAGCGAAACTCCGTCTCAAAAAAAAAAAAAAAAAAAAAAGAGTGAGAGTCTCTTTCTTCCTATCAACCTGTGAGGACAGCCCATCCATTACGTCTATACCTTGGGCTACTTGCCCAAGAAACGTTTCTCATTTAATAAAACTAGGGTGCCCATATGTCCTGATTTGTTCCTGATAGTCCCATTTATGTTTTTTTGTCCCAGAATAAATATTATAGCACTACCATTAACTCTCAAAGTTTCTGGGTTTGGTCAGTAAATTATATGACACCCCAGATATATTTTATAATAGGCACCTTCTCAATTCCCAGCAAATGCTTCATGTATATTGCTAGTAACCTCTCTACCATCAATTTAGTTGATTTGTAATATACAAATACAAATGCAGTTTTACTTTATAATTTTCACATAGCAATTTGTAGTCATTGATATCATTTTCACAGCACTCCTGAGTTGAGGAAGAGTAATTACAAAGAATTGTAGTTAATAAAATGATGAAGGATTTTCCTTCAAATACATTTATGAGAATCAACTAACATAACTTTTTATAGTGTTAATTAAATGCAAACTACTGGCCAAGCACAGTGGGTCAAGCTTATAATCCCAACAGTTTTGGAGACCAAGGTGGGAAGATCACTTGTGACTAAGAGTTCAAGACCAACCTGGGCAACATGATAAAACACTATCTCTACAAAAAAATACAAATACAAAAAAAATTAGCCAGGCATGGTGGCACACACTTGTAGTCGCAGCTACCTGGGAGGCTGAGGTGGTGGGATCAATTGAGCCCTGGAGGTTGAGGCTGCAGTGAGCTGTGAGCATGCCACTGCACTCCATACTGGGTGACAGAGGGAGACCCTGTCTCAAAAAAAAAAAAAAAAAAAGTAAACTACTATAATTTATAATTCTGAAATAACAATGTCAACTAAAGCAGTGTGACTATTATTTTTAGAGACAAAGGCTTGCTCTGTCAATCAGGCTAGAGCGCAGTGGCATGATTGTAGCTCACTACAATTTGCAGGCTCAAACCCCTGGGTTCAAGCCATCCTTCTGCCTCAGCCTCCTGAGTAACTGGGACTACAGGCATGCACCACTATACCCAGCTAATTCTTTTAATGTTTTGTTTTGTTTTGTTTTAAGAGATGGGCTCTTGCTATTTTGCACAGGCTGGTCTTTAACTTCTGGCCTTTAAGTGATCCTTCTACCTTGGTCTCCCAAATTGCTGTGATTATAGGCATGAGTCATCATGCCCAGCCAAGAATTATTTTTATTTATTTGTTCTTCAGTTATGCAGTCATTCAACAAATGATTGTTTGTGAAATGTTTCCAGGTATGGTGCCACATAAGGGAAATATAAAAATGAAAGACAGACTGTGACCATAGGAATTTATAGGAAATGGTTTTAAGAGACAAGTAGATTCTAATGAGACAGGATTATAATATGGCTAGAGTAGCACAGAATAGGAGCACCTAGCCCAGTCAGCTTCATGCCACCAGATGGCCAGGAACAGAGGGATGTGGTAGTGAGGGATGGCTTCCCAGGGACAGTGATGTGGAGCTGTCTTGAAGGACATGTAGGAGTTAGTCAAGGGAGAGATATGAGAAAAAATACTTTATAGTGTCTTTTCCAATATTAGAAAATAAAATAATTAAGACAGATTTTAAAGCCAGAAAACATCCTATCCCTTGAATATTCTCTTCCCATGTGATATGGTTTGGATCCCTCCAAATCTCATGTTGAAATTGATTTCCAGTGTTGGAGGTGACTGGACAGTGGAGGCGGATCCCTCATGAACGGTTTTGCATCATCCCCTTGATGATAAATGAGTTCCTGCTTAGTTAGTTCATGAGAGATGTGGTTATTTAAAAGTCTAGGACCTCCCCTTCTTTCTTGCTCCAGCTCTCACCATGTGACGTGCCTGCTCCCACTTCTCCTTCTACCGTGATTGGAAGCTTCCTGAGGCCCTCATCAGAAGCCTAGCAGATGCTGGTGCCATGCTTGTACAGCCTGCAGAACCATGAGCCAATTAAACCCCTTTTGTTTATAAACTCCCCAGCCTCAGGTATTTTTTCATAGCAAAGCAAACTGCCTAATACACTGTGCATTTGGCAGGAAGCTGTTGCTGGTGGTCTGAGGGACTGAATGATTGAATAAGCTTTCAATTTAGGAAGCTCTTGAAAGGAGAGAATTTTCTAACAGCACTTTCCAGTAGAAATATGTGATTCACAAATAGAATTTTAAATGTTCTAGTAGCTACATAATAACAGTACAAAAAACAGGTGAAATCCATTTTAATAATCTATTATATTTCACCCAGTATTTCCAAAATATTATCATTTCCATGTGGAATCAATATAAAAATAACGAGTTATTTTGCAATTTTGTTTTTATATGAAGTCTTTAAAATCTGGTGTGCATTTTACACATACATGTTTCAATTTGTACTAGCTCATTGCAGTGCTCAATAGCCACATGTGCTTAGCTGCTCTTATATTGAGTCCAGTTTTATAACATCAACATTAAATCTCACCATGGTCACGAATGAAAATTAACCCAGAGTGTTCGACTGGATTTAAACATGATGATTAATTTCTCAGTTACATAAACAACATATGCTTCAAGAAGGGAAAACAAAGATTCTGTAAAGATCTATGTCCTAGGTATTTCTCTTATATATTTGACAGCCACCAGTGTTTATGACAGGACGTATACTTCATAAGCAAACTATAATACTGTATTGTAAATATAAATGTTTTAATCGTGGGTATAGTAAAAGCATTTTGGGCTTCCCAGATTGGCTACAGATTCTACCACCACTGAGGCCAGTTTCTGATTATGCATCTATGATACAATTCAGAACCAATTATTCCATCATAAAAGGTGTGGTCAAGGCAAACTCTCAAGCAATGTCACCTGTGATAATTTTGTTCTTATTGAAATAGCTGTAGTGCTGTTGTATACAAGCATATTTCTTTTAGTGAGATAAGACAAAATGATGGCATTGAGATAAGAGACTTGTAATGATTTCCCATTGGGAGCAATGATCTCTGGTTCTTAATTTCTCTACCTGTGAAATGGTAGTAATAATTTGGCCCTCAGGTCTTAGTACCATAAGGATATGAACAAATACTTATAATTTTTCAGATTCCCAGTTTAGCATGGGACTTCTGATTGCAAAACTATTTCTTCAATCTCCAGAAGTGTTTATGAGAGATAGGGCCATCCGGTGAGTTACTTTTTCTTTAGTGGGTCACTCACAGTTTGTGACAAGAGCATTACTAATTGCATAGCTGGTGCCAGGGGCACTGTGGAGTCATTGAGGAAGTCACTGTTAGCTACAACCCGTATAAAAGCCAATTACTCTCTAGAGAGGCAACATGCCATCCTGAGAGAATACAAGGCTGGTGCCTCAAAGTTTTTCCACAGACGAGGTACACAGCCTGGGGCAAACTATTTTAACTGCAGCCTTCTCAGCTGTGAAAAATGAGAACGGCAATCCTTACTGCTTTGGAAGACAGTTGTGTTTATTAATTAGTTTGTGTTTCAAAGAGCTTCACAACTGGAAAGTTTCACTATTGGTTTAAGGAAAAAATTCCTTTCATTTTATCCCTCTCCATATTAGGATGAAAAGAAACTGTGCTCACTGAGGCTGGGAGAAAAATGGAGGGGATTCAGGCAAAAAAGCTAACAAATCTGACTTCCATGGTAGTGGCTCATTTCCTCAGCTGTAAGATGGCACCCATTAAAGGGAGCTTTGTAAATTAGGTACCTTAAAGGGCAACCAAACCTGCCGTCTGAAGAATTGCATTCGTTTTAGACTTAATTTTTATGATTGCTTCAAGAAAAAAAGAAAATGAACCAAATCACACTGTGATAGGGGATTTGAAAATGAGAAGTAGCATAAACAATATAATGTTTTCTGGCTTGAAAAACAGGAGGTTGGATCTGCTTATATCCCAGCCTTTGAACTCTCAAATCTCCTTGTTCTCTTTCTAGCTTATCTCAGTAGGTCCATCAGTATTTTCCTACCAAGTGTTCTACTATCATTGTTTAAAAAACAGAGAAGAGAGATAATTCATTTCTGTTCTTCTTGTGGCTGTCCCTTAGTTTTTTGTTTTTCCTTCCATACTGTGGAATGCAGCTGCCTGGCCAGGGACTGCACTTCCCAGCCTCCTTTGCATCTACCTGGGTCATGTGACAAGTTCTTGCCAATGGAAAATGAGCAAAAGTAGAGTTTCTAAGTGCTGTGACTTTTCCAGTATCTCTGGGGACTGGAAATGATTCTGAAGCCATAGGGAAAGGCCAAGCCTCAAGAAGGCAGAATCCTTTATCACCACATGGAGTAAAATCTCCCACTGATAAGGAACATCTGCTTTGGATTATTAGCTGAGTGAGAGAGAAACTTCTGTTGTGTGAAGTCGCTGTTATTTTAAGTTTATTGTTATAGCAGCTAATGTTACTCTAACACATATACTGCCAAAGCTGACACTCCCCGAAGTTCCCATTATAGTTGTCTCTTCCATGTCAGAACTTGAAATTCCTTTAGGACTTTCATGACACTCAGTATAGTGCAGAACATGTAAGGTATTTAATAAATACATAAGGAATTGAGGAAGGAAGGTATAAAAGAAGACAGGAGGAAAGGAGGAAGGAGTGGTTGAATTAATGTGTATGCATTTAATATGACTCATTTATTTTCTTTTACACTTTTAAATTCAACATGTCCATTTCCACCCCCCACCGTCATTCTCACATTGAGTGGTGGAGAGGGGGAATATTTGTACTTTTCATGGTCTTCTAAAGTTTGGACACACTGCCACGAGAGAAACTGCTGGTCAGAGAGAAGCAATTCCTTAGAGAAAGAAACCCACATATCATCACCCAAGAGAGCTGGACCATTGCCAACATCTCCATGAGGCACTTAGAAGAGTTGTCTGTCTTCCCAACACAATAAAACTGGAGACACAAGCATGCAGAGCTCCAGCCAGCACAATTACATAAAGCCAAAACACATTATCACTTACAGGCTGCAGGATTTATGACCAACCATGATGGAAAATCCAGAGACACTTTACGTGTCTGAATTCATCACTCACAAAAGACAATATGTATTATATTAATAATAGAGAAAAGTTGTATATATTATACTTTTTCTAGTGAAAACCTTAGTAAACAGAGCAGGAACAGATGCCAGCATCTTAGAAAAAAAAAATGGAAAAGATTGCCAGTTGCTCCTGTTCAGAAAATATGCAATTGCTGTTCCTGTTGAAAAATTCCTTTCAAATGCATCGAAGCACCATTTCTATTTTGGCAGTTACCTGCATTTGAGAAGCTGCTTCTAACTTGAGTGGAACAGAGAAGCCAGTTTGTATTCTGTATAGGTGTCTGCTCTTCCAAGTCTGAAACAGTGAAGCTAAAATCATTTTGCTTCTAGAAACCTGTGATTTCCATTTGCCATGAGGTTGGCACTTACTCTGGCAGTGCCTTTGCCATGAACACTCATAGAAGTATGCTCTTTATCTAGCATAGCATTCTTCGTCTTTATCATAGCTGCTTACCACTTGTTTCTGCTCTGGAATGCACACCCTGTATATGCAGGGTGCATAGTGTCCCTAGCCCAGTGCTGGCACATGGTGAGCACTCAAAAAATATTGAAGAGCTCTGTTCGGGTTGTGATTTTATGTTACCAGTGTTTTTACACAATTGTTTACATTATCACGTTGTACACATTGAGAAAGTAAACCGGTGTGCTCTTTGTCTATCATTTTCAAATTTTGAATTACTTAAATACATGTTAGTGAAATCACTGTTTATCAGAACTAAAATTGCAATCTTAAAACGTCTGCAAGATAGAAAAGATTATTTAACAAAGGAAGGAAAACATTACAGAAACAGATTCCTCTCTTCATTCTGTCAGTGCTTGGATTTGGTCCTCAAACCCTAAAAAAGAATTTGTTTCCAGAACACCTGAAACAGAGACCACATTTTTATGTTTGCCTTTTCACAGGGAAGTTTACATTAGGGAGCAATATTTTCCTTATATGTGTTTTTAAATCATTTGGGTTTTCCAATAAAATAGCATTCTCATTTTCTTCCCTCTTCCCAGATGAATGCATTTATTATTTTAACCCATGAAGGGGTCCACATGGGGCTGTAGTTGGTGGCTGGGATGCTCTGGAGTGGTACAGTTGGAAAAGAATGTGTTATTTGCATTTAAGAAAATACTTTGTTGGCTAAGTGTCTAGCCACTAAAATAATAACAGTTCATCAAAAGACAGTTATCCTAGATACTCTTCGAAGCGTGGCAATCAGTTTTCCTAAAGAGTCAAAGAAAAGAGTGAGAATTGTGGGAAGCGGGAGACTAGAAGGACAGACTCATTTGGAAGCAGGAAGAAGTGGTTCAAGGAATTTAGGATTTGGAATATAGGAAAAGAAATGGGGAAACATATCCATCCCTGCTCTTCTCTGTAGACATCCAGTTGAACCTACTCCATGTCAGTGGGAAGTAAAATCATTATCTGATGTTCTGGGGCAACATCAAAATGTGTTGGTTGTTGCAACCAGACTAGAGTCAACATTGAGAAACCACCAGAACCACTAACTCAGACTGGTGAGGCATAGGTACTGGCCAAAACCTGCCCAGGAGGCCCAGTACCACTCACAGTCAGGATCAGGGTCATGGTCGGGGAAGATCAGCTCGCTTACTCCAGCCCACCTCTGATGGGGAGGTGAGCGCTTCTGGCTGTGGGCTGCTCATTCACCTCCCCTCTGGAGCAGTAAACAGAGAAGTAGCAAGAAGCTAAGCTCCTTTTATTAGGCATTATTCATTCCTCTAAGGTGACCACTGATATTTTTTATTCAATAATTTAACATATATATGTGTGCACAATAGTTATATATAATAAAAGTGAATGTATTAAAATGTTTTAAATATAAATCATGATCATTGCACAAGTGAATGTATTAAAATGTTTTAAATATAAATCGTGATCATTGCACAATTCTGTGAGTATCCTACAAACCATTAAATTGTATACTTTAAATGAGTATGTCTTATGTTATTAATGTGATGACATCTCAGTAAAGATGTTTTTGAATCATAAATGTTTTTATCTATTTTTTTTTCCAAAAAAGTCATATACTGAGTTTTGTTATTACTATCGACTTCCTTCCTGCTACACTTTTATACTGCCTTCTTCAAGTCTTGGTGATCCCAGGATATACTCCAGAACTGATAAATGTTGGCAAATGAATTATAGCTTTATTCCAGTTTTAGAGCTGCCAAGCCAGGCTATATTATCTGTGTTATGGGGTCAATATGGAAAATTTTACTAAACAATGAAACTGACCCAGAGTGAAGCTCTTCATTTGCTCCTGCACTTCCTCCCACCCACCTCACCTTCCAGGGTACTCCTTGCCTTCTCTGGGTGTTGATGCTTGCTGTGATCTTGTGTACCATAATTTGAAAGATGTGATGTATTCTCTGATACCTTCCACTTCTACACTCCATGATTACAGAAGAGATTGGTGAACATTGTTGTGATTGTAAAAATGGATGGTTATTTTTTAACCTGTCTTCAAAGCTAATTCATAAACAATAATTCAGCCTTACAATGTCTTGTGTGAGATAGTTGCAGTTATTTTATAGATAATAAAATCTTATAAGGGTTATATTTGGTTCATGAGAGTTACTCATTTCCTTTTTCTGGGATAGGTTGCTGAATCGAGTGAATAGCATAGAGAAGAGTTTCTCAAACTATCTCTTGTGGAAAGTTAGCTTTTTAAAAAATTTTCCAAGAGGTTGGCAACTTTTGTAAAACCAATAAAAATAAACTACTATTTTTCAAAAGAAGACATACAAATGGTTGTTGTATGAAAAAATGCTCGACATCACTAATCATCAAGGAAGTGCAAACCCAAAACACAATGAGATACCACCTTGCTCCAATTAGAAGGCTGCTACCACAGAGACAAAGGAAAAGTGTCTTTTCTTACATACTATTGGTAGGAATGTAAATTAGTACAGCCATTCCGGAAAACTATGGTAGTAACCCAAAAAATTAAAACTAGTACTACCATACGATCTGGGAACCCCATTACTGGGTATATATCCAAAAATAAAAATCAGTATATTAAAGAGATTTCTGTACTCCCTTGCTTATTGCAACACTACTCACAATAGCCAAGTGCCCAGCAATGGATAAATAAAGAAAATGTGATATATACACACAATAAAATACTATTCCACCACTAAAAAAAAGAAATCCTGTCATTTGAGACAACATGCATGAACCTGGAAAACCTTACGTTAAGTGAACTAAGTCGGACACAGAAATACCACGTGATCTCACTCATATGTGGAAACTTTAAAAAAAAAAAAGTTATCACAAAGCAGGTAGCAGAAGAGTGGTTACTAGAGACTGGGGAAGGGGATGAAAGGGAAAAACAGTGAGAGGTTTGTCAATGGGTACAAAGTTACAATTAGGAAGAATAAAATTCTGGTGTCCTATTGCACAGTAGGGTGACTATGGTTAACATAAGGTATTGTGTATTATAAAATAGCTGGAAGAGAGGTTTTTGAATGTCCTAAACACAAAGAAATGATAAAAGCATGAGGTGATGGATATGCTAAGCTGATTTGATCATTATATAACATTTACATGTATCAAAACATCAAATTGTATCCCACAAATATATACAATTACAATGTGTCAGTTTAAGAAAATGTTAAAGAATGCAAAATGCATGACCCCTTTTAATATTGGATTAAGTAGACATAAAGTTACATTTCAACTAATATTACCAAATATAAGAAAAAAAGTAATTTTTAAAAACTGTATACATTGTTCATTGACAACATCTGGAGAGGCAAATAATAGAGAAAATGACTGCTACACTCATAATTTTTGTAATTCTTCAATGATAACATGAAATTATGAATGGAATAAATTCTGCATATTAAACACCTATGTACACACTTTAATGAACAATTTGTATATTAATGTATAATTTTCATGTGATGAATGAGATTGCTTCTTGATGTTAGCTTATCTAATCTAGGTTAGATTGATGACAGTGCTACTTATAGGGGATAATGTAGATCAAAACTGTCTCTATGTTTTGATAACAAAATAGACAAACCAGTCTTACAGAGATACATTCATGGCAAAGAAAACAGGATTTTCATTTTTAACATTTTTTCCCAAAATGTGGCAAGTGATGCTCTATGTGCATAATATTTAGATTCTCTTTTTTTCCATTTTTCCATGCATTTTTTAAAAATTATACTTTAAGTTCTGGGATACATGTGCAGAACATGCACGTTTGTTGCATAGGTATAGACGTGCCATGGTGGTTTGCTGCACATCAACCTGTCATCCACATTACATATTTCTCCTAATTCTATCCCTCCCCTAGCCTCCCACCCCTCAACAGACCCCAGTGTGTGATGTTCCCCTCCCTGTGTCCATGTGTTCTCATTGTTCAACTCCCACTTATGAGTGAGAACATGGGGTGTTTGATTTTCTGTTCTTGTGTTAGTTTTTGCTGAGAATGATGGTTTCCATCTTCATCCATGTCCCTGAAAAGGACATGAACTTTTCCTTTTTTATGGCTGCATAGTATTTTATGTTGTATATGTGCCACGTTGTCCTTATCTAATCTGTCATTGATGGGCATTTGAGTCGGTTCCAAGTCTTTGCTATTGTGAACACTGCTGCAAATAAATTATTTACCAGTAAGTAGTTCCAACAATTTATTCTGTAAAGTTGTAGTTAAATTAACTTTTGAACAGACAGGGATTTTGTATTTTTAGATATTTGAGTTCCAGTTGACAACTTAAAATATTACATGCTTTAGCATGTTCTTACTACTCACCATCTCTAGCTCACCTTATGATTTCAATACTCCCTGATTTGGTCTATGTATTTTTCAATGAAGTGAGTCCATTAACCATGCATTCGAATGTTAAGGCAATTTCAAATTCCTATAAAAATTTGTGCCCAATTACTCTCAATTTCTGTACAGCTCATTTCAGGCTCGTAATAGTTGATGGATCACACTTTGAGAAGCACAGCTGTGTAGATAAAGGATTCCTTTAATTCACCAAAGCAACTGAGGTCATCTCTGGTGGTGAACTCAAGCACGAGATTGGTGGTTGGACTCAAAACAGATTTTATGAGATCCCATAGATTGACACTAACCTAAAGGAAAGGCTCAGAAAAACTGCTGTTGGGGTCTTCATTTGAACATTTCCTGTTCAATCCTTTTACCAATGACTTAGATGGGGCTATAAACTTATTGGACTTAAAAATACAGTTTACATTTATTAAGCATTTATTTTATATAACCCGTATACTAAGCTAATTGTTTCACAAGCATTATTTCATCTAATCTTTAGAACAAAAATTTTATTATGTACATACTATAATGCACAGTTTACCATAGGGTTATAAACCCCCAATTTGTAATTGAGAAAAGTCAAATAACTTCCCTGAAGTCACACTGCTAGTTGATGGGACTGGGATTTGAGTCCAAGCTAGCAGACTCCACATCCAAAGGCAAATGACCCAGTGGACAAGCAAAACTGACCAAGATTGGCACAACTGTAAGTGAAGGAAACAGAATATTTGAAATATTCTCTAGGTTAAATTGCTAGGCAAAAATCAATAAGCTGAAAATAAGAGGAATAAATCTCAATTCCTCTATTAGATTAACATAAGTCAATTACACAAAAGCAGGCTGAGGAAGATCTTATACATCAGACCATGTTGGCCAGGCTTGTCTAGAACTCCTGGTCTCAAGTGACCCTCCAGCCTTGACCTCCCAGACTGCTGGGATTACAGGTGTCAGCCACCGTGCCTGGTCTAGCCTCACTTCTAATTCTAGCTGCTGCTGCAGCAGCACATATTCTCTAAAACGGGTCTCAACCCCTGAGCCATGGATGGATACTGGTGCATGGCCTGTTAGGAGCTGGGCCACACAACAGGAAGTAAGCCATGGGGAAGTGAGCAGTACCACCCGAGCTCCACCACCTGTCAGATCAGTGGCAGCATTTGATTCTCATAGGAGCTCAAACCCTATTGTGAATTGTGCATGCGAGGAATGGAGGCTGCATACTCCTAATGAAAATCTAATGCCTGATGAAACCATCCCCCTGACCACCTCCCTAGCTGTGGTAAAACTGTCTTCCCCAAAACAGGTTTTAGTGCCAAAAACATTGGGGACCACTGTGTTAGAAGCTCTGCAGGATTTTTCTGCTAACAGAACCTCATTTAAAGAGCTCACATTTCTGCCCTGGGATGATTATTCTCCTCCTCCTTCTCCTTCTCCTTTTCTTTCTCTTCCTCCCACCTCTTCCTCCTTCTCCTCCTCTTCCTTCTTCTTCTAGCTTTATTAAGTAAAACTGATGTGCAAAAATCTGCACATATTTAATATCTATAATTTGATGAGTTTGGATATATGCATACACGCATGGAACCATTACCATAAGCAAGGTAATAAACATATCCATCATATTTATCCATCATTAACCTCTCCGAAAGTTTCCTTGTGACTCGGTATTATTTTGTTTGTTTTTTTTTGTTTGTTTGTATGTTTATTTGTTTTTGTGGCAAGCACACCTAATATGAGATCTACTCCCCTAAAATTTTTAAGTGCCCAGTACAGTATTGTTAACTATACATACTGTGTTGTACAGTAGATCTCCAAAACTTATTTATGCTGCATAACTGAAACTGCACCCACTGAACAACTCCCCGTTTCCTTCTCCCCAAGACCCTGGTGACCACACTTCTACTCTACACTTTTATGAGCTTGTGTAGTAATAAACAACTACATTAAAAAGGAAGAAAGATCACAAGTAAACAACCTAACTTTATACTTACAAGACCTAGAAAAGGATAAACTAAGACTAGACTTAGCAGGTTAAAGGAAAATAGTAAAAATTAGAGCAGAAATAAATGAAATAGAAAATTAAAAAACAATCACAAAACAATTGTTTTTTTGAAAAGAACCCTGTTATGAACTGTGCACACAAGGGATCTACGTTGCACACTCCTTAGAGGAATCTCATGCCTGATGAAACCATCCCCCCGACCACCACTCCATCCATAGAAAAACTGCTTTCTTCCCTTAGAAGGATGGTTAAAATGGAAAAAAATTAGCTCATCTAAGAAAAATAAGATCCAAATAAATAGAATCAGAAATGAAAGAAGAGACATTATAACTGATGTCACATAATATAAAAGACCATAAGAGGCTACTGTGAACAATTATATGCCAACAAATTGGATAACTCTGAAGAAACATAAAAACCTGGAATTCTTGGGAACCTCACCTAGAGAAGGCTGCTCAGGTCATATGCAATAGTAGTTGGGGCAACTCTAGCCAACAGGCATGACAGCTGATGGATAAATGTGTTTTGTCTTCACTAATTTTCATTGTGAGCAATTCTGAGAAGCATTCTATATCCTCAAGTAGTCCAGTTGAGTACAGGACCAGGAACCAACTCTGTAAGACACTGATGGGCTTCTCCTCTTTCCCTGGTTCTCACTCCTGATCCCTAGGATCATCTCCAAAGACACCTGATGCACACAAAGTCCTGGTCATCAGACTCTACTTTGGGGAGAACCCAGAAGACACTGGCTTGGCAGCAAATCATGCAAAATGTAGATCTGCACAGATGACAAATTCAGCCCAAGGCAGGAGTGTGACATGACAGAGAGGGGGGGGAGGTAGGAGAGACAGAAGAAGGAAGAAAGGAATGAGGTAGGGAAGGGAACATCATAATACCTTGAGTGCTATCACCTAGAAATTTGTGCATAAATTATATGTCACCTGTAATCATAATCTCCAAGAGACTAGGAGACAAAGAGAGGGAAATATGTTTTTGCTAGTTGGAGAATTCAAGGTACAGGTAATGGTAATAATGCTAATAATACCTCGGGTATATACAGTACCTTTCTTTCTAAATGCTTGATATACCTTTACATTGATGATCTCTTTTATCTTCATGGCACTTCTAAGAAGTGGGCCAAAGCAGACAACACATGGGCTAAGATCTGGCCTCTTGAGCTTTCAGTATAATGTCTAAAGTAGAAAGCTTAAGAGACATTGTCTTGAGTCATAGCCACTTGCAAAATCTTGCATCTCCTGGACTATCATTTGTCGGATTGTTTTCATTGCTTTTGGGTTCTTTCCAAAGTTAATTACCAACCTTAATTATTTCCAGTTATGAGATCTCCAAGACTATATTCTTTGTAAACATATGCTACTTTATTAGTTAAGTCTAAATATTTACGAAATCTTTTATTCTAATAGTTTGGCTTCTCTGATAATGGTTGTCTTTATCTCTTTATAAAATGAGACGCTGAAAGAGACACATCCAGCCTTGGTGCCTCGACCCAACAGAAAGCAGAAGATGGTCTATTTTCCCTTATTTGTCTTCATCATTTTATTTTTAACCTGAGTCCATTTTGACAGAGGAGGTTGGAGCAGAAGAAAACAGGCAAATGACTGAGTGAACAGGAGGTAAGTGTATCAAAGATAAAGAAGGGGCCAGATTTGTAAGTGTAAGTAAGGACCACATAACATTCTTCAACACTGATGGCTTTGTTGTATCCAAAAAATTTTTAAAAACTGTTTTCAAGGTATCCCCAAATGACCTCTGCCTGCCCATGTATCTCCAAGGTGCCTTGGCTATACCTACAAACTGCCTCACTCAACCAAGAATCTGAGCCATTTGTCTGAATCTGAAACTATTCCCTCATAGATGTGTACAGAAGACCCACAGGTATGTTCACATCAGTTAAAAAAAAACAGGTCCATATCTTAACTGCTGTGCTTCTTAGCTAAGGTCTTTGGATAAACTCCAAAGCAATAAATCATCACATATGCCAGGAGAGAAATTGTTTTGGAGTTGGAACTATTAGATGGCCCTAATATATACTACCACATAAGAGTAACAGTAATAATAATGAATACCCTACAACTTATCCACTTACAATACACATGTCAGTAGCGATGTCTTGGATTGATGTATTACATCATATGGGAGAGCAAGGTTCTTTCTCCAAAATGTAAATGGAGATAAACAGATCAAATGAGGGTTAACAGTGAGAGGACATACAAATGTAGCAGAGCACATTATTTGTAGATGGGTGGACAGCATGAGACATCATAGAAAGTTAAGAAGTAGCAAAAACTATGAATAAATGGAAGTAGTGAAATATATAGAGTACAGTGGTTTTAAACTCAAATGCCTTCATCTGAAAAAAGTAAGTGTATGAATTTGCAACTATATGGCAAAAATTAATACAAAAAAACACTCAAATTCAAAATTGATCTAAATATTAAGCTGGCCGAATAAAGCACAACTTTAGGCTGTATTTGGCTTCTTGGCCACCATTTTTTAAATCCTGGAAGAGATGGAAGGAAGAAGCTGGTCAGTGTGGAAATAGCAGTGGCCACACCAAGAGGACAGCAGGGTAATAGAGAACAGACACGAGAGCAAGAACGTGTCACCTGAAAGGGAGAGAGAGGTGGTCAGGGGAGACCTAGGTGTCCTGTCTCCTGGGACTTTGCTTTCTTCTTCAAATTCCAGTCCACATGTGATCTTGCACTGAAGGTGTTTCTTTTAAAGGAGTCTGGTTAAGAGTCACTTTTTTAGAGTCATCACCCACATGCCTTTGCTGATTTTTGTAAAAACCCTACAGAGTAGAGGGCTAGAAACTGGGGTCTTGGGGTCTTGTTTAGTGCTGCTTTCAACATACCCTATAAGAATTACCTTCAGCATGGGGTGACTGAGAAGCACACAGAAATGTTTCCTCCTAATGCATTACATTTCAAACCTATTTGATTCACAGTGGTCATGCCATTCACATTTCTTTTAAAAATCATTGAAGAAAAGTTGCTCCGCAAAGAGGAATTAGTAGTGGTCTTACCAGTGCTGGGAGAGTTATCTTTTCAAACTCATCCAATTCTGTCTGCAGAAAACCACACAGAGGATCTGAACACCTAAATATGTCATCACATGAAGAATATGAAGTAAATATGTAAAATAATACAGCCATACATTAGCCTAAATAGTGCTAATAAATTGTTAGGCTTGGAAGGAAATGGAAAAATCACTAATGGAATAATGAAGAGCTTGTTTATTCCTGGAGGAGACAGCCATCATTCGTCATGCTCCCAGTTCCCCTGCTAAGAGCAGTAGCTAACAGACTTGCTTGAGGTGATGAAGCCAGCCCAGGAAACCACTGCTTTCTAATTGCTAAAGGAAGTGCAGTTGTCACTCTAGGACTGAGAGAATTAACAGGGAGAATAATCCACATCAAGGGAACTTTGTAATGTGAACCATCAATGAGGCAGGACTGGGCAGTGATAAGAGACATCGCATTTGGAGGCAGTCGGATTTGTATACTTGAATGGATTTTTGGAGCAGGAGTGGACACCTGACCCAAAGGAAATCAACCCATAGGCTAGCAATCAACCTTTTTTTTTTTTTTTTTGGTAGCATTTGGTCATTACCTAGTTTTGCTAAATCCTAGTTTTCTCTTTGTAAAATGGGAAAATAATGATACCTAACTCAAAGGGCTATTGCAAATACAGAATGAGACACAGCAAATGATGTGCCAGGCATGGTACCTATGACATGGGGCATAGCAATGGTAAATTATTGCTATTGTTTAGCCGAAGCATCAAATAACCCAGAGACCAAGTTTTGATGTCTTTAAGGCTAAACTAGGAGGGTAAACTTTTGTAAACTGTAAACTTCTATTGACTACCAGAATCAAAGAGAAGTACAGGTGGGTGGACCGTAGTACCAGCTACAATTTCCTTATTCATTTATTCAGAAACAAAATGTGCTCTTGGATGAAAGTAGAGAAAAAAACTGATTGCTGCCAGAAATGATCAAACCTGCTTTGTAGGATATTACTTTACTTTGTAACAAAAATTAGAGAAATTAAATAATTTTTCTCTCTTGTTATGAAGAAAAAATATAAACATTGCATGTTGGTGATATAAAGCAAGATACATACCACACCCCAGTGATCTTTTGTTGGCATATAAATCAACACACATCAGTGATGATAATGTTGCCAATGTAGCAATATCCACTGTGGTAGACCCTGTGATGAGGCCCATCGTGAATGACACACCCTGTTCTCCATTCTCTCATCCTCCCTTGCAGCAGTGTGACATCAAGAGGGATTATAAGCTGAGAGGCTAGTTAGAGGGCGTATTTGTCTGTTCTTACATGGCTATTGAGAACTGCCTGGCCAGGCGCAGTGGTTCATGCCTGTAATCCAAGCACTTTGGGAGGCCGAGGCGGGTGGATCACGAGATCAGGAGCTTGAAACAAGCCTGGCCAACATAGTGAAACCCCATCTCTACTAAAAATACAAAAATCAGCTAGGCGTGGTGGTGGGTGCCTGTAATCCCAGCTACTTGGGAGGCTGAGGTAGGAGAATCACTTGAACCCAGAGGCAGAGGTTGCAGTGAGCTGAGATCACACTACTGCACTCCAGCCTGGGCGACAGAGCAAGACTCTGTCTCAAAAACAAAAACAAAAACAAAAAAAAGAACTACCTGAGACTGGGTAATTTATAAAGAAAAAAGGTTTAATTGACTCACAGCTCCACAGGCTGCACAGAAAGCCTGGCTGGGGAGGCCACAGGAGACTTACAATCATGGTGAAAGGCGAAGGGAAAGTGGCCGGACCAGGAGAGACAGAGCAAAAAAGGAGGTGCTACATACTTTTAAACAACCAGATCTTGTGAGAACTTACTATTACAAGAACAGCAAGGGGAAGTCACCTCATGATCTCATCAACTCCCACCAAGCCCCTCTTCCAACACTGGGGATTACAATCTGACATGAGATTTGGCTAGGGACACAAATCCAAACCAGATCAGAGGGCTTTGGTTTTTGGTCATGATTTTCAATTTTAAGGTTCTTGAAGGCAGGAACTGTGTCTTGTTCATGATCTCTTGGGCATATTCATAGGCTTCAGCCACCAAATTAAAGAAATCTCAGAAATAAAAAATGGACGGTTATTAATGGCAACAACCTTCATACCCAGGAGTCATTTTCTTTCTTTGAAGTGCTTTATGAACTTGAGCAAAGGCCAGTTTGAGGAGTAGGTTTCTTCAGCTTGCTCATGGTAAGTGATTGCAAGTTAGGCAGAGAAAGTGGCCTAGGCATGTGACATTCCTCCACTTTGGCCACCTTCTCTCTGAAAGTCAAACTCATCATGTGCTGTGCAATAATGGAGACAGGCAAATCAGAGAGACTCTGGCTGAGAGCACTGGAGGGGACTTCCTTTCTGCAAGCCTGTTGGTCTTCAGATTACTTAGAGCAATTGCTCCAACTCTCATCTCATGAGCAGCTGGTTATCCCTGTCTCTGGGTGACTAAAGTTATCTTCTCATTTCTCAGGGACACAAACGAAAATGACGCTCCCTTGAGATAATACCTAACACAGATTATTCTACCACATCATATCTTGGGGCTCAGATACTGCCTTCTTTCTGAGCCGAACACATGCAGCAAGAACACATGGTAACTATAGTAAATGCTTCTAATTAGCAAACAAAAATGCATCTGCACTAAGTGAGAGATATAGCTGCTTAAGAACCCTTGTTGGCTTGCTGGGGTTGCCCATGACGGATCAAACCTTTTAAACATATTATAAGGACAAAAGGGATGGGATTCTCAGACCCTTTCATCCACAGAATGGCTTTTAGCTTACTCTGCAGAAAGATTTTTTTCCCTACTTGTAAGAAATGAGTTTAAGCCAGAATCAAATTTTGATACTTAAAAAAAAAAAAAAATCAGCCAGTACAACTGATAGCACCAGTTAAAGGAATGAAACACTTGTGCATGGAAACAATGATTCATGGACTGCTCTTCCCTACAGGAGATGAAGCCATTTAGGCTTTCCTCAGCAATGCTTATATTACTGGCAACGTTTAAAAAAGCTTCATTATATATAGAAAATTCTAGCCTTCAATTTTTCTTCTCGAGAGGGTTCAGTGGTTGCTTTGGTATATGTGTGTCTCTTGGTGAGTGTGTGTGTGCGCGCGCAGGCGAACACATGAGTATGTTTCATAAAATTGGATTCTAGCAAAGGGAAAGTGCATTTATGCAAAAGCAATTCATCAACCACTTCTGTGGTCAGAATTCACCAAGGTAATTTAGATACTTTAATGGCAAGGTGGTTTAGGTAGGTAGGAGGCAATGTCCCCTCCCCCATCTAACAGCTATGGTAATAGAAAATGTGTGCTCTAAATGAATCTTTTCAGGAAAGTAATTCTCATTTTAATTATTTATCCACTACCAAATATAACATATAATTACATAGCCAATGTCCATGGGAACAAAATCTACAGTGCAGTATAGATATGAGAGCTTTCTGCTTTTAGAAATTTTCCACTAAAACAATAAGATTAGCCAAATGCAGCTTTTATAATCTGATTTTCATATTAGTGTTTAGCAAAAGCCCACCACTTGCTCGAACAATGGCTCCAGAATTTGCAGTGTTTTCACCATAGCCTTGACCTTTATGATGTCAGACATATATTACCTCTCTGCTATAATTTACTATTGACATCATGGATTAAATTTGTTGTTTCAGCTAATGTAACTGAGCAAGCAAGGTAGATTGTGAAACCAAAGCCAGCTACTGAAATACGAGGGTTGTCAAGTATAAATTTACAAAAGATATTCAGACTGGGTGTGGAAGACAAAAATAAATGGACAAAGGAGCTGTTTTTGACAGACTGCAAGGGGCTCGAGACTTCAGCTTGAACATTGTAAATCCAAATGTCACAAAACACTGCTGCAGAGTGAGAGACACGACTATTCCTCAGGAATATAAATGGTGATGGGAAACCAAACTTCCAAGATGCTGTGCATTTTTGAAAAGTATATCCCTGACGCCCGATAACAAACTCACTCATCTCTTCTTCCTCTCCCCCTACCAAGCTTGAAAAATCACTGCAAGTCACCAGCTCAAAACCAGTTATGACCACAAAGCCAGTGTTTTCTAGGGCACCATTTGGAAAAGAGACCAAAGTATGTCAAAAAATACATTAGGATATATTTTCTAAAGAAAAATAAATTAGCGTGGCAACAGTATTCCCCAAACGTGAGCCATGACCAGTTTTTACTTCTGACACAAATTCTGTTTTTAATACCAAAGTGTCAGCCACTAAGAGGGGATATTGTAACTACTGAAGCCTGTAAAGGTGCTCCCATCACTCAGCAGGGAACCCCTTGGTGGTAATTGAGCCACCTCCACGACTGGCCTCTTAGAGTAGCCGTGTGGCCTGCAGGGTTGTAGCTACATGAGACTGCTAGTTCATGGTCAGGCTTTCTTTGCTTTCAGATGCTCTATTTTTCCAGATATCACGCAAGCTAAAAGAATTTGAGAATAACTGAAACTTGAAAGCAATAAATGTGTGCTATATAGAGAGAGTGGTGGGTGGAAAATGCAAGGACAAGAAATTTAGGAAGTGAAAATATTTTTTTCAATGTCACAGCTTGTTGTTATGGATAAGACCCAGGTGGATTTCTTAGTTTAGTCTAGGGGAAGACTACTCATGGTGGGTATCCAGTGGTCATGCTTTTGGGAAACTTTTAGGGGGATTGAGAACCTGATATTCCTCTTGCTTCTATATAGCTGCTTAGTGATCTATTATCTAGCCTTTTCTATGGAAGCTGTGAGAACTTCTGTTTCCTTGAGTCAGATACACAATAAATATTTATGGAATAACGCATAGTACCTTATGCATACTGGGGCTTGGAATTGCATAGTAACCATTGCCAATAGACTTTGCCTTCAAATTTCCAGTCTAATGTCTATGTGTGTCTATGTATAAGAGAGAAAATGCAGATTCTAAAAGCACCTCTAACGTGAGAAAAGGAGGGCATGAGTATGTCCTTTGCTCCTTTACCCAAATAGTGCCTTTGAATAGCTGCCAAAGGACAATATTTTCAGGTAGTCATGAAAAGAAATGACACAGAAAGCTCTTATTTACATCTCCTTTGATTAGCCATGGAGATCGCTAGATTGAAAATAGGGTGACCTTTAGAGGCTCATCACCATCTTGGGTGTAGCTTGGAAGGAAGATGGGCTGTGAGCCTGATTTATAAAAGGGATCTAGAGGTCCTTGAGCTGACTCTGGCTGCAACCTCTGATGGACTCATAACCTGAAAAGGAGGCTTAAACTTGCCTAGACCTCTTGACAATCTCTTTAAGTGAATTGGCAGGTGACTGACAGGAGCTTGATTGAATACCCTCTCAGGGTTCTTTCTCCTGGTATAATTCAAATGTCCATGGTTCTAGGTCTCCTTGATTCTTGGGCCCACATGAATAGGAAATTTTATTGTAAAAGCTGATGGCTTAATTCCTCCTAAAGAAAGTGCTACCATATCTTTGCTTAGAAAAATACCTCTTTTGTTTAGGAAAATCCACAACTCTTACTTTTCCTGACTCTAGCACATAGTTGATACCATCTCATATTTTCATGAGGTGTTTATATTGGATTGCAGTGACTGTGTATTAACTTATCTCTCCATCTCTCTCCAGGCCAGTGAATTAGCTCATGTGTTCAGCCGCATTTAACAAAAATCCGAACACAGTGGTTTAACTAACATTTTCTTATCTGCCATGAAGTTCAGGAGTAACATGCACAGAGTTGGTGCTGCGGCTTTTAAACCATTAAGGACCAGGCTCCTTCCAGCTTCTTGCTCTTGCATCTTAACATATGGATTTCATTTTCATGGTTTCACAAAGGAAAGAGAAAATGACAAGAATGTAGAGAAAGTGGGGCTTTTATGAGAAAAGTAAAAATTTTCCCAAAAATCTCAGCAAAATTCTAATTGGTCATAACTAGGTTACTCTTAACTGCAAAGGAAACTGGAAAGTACAATGTTATCTGGAATAAAATGAGGAGTCTATGGGCAGGAAAAAGGAAAAGGATGGAGATTAATTAGACAATAAGGTGTATCTGCCACACCCACACACCTAGTGTCTATGAGTTACAGAGTGATCTCAGTGTTTCTAACATACACACATGCATGCATTCATGCACACACACACATTAAAAATCTCTGCAACACAATATTTTTTTTTCTGAAGACCGGGATGATTATAAACTCTCTAGATGCTCCTATACAGTTATCAAAATCCCTTAGACACTTCTTTATTTGCAAAATGACAAGAACACTTGAAACTTGAGGGCAAAAACCTGGTTCTAGAACCAATTCTGTCAGCAACCATCTGGGTGATCTTGGACAAGTTACTTTCGCTCTCTGGGCTTCCTGACTGGTCCCACTGCCTACACTCTTAATACCTCCACACGTCCATTCACCTCCCAGCAGATACATATCTCTCCTCTGCTTAGAACACTTCCGTGGCTTGGGTTGAAATTCAGTCCTCAGAATCTGGGTTGTGTCTAAGCTTCCTATGTCATCTTGTACTACTGTTTCCTTTGCTTATTTTGCTTTGCAACACTGCTCCCCGCCCCCTTCCTTAGCCACACCAGGCTCACTGTTGGCCTGAGTCCTTGCTGTTCTCTCTGCCTTATATGCTCTGCCCCAAGGTCTTCAATGACTAGCTCTTTCTTACCGTTCAAATCTCAGTTCAAATATCACCTCCTGACCGTGATATCAAAAGAATAATTTCAACCCAAATCCTCTCTATTATAGAACCAGTATATTCCCTTTAGAGCATACACCACAATTTAATTATCTTGATAATATATTTGTGTATTTGTTTGCAGTTGGCCTCGCACTAAGAATGTCAATTCCTTGAGAACAGGAACCTTCTCTCTGATTCATCATGGGTAATCCTGGCACAGTTTCTGTCAAGTATGTATATAACAAATATTTGTTGAATGAATGAATGAGGAAAAAGGGTCTTTAATGTCATCTCACAGGTCCCTTCCAACTTTAAAGTCCTGCAGTTTCCCTCTCACAGGGCTACTATGAGGATGAAAGGAAACAACGTATGCCACCGTACCTTCCAAACTGGTAAATGTGAAGGCTGTTACAAACAATAGTGTGACTTGGGCAATTTGTAAGCTGTTTAAAAAGAACTTGGCTCTTTGCACATTGTTTACAAAATAAAGCCCGAAATGATAGAAATTAGATGCAAAGCAAATGAGCCATTTTGAAATAAAGTGTTTTCTAAAGGGGTGACATTTCTGGAAAACAATATCAACTGAGCAATTTTTCCTTCAATCAGCTCTGTAGAAAGTGATACTTTCCCCCATCCTATAATATTTGCAGAAGTTCTATTTGCAAGTAATTTCTAAAGGCAGCAATTTATTTTGTATTAGAGTTTCTGTGAACTGATGATTCCACTCAGTGAGATCACACATTTATGGAGCATCTACTTGATATAAAATTTCATTAATATGAGATAATGATTATGGAAGATATATCCATTTGACAACTTTCATTGGCCCAGTTGGAGTCTGGAACACTATACTGAACCCCAGAATTTGCCTTGATGTTCTTTAGTTGCATGCCAGACTTGCTTGGCTGTAGCTAGTAAATGCTTGTTTTAAATCACAGATTAAGTCTGCATTCCCAAGGAGTAATTTGAAGCAGTCACCTCACTTCACTTGGACATTCGTGTCTCCCTCAGTTTAAAGAAGTTTTGTTGGGAATACCAGGCCTCCTGTCACTCTGCTACCCTCAAACAGTCAGAGGCTCCTCACTGACCCCTACAGTAAGTCCATTGTTCCTTCATGCAAGACCCCCACAATGTGGCCCACCCTAATTCCTAAGCACATAATCTCCCTTAAAAGGTAAACCTGTATTCAGGCCAAACTGAGCTACAAGGACTTTTCCAAACATTATTGGTACTTTCTTACCTGCTTGGCTTTGACATGCTGTCCCCCAACTCTTGAGATGGGGGACAATCCCTACCATCCCCACCTGTAGCAAAATTTACCCCTTCTTAAGTCCTGGAATCCCCCACCTGGCAGCCATCTCTCCATCCTCTTTGTATTTAATTATAATAACTACACTCATGCTTAATGAGACCATGCACCAGACACTGTTCTAAGTACTTTACATGGAATCCTCAAATGACCTTATGAAAAAGCACCACTAACATCCCACTTGCCAGATGAAGGTACTGAAGGCTAAGGAGTTACAAAGCTGGGACCACACTAGTACATGCCAGAGTTAAGACTCAAGACCAAATACGTTATCACCAGAGCCAGTTCATATCAGCATTAGAGTGTCCATTGTTGGGTCTCTTTCTAACTCTGCATTCAGTGATGTCAAGTTGGTAGCTTGAAATAAGCTTTAGTGAGAGTATTTACACCATGGAAATAGGCATGAACTACACACCAGCATACCCTACCCATTGCACCCATCATTTTGTTCAAGATCAACAGCTGTTAAATATTTAGCAATGTAACACTGTCTAGGGCCCACCTTCTCAACCATTGTGTTATGCTGACACATCTATTTGTGTGTTTAAATATTAGTCTCACCAGATTCTGAGTTCCTCAAGGTAAGGGGTCATGTCATATCCATTTATATCTCTTGCTGTCTTGGCATATGGCCTTCCATGTATACAATCAATATACAATATATCGTTATTGAAATGATTTGTAACTCATTCTCAAGGTGGCTAATATCAATATTCTATTGTGAAATGGAGAAAATGGCAGCAATTCTTCTAGTTAAATCAAAACATTTCTAGTCCCCTTAAATATTACCTGCTTAGAGATGACCTTGTCAGCATGAACAAGCCTTAAGAAGAGAGTCCTAGAATCTGAGCCCAGAAGGAATCTTAAATACTTTCCAGCACAACCCTATGTTTGACCCAAACTGAATTCCAGCATCTAGTGGTTGTTCCTTTTGAGAGCAGGAATTGACTGATGGTCATCTAGGGTTGTAGAGGAGTAAAACCTTTTCAAAGTAGAATCTCCACTCATCAGTGCTGATGTCTGCCCCACCACCACGACTGCACCTCCTCCCTTATTGAGGACCATGGACACACTGACAGGGGGTTGACATCAAGAAGGGATACATAAGCAGTGAATTCCCGTGGAGATAAGAACAGGTCAAGATGATCTCCAGAACGAGAAAATGATGTAATTATTCTAAAATACAGTGCCAATTTTACTATCCAATTTCTCCAGCTTCTATGCCTGAATTCTTCTAAGTAAATCTCCCCTTCAGCACATGCTTTCCTGTTCTTTTATCTTTGCTCTCTCCTTTCTGTCCACAGGGATTGTGTTCCTGCCCAGCTCCATCTGCTGAAGTCATATGAGTACTAATATTTCACCAGGCCTAGCTTATTGCCACTCTCTCTCTGATTACCCCCAAGAAGAAATCTTTGCTAGAAAACGTAAGCCCCTGGCTTTGGGAAGCTTAGATTGTTCTTATCTAGAAATCTGCCATGAATCCAATTGGGGAACACTTTGCTTCTCCTTGATGGGATCTCAAAAGCCCTTACTGGCGCTGTGCCTTCTTTAGGCCCAGCCCCACCATGGTGGGGGCCAATAAGAACCAGGTCTCCCTCACATCTGGGGAGCTTCTCCAGCTGGCACAGGACCTGGAACTGGCTGGCAGGTCCAGTCTCACTAGGACTCAGGGTAAACGGAGATTCAGGCGCCTCTTCATGCCTGAGGTGCGGCCTCTTCACTCAATTCCCATCTTGTATGCCTGGTTCTCCGATGCATCTTCTGCCCTAACATTTGATTTCTCCTCAAGGTCTTTGCAAAGATTACAGCTCAGGGTTGATTACTGATTCAACAGGACCCTCAAACCTTCCTACTTCCTCCCACAGTCTTCCCCTTAGCTGGTTTAAACAGTCAGTCACAGCATGGGCACCAAGCAGGCTGAAACAGCAGGGATGCTGTGGAGACATCAGCATTTGCTGACCTCAGCAGACCTCTACGATTTCCACTGAAGCATCTTACCTGACTCCTGGACTGTTCCATCCCCACCTGAGGTCCCCACTGCAATGTGCTGCCTTTCGCCACTGCTTTTAACCCAGAACCCTTAAATAGTGACCCTGCTCAGGTCATACCTGAGTTTGCCGAGCCTCTGGCACTAGGCAGATTAAACTGCTGGCTTTTCCCAGGAAAGAGCCAGCCTTGAGGCCTCCGTGATACACTCAGTCCCTAGTCCCCTGACCCTACATGATCATACTTGTTCTCCCTTCCCCATGGGGAACTCCCAGTATGCCACAGGACAGAGACAGAGTTTTTGGTTTTATTTTGCTTGTTGACAAATCTTAAGCCCCCTGGGGACAAAGATTATACTATTCATATGTTCTTGTCCTCTAGCACTGAGCACAGTACTGGCCCCAAAGTGAGCATTATTTAAGAATGAAATAAATTATAACATATTGGAAGGTAGGCAGTGTCCTGACAAAGACATTCAAGTTGGTGACAGCCTCTGTGAGGCATCTAAATGAAGTGAGGGATGGATAAGACTCCATTGGACAAAATATTTACCTGGAACAGCAGAAAATGACATGATCCAGAGGCTTTGCACTTTATATAACAACACTCATAATATTTACTACATGCCAGGCATGGTTCTAAGCACCTTTGAAGTAATAACTTATTTAATCTTGAGGCACAGAGACATTAAGTAACTTGTCAGGCAGCTGTGTTGCACAGCCAAGCAGTCTGGTCTTTGTCTTAACCAAGATATGATGCTCCTTTTGTGACCCAGGCAGTTATGCAGGAAGCCTGTGGCCAAACCAGTGTGGCAGAATAAAGTCTGAGGGTTTACTCTAAGGGCTGGGGCTAAAGCAGCAGAGTGTTAGGGAAACTTGTGAGCCAGCTGTCAGTGGGGCAAAAATGCTAGAGCTGTTCTCAACAGGCATGGACCTTGCTGGGATCAACGGGAGAGCAGAACCCAGGGAAACAGCTTCTCAATGCCCATTCCACTCTGTCTAGAGTAGAAAGGCAGTCACAAACAACATGGTGGCTGGAGGAGGCCAGGAGGAGGGGCTTTAGGGCAGACCGCCCTGTCTCTGCATCCCAATTCCACCCCTAAAGAGCTGTTGACGGTGGATGAACTACCCAGCTTGCAGGGCCTCAGCTGCCATGCGGAGGAAATAATAGCTCCTCTCTCATGGGGCTGTTGTAAGACTAAGTGAGATCATGTATGTAGAAGGCCATGAGCATGGTAAGCACTTACTAAATATTGGTGAATATTATGACTATTAATATTGTTATTAATTTCAGATCCCCCTTCACCTTCTCTGTGCTGATAAAGCAAATTTAGGATTTGTAATTTGCTCCTAAATTATATCTCGTCCTGGTCTCTAGCCAAGTATATCTTCCATTATGAGGAATTTATTCATCCTTAAATGTTTTTCATGCCCACCATGTATATGCACCAAGAACTATCTTAGGTGCTAAAGAGACAAAGATGAATAAAGCACTTTGGGCTTTAGGGTAAATAGAAATATAAAAACAGAAACCGTTAGAGGTCATTGTAATAAATGGTATCCCCATGGTATAAATAAGGTTCTATGGGAGAATGGAGAAAAGACTGCCTGAATGCTTCGGTTGGGGGCTGGAGTCTTCACATTTGAGTTGAGGCTTGAGGAGTAAGGAGTAAGGAGGAACCCACAAAAAGGGAATAGCATTCTCACAGAAGGGGCAGAATTTGGTTGTGAGTGGCGTGGAGGAGAGTAATGAGTTTGGAAGTGGAGGTAGGCGTCAGGTCCTGTAGACACTGGAACGCTGCTGAGCGATTGTATGTAGAGGCAATTGTGGGATTTAATTCATATTTTTGAATGATTATCCTGGCAGTAGTTTTAAAAATTAATTAACAGCATTGTCCAAATTTTAGTAAATACTTTGGTAATTTGCATACACTAATCAGGGTGTTTTGTCCTAACCATGTACCTGTTCTGTACTCTGAATTCCTTAATAAGGTTTTCTAAATGGACTGCTTCTTTTCCTAACATTTGAAAGTAAACTTTATATAATGAACATCATAGGGAAGTCAGTGCCATTTGCCTTAAAAATGAATTCTGTGGTATACACCTGTAATCCCAGCTACTCAGGAGGCTGAGGTGGGAGGATCCCTTGAGTCCAGGAGGTTTGTGGTTGCAGTGAGCTGTGACTGCACCACTGCCTTCTAGACTGGGTGACAGAGTAAGAGAGCTTAGCAAAAAAAAAAAAAAAAAAAAAAAAAAAAAAAAATGGTACAACATTTGAAATAGGGAGGTGGCATTTATATATTCATTTCTTGTGAGTTAGCTTACTGTGAATCAGGCTTCTCAGAAATCGGTCTGCTTTGGGATGACTTTGATAGGAAAGGACTATTGCCTAGAAAACAGGCCTCTGACATCAACCTTTCAAAGCCACACATTCAGTAAATATCAAGTTTGACTGTGCTGTTTTTTCCACATTGGAAAACATTCTATGCAAGTGTCATTCACATTCTGCTCTTCAAGAATCTTCAACCATGAACACACTTGAGTTTTTAAGTCTATACAGTAATTGTCTTGGATGGTCTCTTGTTTTGTAACCCTCTGGTAGCCAAATGAGTATGACAGTGACGGAATTAAAATCATAATTACATTGTACTCAAATTGTTTGAGTGAGACTTATTAACAGAATTCCCTTCAGCAAATGCAAAATATGAAAACATTTCAATTTTATAAGGCAAGGGAAAAATACATTTTCCTGAATGGTTCTGGAAAGGCCACCCCATTTTCACAAGTGTGGCTGTAAAATAAACAAGCTTCATCTTTAATTTGCCTTTGCTACCCCGCCAAGATGCCTAGGTGTTAAGAAAGAACTATACAGCGATGCATTTGCCAGACAAAAAGCTTTCCCTGTTATTAATGACTGGTGGCGCCCCAGTGTAATCAAAGGGCACAGCTGCAGTGATATACGGCAGTGACAAGCCTTGGGATCTTTCCTCCTCAATACTACGAGTCTAACAGCTAGCAGCAGAGAACTTCCAGCGCTGTATATCTACAAGATAAATAGTGCAAGATATGAATATACGTATGGCTTACAGTCCAGAAAAGTATTGTTATATCCCCCCACACACAATCATTCTAAATATGACGCAAGTTCATTTTTCACCATTGTAGTACAATCCTTGTTGTTTGTAAATGGCAATAGTTTTCTCGTAGAGATTTAAAACCCTCCAACTGTTCTAGTTATTGCAGTCCGATTTGAAAACTGGTGCCTATGCTGCCGACAGTACAGAAGGTTTCCGAAGATTCATAACCCTTTTTACAGTGACAGGCAGCATCAAAAGAAGGAATCACCTCAAGAATATACTAGAAATCATTTTTATTTTTGCTCCTCAATGATGCCAAGATGATCTAAAGGGAAAACTGCGAGTCACTCATGATATGAATTTGACATGAAGGAATCCATAAGAAAAATTCACTGATGTTTTTATTTCCGGCTATTAAGCCATTTTTTTCCTCTCTTCTGCTTTGAACTTGTGACCAGTAAGTGCCATATTTTGCTTTGTTAAGGGCTCAAGAAATGCATTTAATTGGGAGTTATGACCAGGTTAAATAATCAGCATGAAATGAGGTTAGCTTTCTTCACTTACTCAGACATGAATTCCACTAGAAACATTTTATAATTACTGATTAGGTTTTCATTGAAAATAAAATGAAGAAAACCATGGAATGGTCTTTTCCCGGATCAATAGCAAAGACACGTCCATGCACACACAGAGGAAGTCAGCGCAGCTCCATGACCTTTTCATGAACTTTCTGGGAGATGGAAAGATCATTCAAGGGTCAGAGGTCAGCATTCATGCTGGTCACAAACAAAAATCAGATTTTGTGTTGCAATGAAGGCTTTCACCTACCAGTGCAAATTAAATCCTATTATTGCACATTTTCCTCCATTATCAATGACAGAAGAAACTGCTTTTGTATTTGCAGCACGTGTTAACATTTATTTACTAACTCACACTATTTTGCTATCTTTATCAAGCATCACAAAATGAAAGATGAGATTTAAAAACTGGAAAACTTCAGTCAAGATAGGAATCTTCAGCTCATCCAAAGGACCTTGGCATGCTAAAGATGCCCCTCTCTGGGTCATTGCTCCCCTCACTAACCCCAACATGCATAGCACAGAGGGAAGGAAGATGCCAGAAAGACAAGATAACAGTGAATTAAGGATGGAGCTTTGCTAGAAATAAATTACACAGGCCATGAGTGGGGAACCTGGGTACTGCTCCTCTGTGGACATAAGCTCACCTCACACAGAAACAGTGCAGCTCTCTAGTTTTGCCCCAGTGGATGCTGAGGACTGAAGAGACAGAGGTAGGAATAACTGGGAATCTTAAGCATTTTTTAAAAAAAGCCTCCTTTCTAGCAGTGCTGACTCAAATCAGCATCATTGTGAAACCCAAAAACTCAACATGGTTTCTGGGTGGAAGGTGTCCACATAGAGGTGCCAGTTGGCAACTCCTGATGTCAGTGTTCTTAGACAAAGGGGAACCCAGATAGACTGAAGCCATGTGTTTGTTAGAGTCGATTAGGAAGTCAAAAGGCACCTTTAGAAGCTTTAAGAAATCAGGCAAGTATCAAAATCTAGAGATCCTGCTCTTCTGAAAATTCAATATCCTAACTGTTGATTAAGAAGAAAAAGCATTTTCAAAGATCTGGTTGCAACCACTACAAGTCACAGATGGCTTTGTAGCACTCTTCAGTCAATGCAAAACTTAGAGAGTTCTGAAGCCTTTTATAGAAATAAATTCACATTTGACATATAGTGAAATCTGGGCCCTAGTTCTTTTGTGTTTAAATGTGTGTCCTAAAGACATACAACATTATTCCTGTCTTTTCATGTTCTATTTTCTTGGATACAGCATTTGATTTTCTTAATCACTTGACATATGACATAAGTGAACTAAAATATAGCCCAAGGCTATTCCTAACAGTAATAGCTTCATCTGACTTTAATTCTTAATACTGTATGCTAAATCGGAAGTTAGCTTTTATTAAAGCAAGTTTATCTACGTGGGCACAGGGGAAGTAGGGTAATGCCAGGGGGCTGGATGCCTAATAAGCCTGTAGAATTTGAAAAGTAGAAAGATACATGGGAAGGCATTCCTTTATCCTCTTTGGCTTTTTATAAAAGGAAACCAAGGCTTGGTAAGTGAGTGACTGAGTGAGTGTGTGTGTGTGTGTGTGTGTGTGTGTGTGTATAGCACTGATCAATCAAAGGGTAGGCCTATCATAGTGGATTGTGGGTCGTGGGGAGGGAATCCAGGAAGTCTTCTGCAGGTATCAGTTCAATTCTTTGGCTACTGAATTGTGGGAAAGGAAGGATATTCTGGAAAATGAACAGTTAGCTCAGGTAATTGATAGTATACAGTGTCCTCCTAGTCCTGGGAGAAAGAGGGTGTGTTCACTGAAACCTCATCTGCCTGAGTTAGAATGCTGACTCCACCACTTACAAGATGAATGACTTTCGACAAGTTATTTAACTTCTCTAGGCCTCAGTTGATTCATTTGTATAATGGAGCTAGTAACAGTAACCTCCCAGGATCACACAGCAAAGCATGTGAATGCTGTGCTAAGTCTTTTAAGGTCATTCTTCATCTATCCTCAATAACTCTCTGAACATTTTTTTTAATTATCTGAATTTTACAGATGAGGAAACAGAAGCTCTGGCAGTGTGATTAACTTGGCTCCATCTCACATCTGGTAAGAGGCAGAGAAGGACTCAACACAGCAGTCCTGCATCAACCACAGCCCTGTGTCAACCACAATGTCTTACCCTAAAATCGGTATTCAGTATTGATCCTAAAGGCTCTGCTTAGATGGCCTCCCACTGATAGCATTATTTATTCAAAATACATGTTTATAAAAGGACTTAATGTAATGAATTCTGACTACCTTTTTTTTCCCAGAGATGTTGATTTGTCCAAGTTTACACAACTAATTCATGAAAAAAATCAGGTTAAGGACCCATCTTCTGGTCCTTGGTCCAGTGTCCTAACCATCTTATACATGCCTTGAATAGAGATTTCAAAACAAATAGTAAGATCACTTTGAGAAGCATGGCAAAGTGGATAGAAATGTGAACAATCCAACCAGACAACTTGGGTTCAAATCCTGACTTTACTGACTTGTCCTCTGATCTTTCAAAAATCTCTTGATTTCTCTATCCCTTAGCTTTATCATCTGGAAAATGGGGATTATAATAAAAATATGACCTATCTCCTCCAGACTATTGTGATGATTACATGAAAAATGCACATAAAGTACTTAGAATAATTACTGGGACAGATATATAACTCAAGAAATTGTTATTATAATACTATTTTTTTTCACTCAGGCATATACCCTCTATGTGATACAATTAACAACTAAATTTCAGAAAGGTTGCCTTGTACTTTTCAGAAATATGAAGGGTCAAGAGGACCAGAGTGGATGTATATGGTGGAATGAAGTACTAAATTGGAAGGATATTAGAGTTATTTTAAGTTTACTGAAAAGGACATGGTTAAGTCTTAGTTCTGAAATCAGATAATACTTCAAAGGATCCTAGTAACATTAAAGAGAAGGAAGCCTGAGAAAATATTCTAGCTGAAAAAGGAAAAATTTGGAGGGGGATTCATGAAAGCATACCACGTCCTGGTGACATTAAATTTTGCTGAGGGAAGGTTTGGGCTTGCAAGAATCATAACATTATTCAAATCAGAAAGGAAGCTCAAACTCAGCTAAATGTAATTTGCATTAAACATTTTATTTAAAATGTCTATTTTTAAAGGAAATATAGGACATAATGTATATTGGAATGAGACTTAGAACTAGCCCAAAACACACATTAAATCCAATTTTTTGGAGGAGAGAGCATAAAGATTTTTAAAAATCAATTTCTCCTTCCTTCAACTCCCATCAAAATTTTATTTAATTCTTCACAGAGCACAGGGAATAGATTTCTGCTTCTTTGCCCCTTTAATGCGTTCAACTTGGTTTTAAGCACGCATCAGAAAGCAGCTCATGATGAAAGCCTTTTGTCGTCTGCAGTCAGAAATGTCAGAAATTTAGCCCTGGTCAGTGCAAGGTATAAAAGAATTCCCCCTAATGCCATCTGTCCTTCAAGATCAAGTTCTGCACAGCTGTACACCCGGGATAGCCTGAGATCACCTGGGTAACCTCTGGGTGATGTTCATATTTGAGATGTGACCTAAGATGAGGAAGAAAGGGGAGAAATAGCAACATGATACTTAACAGATTCTGGCCCAAGCAATCACACATTTGGCTTCCTGCAACTCATAAATCCATTATCTTCAAACTGGGCTGCTCACATTGCAGGCATTCCTCTTTAACAGCTGCAAATAATAAGCTTCACTGTATATAACTTTCTTTAAAGTACTTTAGAGATATGATTAACCATATTACCATATATATGGTATATATTTATATATTATAAGTACTTTATATAAAGAAAGTATTTTATGTATATATATGGTAGACCCTATTTTTCCTGTTTGTCTATAAAAGATCTAGAGACATCAGTGGTCCATCATTTTTTATTGATCCTATGAATAGATCCTTCAAAGTTGCCCCATTCTACAGAACCTCTGATTTTAGTAATCAGACCATATCTTTAAAAATAAACTTTTTAAAATTTAGGGCTGGATCACCCACTATAATTTACTGTTCTACTATTACTCAACCTGAAAA
>NW_016107393.1:83856-117225 GCF_001604975.1 Cebus imitator | reverse complement strand
AAAAAAAAAAAAAAAAAAAAAAAAAAAAAAAAAAAGTCAAACTTAGAGTAACAAAGTAGAAAGTAGAATGTTCACTACCAGGGGCTGAGTGGTGGAGGGATTGGGAAGATATTGGTCAAAGGGTACAAACCTTCAGCTGTAAGGTGAGTTAAGTATTAGAAACCTAATGTATAGCATATTGACTATAGTTAATAGTAATATATACTTGAAATTTGCTGAGAGTAGATTTCAAGTGTTCTCATCACACACACACAAAAGGTAATGATGGGAGATGATGGATGTGTTAATTAGCTTGACTGTGGTCATTATTTCACAATGTATACATATATCAAAACATTACATCACCTAAATACATACAATTTTTATTTATCAATCATACCTCAATAAAGCTAGGAAGAAAAAATAATAATTTACTATTCTATTTTTCCTTATGGAGATAATTTTTTTTTAACCTAGAACATTCTGCTATAACCAAGAGTTTTTAGGAAAAGAAAAGTGCAAGAACTGGTTTCTTATAGTGCTTGGGTAAGGTCAGCACATTGATAGCCAAGGACAACATGTAGATACAATTGTTTTCATAACTTTTAGATTAAAAAAAGTAATAATAAAACCAACAGAGCTCTCCTTTTCCAATCTGTTAAATAATTAGAGAATCATAATCACGTAACTTGGTGGGGTGTCTACAGTAACATACTGAAGCCAACTCCTAACTGGCTGGCAAGGGCCAATGTGTACATCCCTTCCCAGTGCCTTACTCAGCAATAGAAGGTAGGCAGTTTCAAATCTGCTGTGATACAAGTATTTACACCTTGGACATTGGCAAATGCTTCTTCTCCCTATCCCCACTACCAGAAGCTGGCTGTTAAATATTTACCAGCAAACCACATCTTTAGCAGAACTGTGGTCCAGCCTTACACTCCAATGCTGGTGAAAGCTATTTCTGGAAATTCCAATTATCAAGAAGCATTAGATACTTAAGAGTGACTATTGTGCTCAGCCATAAATAGATATGGATGAGTGATATAATACAGAGCAGGGGGAAATGCAAATGATTATGCTGGTTAAACTAGTTTTAATAAAACTGCCTTCTCATTCAATATAACAACTATTATTAAATAGGATAAATTCAACCTCCCGTGACAATGACTGCCAGCAAGGGCCTCTTAGAAGTGTGGAAAAGTTGAGAGTAAAGAATCCTCTGAAAATAGCCTTTCTTAAAAAAAACATATATATATATATATATATATATATATATATATATATATATCACTACTACATGTGTTTGTTCTTTTCTTTCCTCTGAAGAAAAAAATTACCTCACACATTAAGAAAAAAATGAAAACAAACCAGCAAGAATCTTTCCATATGTTTTACATTAATAGAAAAACTTTCAGAAAAAGGTCATTAACTAAAGTGGGTTTACGTTTTATTCATCATCATTCATTCTGCCTACTTCCCCGTTTTGCCATTCTTGACTTTCAGTGTTACACATCCTTCCAGGAGAGTTTAGTGGTAAAACCATGCAGGGAGTTTAGCTTTTATTGATTCTGAAAGAACAATATAACAAGATACTGACAATAATAAACAGATACAAAGTTGTTTCAGCCTGGAAATAACTGCAGCCATATAACCCTTGGTGGCCTCTTTTTTATGAACTTTTATTTTTCTCTCCACAATGACTAGCACGGGAACTATCATCCATCCAATCTAGCAGCTTCTAGTTGCTCAGGAAATGGTTAAACTACTGCAGGTCAGCCCGGCACCCCCCTGGTAATGCTTTCATTTGTTTCCCACACAAAACCAATTTGAGTCATTTATTTTACTAACAACTCCCAAAAGAATCAAGGCACTGGACGAGTCTCTTTTTAAGAGAAATTTACCCTCACACTTGACTTTGTCAAGAGAGAGTTTCCTCTGAGAAGGGTATAGGTTTCACGGATTTTCATTAAGTATCTGTAGAACCTTTACTTAGTATTAAGGAATTGCACAATTTAGCAATATTTTTAAGCAACCACACAATCCCAGTCTGGCTTAAATTAATGCTGTTTCTGACACACAAAATAAAAGTTTGACTCAGAAAATCTCTGGGGTAAATCCAAATGTCAAATGCTTCTAGCCACAGAACAGGAGAATGTGCCTCCCTGAGTCTTGAATTCAGTCAGTCAACAAATATGTAATGGGTTCCTCTAGACAGATGATCTTGTTATAGGTGCTGTATAAGTTATTTTTATTTGAAGTTTGCAAATATTTTGTCTTCCAAAACAGAGCCTCCAAGGAAGAAAAATCAAACCGTTAACAATATACTTCTCAAATAGCAGCTCTTGTTTCAAAATGGGTGATTCATAGTTGAGTCGGCATCTGCTTGTTGGAGGGTCACTGTAGGAGCAGCCAGGAGGGAGGGTGACTTCTCTGGTGATGCTACTGCCCCTCCTGGGTTCTGTTGAAGCTAACTAGCCAGTGGCTTCAAACCACATACATCTGAGTGAGCAAGATTTTTGGTGATGGCTGAAGAAGAGAAAGGAGGAGGAAAAGAAGAATGGGACCAAGAAATTTCCGGGCTTTGAGATTCAAATTATAATCTTTATTTTGTATTCCAATTTTAAAGTGAACTAAGTTTGCCCAAGCCACCCTCAAACAGTAAGCACACCAGCCTGCATCAAGTCGTTAACCTTTTAGAACCCACTCAAGGCAATGTAGTGTGACTTTATTAATGACTGCTTTAATATGGTCTATAAAAGCTAACAAACACAGACACTTCTATGATTCATCAAATTTAATATTCCATCAAACCTTTCAGTTTAAAGACCCAATGATTTTTTTAAAGACTACCAGTGCCCCCAAAATGGAGGTCCTGTGCACCAATTAAACTTAATGCATCAAAAACTAAAATCCGTAAGAATTTATTGCTAGGTCAAAGTTTTGAAAAACAAACAAAAAGAAATAACTGCTATGCAACATGAATTATAATTCCAGAAAATGTTATTGAAATTGTAGACAACCAAGAGCTGTAGCCCCTGAAAACAGCCTTGCTATTTAAGGCACACGTTGTCTGCTGTGTTGCTAGGAGGCAAAAGACCCTATTGTAAAACAGCTGGGCTTCTTGCTCCAGGCAAAGGCAAATCCCACAGTCAAAACCTAATTAGAAACTTCTAGAATTTTTGCACTGTTCTACTCAATGACATTCATACTTTGGAAATGCATACTTATGTGCCTGACTCTCTATTAGATCCCTTTATGTAGAAGTATGATATATACATTGTCCCACAGATATTTTATAAGTTTCTTACAAAAGGACAGCTTGCCTAGCTGACTTTCAGTGCCCATCTGCAAGGATTCTTGCACAAAATTTTTAAAATGTATTTTTGCTTTAGAGATGCGTTTTTTCATGTTTTTCTCTTTTAAATATGTATGTGCTGTGGTGTAAGAGGAAAAAATGATGCAGGAAAACTTTAGTGGTCTAGTCTGGCCTCATTTGATCTTCTGCTCAAAATCTACGTCATGGTCAGGGGCCTGATACATGCCAAAAATTAGTACAGTTCTAAGGAAACACAGTTACAGAGCCTAAGATCCTTTTGTGGACAAAGAAAGAGACCTATAAATTATGTCACTAGGCCAATCTGCCATGTCATCAAAGAATAATCCAAGTGGATTATTATCTTTGTCTCTTCAATTCATTCTGTAGATGACTTAAGTGCTTTGCAAACTTTATTCCTCTTTATCTGGCTGTCAGAGAGGTTATCTCTCATTTTACGAATGAAGGATCAGACACAGTGAAGTTAACTGATGAGTTGAGGCTCCGATTAAACCAAATCAGGAGGCTACTGACATTAGGATCGTCCTATCAGTCAGAGCGACATTTCTCAGCTCCTGGAATAGAGAATACCAGGTAATGTGAATTTCACCTGGATCAGTTACTTTCTCACAAACACATTGTTCACGGTGCCAAGTTCTCAAACATATTCCAAAACAGAGAATACGTGCATGTTCCTAGATTTTTTAAAAATACAGAGCATTGGCTGGTGCGGTGGCTCACGCCTATAATCCCAGCACTTTGGGAGGCCAAGCTGGGTGAATCACCTGAGGTCAGGAGTTCAAGATCAGCTTGGCTAACATGGTGAAACCCTGTCTTTACTAAAATCACAAAAATTAGCTTGGCGTCGTGGCATGCGTCTATAATCCCAGCTACTCAGGAGGCTGAGGCAAGAGAATTGCTGGAACCCAGGGGGCAGAGGCTGCAGTGAAAGCTGAGATTGTACCTCTGCACTCCAGCCTGGGTGACAGAGCAAGACTCCATCTCAAGAAAACAAACAAACAAACAAGTAAACAGAACATAGAATATAGGAGATATTCTAACTGACATGGGAAATTAAAAACTACTATATTTCCACTGTGAAATGTGAATAATTCACTTATGTCATCTGAGATTTGCACTGCAAATTGATTCATGAATCATAGTAGGGTAACCATAACAAAATAGTGTCCATATGACAAAAAGTGAATCAATTTAAAAATTTTAGCTATATGTCAATCTCTCTTAGCAAGAAAAGGAAGGCTACATTTTTAGTGAAAATAAGACATATAGAAAGAGTCTGATATGATTTAAAAATCATAGCATTTATGCTTAGCCAGGACTTTCAAAGACATATATTCCAAACCATTCATCTTAGAGATGAAGTTGCTAAATTCTGAGAGTTTAGACAACTTATTTAACTTCTACCACCCTATTCAAGGCCACAGTTGACATAACAAAATTCAACCCTTTCATTTCAATGGTAAATGGGCCTCAGTGAGGGAAAAGGGTTGGGCTAACCACATTCTAAGCTCCCTTCCAGCTCTAACATCTGACTAGTTACTACCTCCTGTCAGGGAATACCTGCGTCCCCTATTCCCACTGGGTGCTCTCTCTATCTTTATCTCATCCCTTAAATACTGGGAAACAGACGTATGTCAATGTGTAGGGTACCTTGCAAGCCACATTTTTGTGAACTACAGGTATTGTTGGTGAGGATTTTTGTTAGAGGAGACCGAGGAAACTGTAGAAACCTAGAGCATGACTCTTTTACCTTTAAAGGAAACCAGAAGACCATGGAAACAGCCACTGGATGGCTCTGTGAAGCCTGGTGACAGAGTGGGTGACAGCCCTGAATTTGCATGGTGGTTCTGGTGACAAGTGCCCACAGCCTCCCACATGTTCCTGGGTGAGCCTCAATACTTGGGCTCCATTCACACTGTAGGCCTTACTCCCACAGATATAGCCAAGAACTTGACATTTTGGCCAAAGACAGAAGGGTGGGGCAGCCACTCCAAGCCAGGAATATGGAGGTGGAGAGGAATAAGAGTTGTAGAAAATTCTGTAATAGGAACTGGCTGAGCATGCTCTCATACACAGCCGTAAGACCTCACGAAATGCATTGTAACATGATGACCTAGGAACGAGAAACCCAGAGGGCTTGCGTTTCCTTCATGTAACCATTATTTAACGCAGCACTGTGCTCAGGACTGCAGATGCAACAGTGAGCAAAACCCAACAAGGTCACTGCAGTCTTGTCACTTGTCTTTACTGGGCAAAGCTGCCTTGTACAATAAACTCATTCAACACAGCAGCAGACTCAGGAGTGTTTTGTCCTGAGCTCATCTCTGCCCAGAAATTCAGCACCCCTTTTGCCTCTACACTCCAGAAATACTGAACTAGAACAGTTCTCCAAACTCTTCATCCCTCTTTGCTCTTACTTTTCTTTTTCACTGCAAGCATCTTCCCACCCCCTCTTTCCTGGTCAGTTCCTTTGGTTCCTTCTTAGATACTCAGGAATCTTTCTCTTTTCCTTCAACTTGCACCCAGATGCAGCCCGGTGCCCTCAGGTGTGCTCCTACACACCCCAGGCCTCTCTTATCGGAGCCTTCACTTGCCTCCTGCTCACGGGCTCCTCCTCTGGACCCTAAGCTGCATGAGAACAATGTTCCTCCCATAATTCCTGCGATTTTATAGCCTGGCACTAGCACAGTGTCTGGCCACAGGGTCCAAAAGTAAACTGTATTTCAATGTAATTGGCTTTCTTTGGAATCCTGTGTATTTCATTGAATGCTTTAAAAAACATTCTGAGTAGGCATCCACAGGTTTCGTCTGGTTGCTGAAGGGGTTTGTAGTAAAAACAAATTTAAGAACATCTGCTAGATGCTCAGTAAATATATTACAAATGAGTAATCGAGAAAACAAATGAAAGAAACTCCTCATCACCCAGCAAAGAAGCTTGACTCCAGGTCTGACATGGCGAGAACCTGTCCACATAAGCATGATTTGATTCCACTGGGTGGTGGCATGAAACTGCAAAAAAGGTTCACAGTTTCTTGGATATCCAATACATGTGTCCTGTGGAAAACTCTGTTGGTTGCCTACCCTACCACAAGTCCCCTCCCCTTTCTTCCATACTAACAAGGCTGCCTCCTATAACAGCTCTAAAACAGCCAACATCTTTGTGGCAAGTTATGACCATGCGACCCAGTTCTTGTCCATAAGGTGTAAGCTGAAGCCCCAGGGGCTCCTAGGATATATGTCCTTCTCTGACAAGCAAAGCGTGATCTTGGAAAGAAGCCTTTCAAAGAGGATATTTCATGTCAGATGGTAGACATTGGTCCTTGTTGCCAAGCTGAGGAGTTTGAACTTTATCTTACAAGAAATGGGGAATTCATTGAAAGTTGTAGGGGAGAGTTATAAACATATATACCTTGCACATACTATTTGCTACACTCTGCTGTGAAATCTGTGTCACTGACTCACTGATAATGCCAGAGGCTCTGTTATCAATCAGGAGATTACTAGACAGTAGAATTATCTGGACTAAAGTCTTCATCTTCCTGGCAAATAGGTTATACGGGACAGACTCAAAACACTTCTTATCTATGAATTATCATTTCCTGCTAACAATCATATTTAATTTGAAGGAAAATGTTTCCATTACTTTCCCAGAGACAGAAATTAAGATTACAGTCAGTTTTTTATCCTTCATTTTTGACCTCAAGGGCAGAGGTCTATAATCATCCTACACCTCTCTGTATAGCACATCATCACATAACTCCACAAAAGATCCTTCTCATATTTTATTATTTTTTTCTCCTAACTTAGATCTTCATCCCCATTCTTCTCATTCTGATAATAGTCAATTTAATATTTTTGATGTGTGCATATATTTTCGTATATCTACTTATTTTTGTACTCAACAAATTTTTATATTTGTTTTCAAAATCTAGACAAATGGAATTTTACTTTAAATATCATTATTTCTCTCTTTATCACTTATAATTTTACTTTAAAAATTTACCCACATTGCTATATTTACATGGAGAATATCGCCTTTACCTGCTGCATGGTATTCCACAGACTGCGACCACCCAGGGTACCCAGGGTACTGATTCATTCCCCTAGTGGAAGGCGTCAAGTTTGATTCCTCATTATCGCAAATAATGCTAAAAAGATATTTGCATATATGGTTCCTTTGTGGAAATTTCTCTGGGATATGTGTTCAGACGTAGGATTGCAGTAGTAGGGTGACTATATAATTTATTTTCCCAAGAACATACTGGGAAATGAAAAGGGCACTATTAATAATTACGTCAGAACCTCAGACTTTCCCTGCTACCCCAGATAAGAAAGGGTCTCTTGTCACCTTAGTCTTAGGACATACTTATACTTAATTTCATCAAGGTTGCTTTCTGAAATAATCATGCTCATTTCCTCTTCCCTCAACAATTAAAGAGTTTTCACAACCCCACATCCTTGCAAACACTTGGCATTATTCAGTTTTCTAAACTCTGACATTCTCTTGTGTGTAGAGTAGCCAATTGTTCCGATTATCCGTGAATTTGAACACCCTTTCCAACACCAGTTTATCATTTGAGCTTCATACTGTTTGTACTTTTTTCTATGGGGTTTCTTGTTTATTGCCAGTCATTTTTTTGGTAGATTCTAGATAATAATTGTGTCAAGTTTTGTTTGTCAGAGTCAGTTTTAAGCATTGCAAATATCTTCTCCCAATCTATCATCTGTCCACTAATGTGATGAAGTTTATGGTTTACTGTTGCCAGGGTCATAATTTTCTCTTCAAACAAATAGATAATATAAATTTAAATATAGATTAACAAGTCTCTTTAAATCTCTAGAAAGATATTATTATCTTCTTCCCCAGGCTCTGGCTGACTCGCTAGCTGTTTGCATATATTTTTTAAAACAATGATAAAGTCTATAATGACTTTTGGCAAGTCCCTGCCATCCCTCATGACAGTGGTTCTTAAATTGAACATGCACCTGAACCACATAGGGTGGGGCCAGACTCCACATCTTTAACCAGCTACCCGGGGAATGCTGATGCTGAAATCCAGTGACCACCTATAAAGAAACACGGCCTAGGATACAAGACATTGGGACCAGCAAAATTGGATAATAGTGCCGAAAGAGACCTTGGAGACCCCCTAATTCAACCCCCGCATACACAGTCCAAGTCTTGAGAGGACAACCACCTTGACTGAGAGGCCAAAGTCTCAGGCCTCCTGCCTGATGCCAGGCCAGGCCTCTTGTTATCACAACAGGCAGGATGTGAAATACCTCTCTTACTCCAGTGCTTCCTTATTCACATATCCTAATCAGAAAGAATCATTCTATTTCATATTCTGTATAGTAGCCCCGTTTCTGTTTCACTGTTGAATTTTTATCCAAGGCTTCAGGTGGCAAAAAGATAAAATGCTTTCATCTTAGGATGCCATTATTATCAGCACAATCTAATTGGAGAGCAACATACTTATTTCTTACATTTTCAACATTTTTAAAGTAAAGCAAAAGGTTCTCTTTCCTTGTCATGAATGGCATCTCTGAAAATAGTCCACCAAACCTCCAGAGTCCAGTGCAAACAAAAATCAGCTCCATGGCGTCCCCCTGTTTCGTATTCACATGATGCAAAACATACGGGCCAAATTTATGTCACCGCAATTTGCCTGACAGCCAGCATTTAAATCACCAAGGTTTGCAGCTCCACATTTTAGGGTGTCGTTTGCAATCCTGTAGCCAAGAGCTCTGAAGAAACAAGCGCACATGAAGGGTCGTTAGCCAGCCGGATGTGATGGGGTTGTTTCAGCAGAGAACTAATTAGTATGCTGCAAGGTATCTGCATATCTCTCAAATAGATATTGTTTGTGTCTTTCCTCGGTGACAGGGGGAGATTGTTCAGTAGAACACCTTGCCTTTTAATATGCGGGGTTTGTTAGAAGAACAGCTCAATTCATATTTCCCCTGGTTTGATGGTAAGTGAACAGCAGTGGCAATATTAATCTGTAGTAACCTGTCAGTGAACTCTACAGCTAATATGATGTAGTTATGATTTTACCATCAATCAGGACTGAACAGGCTCTGGGCAATCCTTACAGCACAGCCTCAAAAAATCTAATTGTGCAAAAGCTTCATTGGTTTCCAACATTTCTTTTTATCTGTCACAGGCTTTAGGCCTAATACACAACCTTTTATTATTGGCCTTATTGCATTAGCTTGTCGGACAAAGAAGAAAAGGCTAAAGCAGAGAGTTCCCCTGCATTCCATCATTTGTTTGCATGCAGGATTTTATGTGACAGTCCCGTATTGTTTTAGATGTAGATAAAAATTATTCAGACATATGGCATCATATGAACTTTTGAACTGCCAATTGCCAATGTGTCCTAAAGGACTGGAGGCATTTACAAATTCTGCTCTACCTACGAAGATAGAGATGCTATATGGATGAGCAAATAAGGTCTCCTGGGGAAACTGTATTTTAGAATCAACATAATCTTGCATGTTCTCCTTGAACAAGTTTTATGCAGGAGAGGAGTAAAATCATTGAGAAATGGAACATTAGCAACAGAGATGAGTTTTAGCCAGAATGAAGGTTGAATATTTGAGAAATTATAAAGGAAGAACAGTTCACTTTCTCTGATAACCTGCATACACTGCATGAAGTAGTATGGAGCCACATGGTGTCCCTTCGACCCTTCGATATGTTTGTGGGCAGAACATTTCTCTGGGTGTCTGAGATGCAGTCAGATTTGTTTCTGATGAGAGCATGTGCATAAAACACAAATCCACATCAAAGTAGCTCCAGCCTTGAGACTACGGGGTTGGAAGGAATTGTAAGACTTAAAACATATAAAAGCATTTAGGAAGATGAACTATTAACTTTATCTATTTAGGCATTTTAATCTTTTGCATCTTAAATGCAATTGGGCTTTTGGAACTGGGAAATTGCTAATCAGCATGTTGGGTAAATGTTTCTATTTTAAAATGTGCACATTTAGAAATAACAGCTGGCCATAAAGTACATATTTATGTTTGTGATTTAATGTATCACAAACTTTATACTTTATTTCATTTAGCTTCACAAAGAGACCACACTATTTTTTGCAAGCATTATGTAACTTTTGCAACAGCTTTATGACTCAAGAACACATATAGCAATAAATCAGATATGTATACAATGCCTAAGTTTTTCAAATTTGAAATGTCTATTAATGAAAAAATTTAAGGATTATATCCATCTTACATTGTCCTAACTCATTTAAAGATTCAATTGAAAATTCCTATTCATTAATCTGGAAAAATCTGCATAGAATTATAGTGATTGTCTTTTGAAGCACTGCACCCTTGCTTCAAAGGAAACATATTGTGACTAAGCACAACTCAGTGTTAACCCTTCACAAACCAGTATGCACATTGTCCACAACCTAATAAAAATAGCTACACAAAATAAGGAAATGGCTATGGCATCCTGCAATGAGTGTGCAGGAACATGCCTTGGGACTACTGAGGCAGCTGCCAGAGGAGAAAGACAAAAACAGGATGTTAAAATGATTGCAGCAGTGGTGGTAGCTTTGAGAGTTTTCTGACCCCATCTTCATCATTTGTGAGATGAGCTTTTTTTAAACAGGTTGTCTCTAGGGGGTTCTTTTCAAATATTTAAATCTAAATGATCTTGAGGAAGACCACCTGAAAACATTTCAGCTTTGTCAGACCTCTTAGAAATTTCTAGCTTCTAAGGTAAGCTTTCCTGACAATGTGGTCAGCATACCACTCACTAGTGAAGGCCTTTGTTAGAGCAGGAAAATGTTTGCATTTGTCAGAGTAAGTTTAGTTCCAAGACATCATAGCTGAAAAGAGCACTGGATTCTCTTGTGCTGTCCTTGGCAAGTAAAACATGATAGAGAAAGTCCATATGAGCAGGTTCAAAATTTAAAAACTAGAAAAGATTGTGAAACTAAATAATTATTGAAAAATTGGAAATTTAGGGCTGGGCATGGTGGCTTAAGCCTGTAATCCCAGCAATTTGGGAGGCCAAGGTGGGCAGATTGCCTGAACTCAGGAGTTCGAGACCAGGTAAGCAACACAGTGAAACCTCGTCTCTACTAAAATACAAAAAATTAGCTGGGTGTGGCAGGGTGTACCTGTAGTCCTAGCTACTTGGGAGGCTGAGGCAGGAGAACTGCTTGAACCTGGGAGGCAGAGGTTGCAGTGAGCCAAGATCGCACCACTGCACTCCAGCCTAGGTGATAGAGCGAGGCTCCATCACCAAAAAAAAAAAGCAAGCGGGGGGGAAATTTATTTATACAATCTAACCCAGATATTGCTTAAAATACATATAAATATATCTACAGAATTTTTAAAATTAAAAAAGTGCCTAGACACACACGGGTACCATACATGTAATTTTCAAGTCAAATGATAGCAACAGTGAAAGTTCTCTCTAGAAATAAAAGGTGCTAAGCAAATTAAAAAAAAATGTTATTTCATCAACATTCTCCTTGGGACAAAAGGAGAGTTGGATAAAAGATAACTGAATTCATCTTATGAATGTCTCTAAAACTGTAAGTTGAGAAAATATGTCTTTCAAAAGAGTTGGCAGAAAACAAGGGCAAAAGGTTTACAGAAGAAAATTGAAAGTGAAGACATGGGAGCAGAATGGTGAAATTTTGTTAAAAAGGACTACCTGATCATAGTGATAAAGGCAGATTCAGAGTTATTGGGGAGGAAGGAGAAAAGCTTAGAAAGCCAACACATTAATTAGTAAGTTTGAAACACCGATAATAAATATTCCTAAGTGAATTGTTTATATGTTCAAACATCTATCCGTATATGTATATACCATATGTAATGTATTTTACCATTTCATGCTTACCTGAAAATGTTAGCAAAATATTACCAATGTATCTTAGGTACATATAATTTTAGTAGATTTCATTCCCCCTTGAGAGTATGTTCTAGATCTCAGAGAATTGAATAAAGTTTCATATAATTTATGTTTTTTAAATATGCTTATGTTTGGAAGGTATAAAGAACAATAATTACTCCAGCAATATTGCGGAACTGAGAATAGAAAGAACTGAGAAGTAATATAAAAGTCATAATGGCAAAATATCTTGAAGTTCAGCAGCCAACAAGAGGGAAAAACAATTATAAGCTCAGTTGGTCAGAACACAATAAAGCTGTTAAAAAAATACAAGGATTAATTACAAAATTATTGGAAAACGTCAAGTAATGTATGAATCATTGACATAGGATCAGTCAGATTCCCCTGGCATTTTGCAGCAGAAAAATGAGGAGAATTGAACTAGAGTCTTCAACCACATTTAACTGCATTCCTTTTTGGGTAACTTTGTAATATCAATACAAAAAGTTTAGATCAACACTGTAAGTCAAATGAAATATATGCCATGGTCAAATGAGGTATTTGGTTGTAGTATATGAAACTGCCATTTTGGAGGTCAAAATTGGTTGAACTTTAGAAATTTCATGAGGTTCATCTACTGTAATATATGTTATAGCATAGGCAATTTAGGATAGTTTTTGAAATCAAATGGACATGGATGCGTCCCATTTTAGTTCTACCACTTTACTAGCTGTGAATTCTTTGATAATTGAATGCATTAATTTCTCTGAACTTTACTGTTCCTACTATGTAACAGGCATAACCGTGTCTAATCTTGGAGTGCTGTGTGGACTAGATGACTGTCTCACACAGGGCTTTGTCCCCATATAACAAAAAGGCAGTTCCCAAAACATTCATTTTAAAGTCAATAGTTAAGAACTCAGAAGGGAGGGAGCCTGAGGTTCTACTAAACCTTCTGAGATGCCCCACGATTTTCAGCGTTCTGAACTTCCGTCACCTTACAGAAAAGCCACACTGAATACAAGCCAGCTGTCCTTGAGGTGAGGACATCCCACCAGAATATCTGCTTGAGATCAGTGTCAGCTTTATCTTTGAAAGATAACCTGAATCTTGTTTCTACATCCCATTCTGCCAGGGACAGCAGTACAATTTAAAATCACCAGGAAGATACAGAGAATAATTATTTGAAATTCAATAGCTATTAAATTAGGGAAGTAGGTGTAAGACGGTGGTGGGGGTGGGCAGGGGGCTTATGTAAAGCCCCTCACACTTTTAAGCAATCTGATAACTTCTGAATGTCTGATGCTATTATTGCCATTGGCCTTACATATGTGGGTTAATTTCTTTCAGGGTATGCTCTCTCATACCCCATCCAGCCAGAAAAGTCGGAGCTTAGTAAACTCTGGAAGGTACTGGTGGGTGATATCTTCTCAGTAGAGAACCAGTTGCAAACACCTATTCCATTTTTCTCAAACAAATCTGCAGAGGAGTACATCCACTGTCTATAAGATTTCTAGATGAAAAATATAGTGCCCTGAAAGTTAATCCAACAATGTGCCTGAAGCTGTGATAAGTGATCGCCATGCAAAATTTCACTCTCACAAGTCTATGTGTTATCATTGCCATTTAGAGATGAGGCAACAAGATGAACCTTACCTACATCATATTACTAAGGTAGTAGGGAATCCTAGAATCTGCGATCTCAGCCAATACACCTTGGTGCCTCTAAAAATCAAGAACAGGTATCTGTTATAGAGAGTTTTCTTTCTTTTGAGTAGAATTTCCACATCAAATGATCAAAAGACTATATTTTCTTATTTCATTTCCACTATCCTTCAAAATGGGTCAGAATCATCCTGCCTTCCACTAACAACTTAAAGGGTAGCCATTTTCCTATGTGATTCCCACTGCTTCACCCTTAAAGAGGACTCTCTCAATGAACTGACACATTGTTTTCAACCTTAGCTTTTTTCCTTCCAGTTTTCCTCATTGGGCATGGTTCCACTTCAGCAACAGTTCCCTCATACCACAGGTCTTCCTGGTGTTAAAAAATATCAGACATTGCCCACTTGCACCTTTAGGAACTTTGCAAGGCCAAGCTTTCTGGCACAGATCAATATTCTACGTTAGAGAAATGCAGGAACAAGCCAACAGAATTAGCAGAGTAATTTACTGTGCCTCGGCTGCAGCTGGCAGGGACTGCAGAGGGAAGCAAGCAGATGTTTGCTTGCTAATGGTGGCTTCCTTGAGTTGTAGGAGCCCAACACCGCATACCTTAATTAGCCAGTCTGTCCAGCTTAATAAAAAAGGATAAGGGAGGTTTGGCTGTGCCCATTTGGTAATGCCAACTGATTTCTTTTCTACCACTCATGTCATGTTCTGGGCTTTCGATAGTTATAATATGGAATGATTGTAAAAAATTTTTTGATTTGTTGTAGTGGAAAGGAGAAAATCTTTGATGCAGAGAAGTCAGAAATTGTTATTGGTGTCATAATTTCCAATATATGTGTTCAAGAAATTGTGGCCAATAATCTCACACTCCAAGCTTGGAAGACAGAAAATAAAACGACAGCAGGAAATATCTGGAAGAGTATGTGGATTTTCTTTTGTTAGAGCAATGCAGCAATTTACAGAAGTTTTATTTTCTCTCTCCAAAAGACATGAATAAACTTGTAACAAAACATAGAGTCAAGGAAAACTGTGTTTCATTTGCATTAATCTCTGTCTTGCCTGCACATGCAGCTTCCTAGGAGGAAAACCAAGACTTCAAGGGAAACAATGCTCTCTTTTGAGAGATGGCTGCTGAGATAGTACATTAGGAACCCACGGTGAGGCGTGTGGTATCTGCTTTCACTTTTGTTTCTTCATCTGGATATTATCTATTATATTGAGATTTTATCTGTCAAAAAGTTTTACCCAAGATCTCTCTCCTGACTGCTTACTATAGCAAGGTTCTAGGCCAGGTTCATGAGGGAGGGAATCTCATATAAACAACAGCAATTCAGGAAGACTGGTATAAACTTTGGAGAACAGGGAAAGGGGAAGGTGTTTTAAACAGGAAAAGTTGAAACATTATTAAAAAAAGAGCGCCACTTTGGTTTGAAATCTCGGTGGGACTTAAACAGCCAGAAGTATAGAAAGAGCATTCGTGGAAGGGAATGCCTCAGGCAAGGTCATAGACTTGGGAAGAATGACATTTTTGTATTCAGAGAACAGAGAGGAGTCGCTTTGGCTGGAGAAAAGATGTGGGTGGCAAAGTGGTCAAAGACAAGAGGCTAAAGCTTGAAACACTTTTAATGCCAACCTCGGCCATATGTACTTTATGTGGTAGACCACTGGGTACCACTGAGGGACTCTGAGCACCATCTGCCCAATGAGTTCTGTGATGCAAGAAGGTCATTGGTCATCAATGTGTAGGCTGAATGCATGGGTACAGATTAGCAGGAAGTTAGAGGACAATGGAGGCATGAACTAGAGTGATAACAGGAAGGAAATGAAAGTGAAAGTAAGGGTTACATGTTAAGGTTAACATGCAACCCTTAAGTAAGGTTACATGTTAAAGTAAGTAAGTGAAAGTAAGGTTACATGCTACAGCACTTAATGCACTTATGCTCAAGTGGTAAAGGGCACAGACTTGTGTTCTTGCCCAAGGCATTGCCCCCCTCGAAGGCTTTCCAAATATCTAGATGGATACAGGAGGAGGGTGGTAGTCCAAGAGGAAGGAAAAGTCAGTGTTAGCTGAGACTTAAAACCTTGGGAACTGGGTATCATTAAACAAAACAGATCATCAAAGCAATGAACTGATCTGCAGACACTGTTGAGCACCTCAGCATGTCAAGTACTTTCCGGGCACCATTTCATCTTATGTTCACCATTTTTATTGGTAACTATATTATTCCCACTTTGTTTCTGAGGAAACTGGGACTCAGATAATAGCCGATTTGCTTAAAGTCACACAGATAAAATGTGACATAGTGATTATTTGAACTCAGCTCTGTCTGGCTCCAACGCCTATATTATGTACCTATTCCAGAGTGCTCTGAAGAATTCTAGAGATCCTCAGAGGGTCCTGGGGTTACTCTGGAGGGCCATGAAGGGGGCTGGGCCCTGGACCCTTATCTTGGCTTCCTTTCTTAACATTTCCTTTGATGAAGGAATTCTGCTAGCAAATAGCATGTTCTACTCTATCTCAAAAGAAGAGAATGGCTTGCTTTCAGGCTTACTGAATGTGAGGGGCAAATGCAACAAACAGAGGTGTCTAAATATAAAATATGAAGAACTGATCTTAGGGCTGAAGATAGAGGTTCAGGAGCATGTGTGTTGGGGAGATCAGTGAAAGAGGCTGTCTAGCGCCATGCTAGTATTAGCTTTCTAGTATTAGGAGTCACATTCTAGCAGGTTTAAGGTATGTGATCACAACCAACTGGCATGTACTGGAAGGGCTAACAGCTCCTGGTTGCTTTATAACGCTCACTGCTGCTGTCGTCAATGTCCACACACCTCTACTCCCACCAGTTGCATATCCAACTCATCAAGAGCACTTGTGTTTATTCCCAAACCAGTTTTTGTCAGTTCCATTTGTTTTGTAATTCATAATTTTGCTGAATATATAAATCAATGCAATATGAAGGAAAAAGGAAATAGAGTGGTTTCAATGAGAAATAAGCTTCATTGTTTGGAAAGAATAAGGCAAGCTACTTTGCTTCTAGTAAATGAGGTAGGAATGAAACTGTTGTAATGTATCGGGGGTGGGACATAAAAACTAGACAGATTCTGGGCTTCTCAGGTGTCTTTAAATTCTTATAGCACTACAAAATTAAAATTGGAAGTTACAGATGACGCATTATGGATGCAGCTCATACAAGAAAGTGGGCTTGAACTCCAAGCATCAGACCTTGGCCTCACATCAAAAGCATGGGAGATGAATGTATATTTGTAAGTTTTAAATAAAAAGAAAATGTTACATGGGTTTACATGTATCACTTTTTATGATGCCTCACTTCAAATGGCTCTTTTATTAACCTACTACCACTAGTCCTGACCAAGTCAGATAAGAATGCAGTCATCATGTATTTCTAGTCCGTGGACAGAAAAGTGATTTTTACCACTTGAGCACAAGTCCATCCCTTGATTCCTTCAATCCTTTGGTGAAACCAGCTAGAAAATTTGGCAAGGAACAGAAAATAGTTGATCTGATTTGAAGCTTCCCATGACTCACAAATATGGGACAGAGGCAGAGGAGTGAGAGTTTTGCTTTTAAATAATTTAATTATGATGTACATTTGTAAAATCATGTGGAAAAAAATCTTCTTACTGTAAATATATGTACATAGTTGTGCCTATTACTCACAGGCATAATTCTGCCAGTTGCCATGATGACATAAAATAAGGTTCCCAGCTAGCAGGAAATGGACTGTTGTGAAGGCATTTCTGTGTGTGCAAGGCCTGATTTTACTTTGCTGCCCCAGAGACATGTGAGGAACTGGAGCACTCAGGGGAGGCCACATTGCTCCACCACAGCTGCTGCACTGTGACCCAGAAGCCCAGAACACCCAGCACCATGAGGCCTGTGTGTCTAATTGGCACTACAGCCAGGAAAGCCTTCCCACTTTGTGGGCCCCATGCAGGACTGCCAGAGCCAGAAAAGGGGGTTGGGGAGAATATGGTGCATGCAAGAGAGCGTGTGTGTGTGTGTGTGTGTGCGTGTGTATGCGCGCACATGTGTATGTGTGTGTATGTGTGTGGTATGCAATCACCTGCTTCTCTCCTCTTGTTGCCATGGGTTACGAAGCCCAGAGCTGGAGAGCAGGGCCAAGCACTTGGGGTGGAAATAACTGCGTCAGCGTCTGAAAAAAGAAATTAGAAATAGGGAGCCTGGAAACAATGGCAAAAGAACAAAAATCAACATCCCAAGGCGGCCTGACTGTGAGCAAGGAAGCCAGGCAGCCAAAAGGAGGATGGGTCTTCATAAATCTTGCTTTCACCAGATGTGTTGGTCTAAACAGTGATGACGAGAAAAGAATGAACGCAAATATCTACAGCAATCCTGTGTCTCTACCCGCTTGGGCCTTACGTCTATGATCCAACTTAGAGAAATATGAACAAAGTCTGTGAAGAGTTAAGTCAACAGCTGTCAGGGAGTCCAGGACACACATGGCATTACAGAGTACCAGGAGCTGAGGAGAGAGGAGACACCACCAGGAAGGAGGCTGTGACCTTGGGGAGGGCACCAATTAACTGGGCATCTTGTGTCTGTAAGTCAGGCTTGCTGTGCACCCTGCACCCAAATACTCATTACTCTTCTTATTTGCTGGCCCATCAGTGAAAATAATGTGTTTTCCTCTCTTTCCTGTAGCCGCTATTTTATATGAAATGTAACAAGGCATTAGAAATAGCCCTCATAGAAGAATTTTCAAGAAATTTTGCAGATTAAAAAAAAAAGCTTCAAAAATTTTACAATCCCCTAATTTTGCAGATTAAAAAAATAAAACAGGTTCAGATAGATAATCCAACTTAGTTTTTGCTTCTTTTGTTTTTTTCAGAGAAAAATAGAAAAAAAAGAAGACTTAAATGATGCAGTGAATGTTTACTTGTATTAGTCTCAGATTGGATGGCAAAGAGATGAGGATCCTGAATCTCTCCAGACTGAGCTATTGAGAAAAAAGAACTTGGATCCATGCTTTTCTGATGAGTCACCCACATTGCCTTTGGATGGAAGGACAAAAGCTGCTTTCCACCAAACCTCATGGCTGGCATGGAGGCACGGTAGGAAGGACCTGGTGGTGGGGTGTGATCTGCAAGCCTTTCAGGCCACAACATCTATGTGAGCTTCCAGGATCAACTTCTTCCTTCTTTGACCCCATCAAAGGAGATGCATCCCCAGTTCTTGAAGTGCACATGGATTTCAGACATCTCCTTCCCAGGTTGTGACAAAACTGTGTTCTGTGATCACCATCTGTCATTAGTCGGAAAGGATCCACTGGGGGATGTGTGGCTAACTTGTGTGCCTGAAGAAAATGGATTCTGTGGTGCTGCATTACTGACTAGCCATTTGCCATCTTCCTCTCTTTCCCTATCTCCCACTGGCTGAATATCATGCAGTGGCCACTCTCATTTTGGCTTCCAGTGTAATTTGCCACATCAGGAATTTAGACTCTCACATTTAAACCTATGAAAGAATGGTGTCACTTGCATGCTCAGGCAGCTATTGTGGAAACTCACTACCTACCCTGTGCCAGTAGGGTATAGATAACAGATATGGCTATAGGACTGTCCTAGAGAAAGTTCATGTCAGAGAGGGCTGAGCCTGTCTCCTTCACAGAGGTGCAACAAGGTTGCCAGCCCCCTTCTCTCCTCTGAGCTCCAAGGGCAGAGTACAAGGAGGAGAGCACAGGCCAAGTTTCTTAAGGGCAAATAAACCATTCTGCAGGTGTTTGTGATCCTTTATCAAGAAACACTAGAGAACTCTGAACACTAGGAATGTGAGACTGCATCTTGAATGCAAACTGTCCCAGGAAGCCCCAAGTAACAGGTGTCTGGGTTCATAACCCATCAGAATTACCACAGCTCTTCCAAATATTTTAGAAAAGAGTTGCTAAAGAAATTAATCTGGAGTCAAAATCCTGCTTTGTTAATGGCTAAATAACCTTGAGATGGATTCCTCAGTAAAATTCTTTTATCTCAGTGATCCTTCTGGGGGCTGCATATTTCTCTCAGCAATCAAAGTTCATAGATCCTTTTTTTTCCTTCCAGGGTCTGTCTATACTCTGTGATTTTTCAAAATCATTATACTACCTATCCTTCTATTTCACTTCACTTGTTTCCTCTTTTCCCTTTTCTAATCACTCCTTTTAGCTGCCTTCATTTTGATTCCCACACAGAAATGATAATTTCCTGAAGCTCTGGGATTTAACATCACAACAACAAGAAACGTTCAGAGAACACCCACCATGCACCAGCCAGCTGGGTCAGTGCAGGGATACAGCTGCAAACAGCTCCTCATCCTCATCACACCTGTCTAGGGAGTCAGAAATGTCTGGGGAAATGAACTTTCAACTGAGAAGGAGAAGAGTTGGAAAATGGGCAAAAGGGAAAACAGGTACAAAGTCCCCAAGTCAAGAGAGAGTGCGGCATATATAAAAAACAGAGAGGAGCTGAGTAAGGGGGAGCATATAAAGCAAAGCAGGGCTGGGGAGAGCGGATATGGGAAGAGGCTGGGAGGGACCAGGCGATCATGAAAGCCTATCAACCTCTGAAACTACATCAAGGAATTAGACTTTAACCTGTGGACAAAGGGAGCCACTGAATGTTGTAAGCACAATAAGATTGATACCATTGAAAGATGAATGCAAGAGGACCAGTCGCAGTGGCTCACACCTGTAATCCCAGAACTTTGGGAGGCTGAGGTGGGCAAATCATGAGAACAAAAGTTTGAGACCAGCCTGGCCAACATGGTGAAACCCCATCTCTACCAAAAATGCAAAAAAATAGCGGGGTGTGGTGCCAGGTGCCTGTAATCCCAGCTACTTGGGAGGCTGAGGCAGGAGAATGGCTTGAACCTGGGAGGCGGAGGTTGCAGTGAGCTGAGATCATGCCACTGCACTCCAGCCTAGGTCACACACAGTGTGAGACTCCATCTCAAAAAAAAAAAAAAAAAAAAAAAAGAGAAAAAAAAAAAAAAAAAAAAAAAAAAAAAAAAAAAAGGAAAGATGAATTGCAAGATTGGAGAAGCATAGTGTTGTTAGCAGGAAAACTGGTTAAGGAGTAATTATGGCCTTCAGTAGGGTAGTGGCCATAGAGATGGGAAGAACTAAATAGATTGGAGATTTATTTAGACAAGTATGATCTAGGCAAACCCAGTGGGTTAAGACAAAGTCAATATTGTCATTGGGCAAACTGAGAGACACAATTATGTCAAAGAGTAAGACTGCAAACAGGAAAGTTGAAAATAGGATGGGACGGGGCAAAGAAGAATCTGCAGTAAGAATTCAGATATAAGTTGGTTACAAGAGGGAGTATGGTTAGGGGATTTGGGAGAGTCTGGAACACTGACATGGCAGTTGTGTGGGCTTGTGGATGAACGTAGCATGGGCTGCCTTGAGACACCTCATTAATTATGCAACAGGAATACAAGGGTGACCTCAGATGTCAATCACTGTGCCTGCCCCGATCACAGCCCTGCTGAAGGAGCAGGTCTAGAGGAGCTTGTGTTAAACATTGTAACCCTAATCCACCTGGTCACAGCTGATTAGAACAGGGGTGAGCACCTGACCCCAAGGCAGGCCATTCATAGGCTGACCAGCAACCAATGATGCACCTTGTCCCCTAACTGTAATCTGAACCAACTAAATTTGATCTCTTAGGAATATGAACTATGAAAATGTCAAGACAATGAGCCAGTTAGTAATAAGATTTAAAGTTTTAAAAGGATTTAGAGACAGGATGGAGCAAAAGGGAACATTTGCAAGCTGAAGTGACAAGGAAGGGGAAGTTTAGGCCAGTCCACAGAGAGACTAGAATGGTGATGACAGAAGTCATCATTAAGTAATTGGATCAACTAATAGCGGGCAATTCTTTGGCTCCTGAGAGCAACAGAGAGGCTAGGTGATTTCTAGAACTATCTCCAACCCTAAGCATTTTCCATTTCCAATGCTGTTCCACAAGCATCTTTGCAATAAATGCCTTGCATAACTTCCAAGTATTGATTCACTGCAACAAAAGGTCATAACCAAAATACTCACCTAATATTTTGCCTGGTGTCCCATGCTTATATCTGCCCATCTTCTGGTTTTTCCCCACTGGGCTCCAGAGATGCTTGCCCACACTAGATGCTTCCTGAGGAATTCTGCCACCTCTAATGTCTTACCAAGAGCCACCTTTGGCCACACTCCATAGGTATATCAAAATCAGAAAGAATGTAAAGGCTCATTCCAGAGATTCTGCTCTATGGCAGAATTTTAAACCCATGACGTGTTTCAGTGGGTTGAAAATGTCTTTGAACGTGTGCTGCCATCTCCAGAGCTATGATTAATTACTGGCTGTTGCTGCTGGTTATGCTTGCAGCTCTCAGCAAGAAAATGAGTAAAAAGTATTTGAGCTTTGACATTCTCTGACAAAGAGCCTCTTTAAAAAAAGGAAAGAAAGGAAGAAAAAGAAAAAAAACAAAGCTGGCCATAATTTATAATGAAGATCCTTTATTTCCTGGGCAGCTTTGGATGAGACAGCGTTTGTCCTGAGCTGCGCTATGATGGAGGCAGGTGAGTCATGTTTCTTCCCCACACATGAAGTTATCCTCATCATGCTCCCTGAACATTTCTGAATTAGTTCCAGCTAGTTAGTGTCACTGCAGGACAATTTACACTGCCATTGTTTGAGTATTCAACATACTCTTCGATGATGGATTTCCAGAAAAGGCAAAATCCATTATTTACACCCAGTAGGAAAATAAACCTTCTCCCCAGCCCAAGACATGAAGATCGAGAAAGCTTTTCATTTTAGACAGTTGGAAATTTCACATTCAAGTGGCTTTGTCAACTCTTTTAATCAATGTCCTTTGGAAAAACAAATTTAGCTATTCGGCTCCTGTATGTAGTAGGGGTGGGATGTAACTAAGGATATTAGCTATCAACGGTTCATGGTCTGTCAGCCAGCATCACCTGTCAATAAAGTACAGCTAACTGACAGCCATGGCTTGAGGTAGCATCAAGAATCACCGTAAGGAAAAAAACCTCCAGATTTTAAAAGTACAGGTAGAAAGTTGGGAGAAAAGGATATATCTCTCCAGCTAGAAGAAATGTATTTTTCATAGTGGATTGAAGGTGTTCTTATAACATCATCATAATAGTTTTCAAGCCAATATAAGCTAATGAAGGTTTCAAAACATGCTTTGGGAGAGATTCCATCCCCTTTCCTGTGGTCAGCCTGAGCTTGCCCAGAAGTTCCTTGTTGATGTTCTCTGAGCTCAATTTCAACAGACACCCAAATGCATACAAGGACAGCAAAGGGAAAGGCTATGAATAAAGTGTCCACACCTTTCTGCAGGCCTGGACATCGGGAAGGCAAGGAGACCTCTATTTTATAGCAAGGACTCTGCAGGCACCGCCTTCATGACCAGGGAGACTTCGGGTGAGTGGCCATTGCAATCAAACCGGGAAAAGGAGCCATAAAAGAGTGTTTCCCAGAGTGTATTGTTAGAAATAGAATAGTTATAACATAAGAAAAGGGGTCCAAGGTCACATTTATTGGAGAAATTATGAGTTAAGTAAAGCTAAAGAGGTTTATTTGTTTCAGGACTTCTTGGAGCTTTACTACACTAATGAATCTGTAAGAAGAGTGCAGGTTGTAGTCTCATCAATTCCTTTTTAGTGGTGGCACATGGGAGCCTTTTTATGGAGCAGCTCATCTCACTGGACTACTATGCTGTGAAACGTGCTTTGGGAGAGAGTTCACCCCCTTTCCTGTGGTCAGCCTGGGCTTGCCTGGAAGATCCTGGCGTTCACTTTCTGTCCTGCTCCAGATTCTCCCAAATCCCCTAACCATGCTGCCTTCTATAACCAACACATTTCTGAATTCTTACCCCAGATTCTTCCTTACCCCTGTCTCATCGTATTTCAACTTTACTGCTTCTAGCCTTACTCTTTGACATCACCATGCCTCTCAGTTTTCCCAGTGACAACACTGACTTTGTCTTACCCCACCTGGGTTTGCCTAGACTGTACTTGGGGTTGTAGTCTTCTTAGCTGCCTTGAACAAACAGCTCTCCCAGTTCTTCCTCACACAGATCTCAGGGCCATGGTTCACTGGGTGAGGCCCTGCTCAGCCCACCCTGGTTCCTTCAGCAGGAAGGCCTGCACCGATTATCCAATGGCTACACTGAACAGCCAGGTGTGGTCACCATCTTCCTCTACCTCACTTCCAGACTCCCAAGGAAGAGGAGCCTGAGCTGCCTCTACCTCTGGCTAAACACACACACACACACACACACACACACACACACACACACACACACACACNACACACACACACACACACACACACACACACACACACACACACACACACACATTTTCTCTCCTTCTCTCTCTCTCTCTGTGGCTCCAAGATGTCCTGGAGTGCTTACAGACTCTAAGAGGCTTTGAGGGAACAGAGCAGAGTCAATGTTGCTTTCCACTTCTATACATTCCCTTCCAAAGTCTGTCATCTTCTTCTTCTAATCACAGTTCCTTCTTGCCTTGCATAGACAGAATCTGGCTTGGGGCAAAACAATGAAGCAGGTGCTGCTATCCTTCCAAACAATGCTCTGTTCCTTATGCCCCAGCCCCTGAGTCTCTTCCCTCCCACCCTCTTCTATCCATCATTGGGGACTTTTTCTCCCCCAACACAATCTGCTCTTATCTACGATCAGTCTTCTACACAGAAGCATAACTTTAGGTCAATTTTTACCTCTCTGGGGACATCGTTTTAATATCAGGGAATTAGGGAATGGAATGAGTGGCCTCAGGAGGTAGGTTAGAGAGGCATATTCCCTGCATGCTAAGACTCACAAGATTGCCTTAGCAGAATGCTAGTTCTGGCCATGACATGAAGTAGGAGAGCAACTTAGGGAAACTAAATAATTCTGTGCTATTGGATAGGCTCCCGGGGGTGAGGGTGGATAAGCAGATCTCATACTTGAAAAGAAGAGGTACCTGGAGCTACCCATTCAGTACTACAGTTATGGTTCTTACCAGATGAACTTTCATTTCATTTTTTATATTTTTATCTCTTGCTCTATAAAAGGCCATTATTACTTGACTCTGCAATACAGGAAAGAAACAAGCAAGTGATCCAGAGCTGTAATAATACATTCTCTCTTTTAACATTGTTGTGTTGGTCATCCATTAGACCTGAGAGCTCAACACTTCCTGAAACTGAGACGAGAGGGCAGACAGGAGTAGGGAAGGCACAGGTCTGTGCTTGACCACACAGAGAATGGCAGGGCCCTTTGTGGAGAATGGCGAGTGTACACACAATGCACAGACTAGCAAACTGGCAGCTAAGAGAAAAGGGAATTACTGAGTTAGGATATATTCAATCCCCCCACAAGTTGCCAAAAAAAAAAAAATTCTAACTATATGATAAGCCTTTCTTGGATTCCTTGATCTGTGGCATTCACCAGAGCTGCCCACAAAAGACACTTGTGCACTTGTGGGGAGTCCCCCTTCAGCCTCTCTGCCGGCTGGCCAGCTTCTGCATGGTGTGAGAAGACAGTGAGTTTCAGCATCACTTCCTTTCTGAGTCCAGCTCTAGGAACTTCCTCAGCATGAAACTTTCTTGGTATGGAAATAAAGTTACATATTAATTCCAGGTAGCTGGGATCCATCTTTGCCTTTCAGACTCTCATACACATCACCTTTTCTCAGAGGCCTTTCTGGACTCCTGTACCAAAAATTGCACCCTTCCTGTGCACACATGCTCACTCACACACACACACACACACACACACACACCCTATTCCCCCATGCATATTTTCTCTCATGTATTATATTTTAATAAAGAAAATTCCCAATTCCCTTCCCTTTGTTTTTTTTTTTTTTTTGTTTGTTTTTTTTGGCAAAGTCTTTGTCACCCAGGCTGAACTACAGTGGCACAATCACAGCTCACTGCAGCCCCGAACTCCTGGGCTAAAGTGATCCATGATTCAGCTTCCAGAGTAGCTGGGACTACAGGTGAGCACCACCACACCCAGCTAATTAAAAAGGAAGTTTATAGACATAGGGTCTGAAACCCCTGACTTCAAGGGGTACTCCTGCCTTAGCCTCCCAAAGCATTGGGAGTACAGGCATGAGCCACTGGGCAGAGCCTAAACACACTTATCTTTTATTTTGTCTATTTCTGTTTCCTCCACTCATTCCCAGATTTTAAGGCCATGATGGCAGGGGTATTTACATGTTTTGTTTCCTGCAATTTCACCAACACCTAGCACAGTGCCTGGCACATAGCATGTGTTCATTTAACATATATTGACTGAATGAATGAACTAATCATAGAATCCATTAAAATCTTTAACTCTCTGGAAACAGACATTCTCCATTCTTAAAATATGGAGTATTTTATTCCACTTTACCTACTTAAATTTCAAGCATATTTTTGGAAATGCATTATGTCCGAAAGTAGGGTACTGCCAGTTGTACTAATTAAAAGTGCTAAATTTTAGTAGATTTAGCACTTTGAAATAATTATTTCAAATTATGCACTTCAGGACATCTTGGAGGCCTGTACAGCAGCAGTTCCCAAACTTTTTGGCACCAGGGACTGGTTTCCTGGAAGACGGTTTTTCCACAGATGCTGAGGGGGATGGTTTTGGGATGAAACTGTTACACCTCAGATCATCAGGCATTAGATTCTCACAAAAAGCTGGCAACCTATATCCCTCCCATGTGCAGTTCACAACAGGGTTCACGCTCCTATGAGAATCTAATACTGCCACTGATCTGACAGGCGGTGGGGCTCAGGTGGTCATGCTTGGGAACTGCTTTCCATCGGGAGCCTGGAAGTGCGACGGAGGAAGGGGGCACCATACCTGGCTGTGCAGCATAGCCACGGGATAATCAATGCAGGCTTTCCTGTGAAGGGACCAGTATGGGCTGAGTAGGGCCTCACCCAGTGAACAATGGCCCTGAGATCCTGTGTGAGGGAGAACCGCCATTTCAAAGTTGTGAAAGGTTATTTCTCTTTTGCATGTAGAATAAATCACTAATCTGAAGGTTCTTTCCAGATAGATAGATAGATAGATAGATAGACAGATAGATAGACAGATAGATAGATATACTGTTGAGGTAGTGTCTCACTTGCTCTTGACTACTAACTGTTTTCCTGTATTTTCAGCTTTATCTAGAAATTTCCTGAATGACATCTAAGAAAATTTCAGTATTTAGATAGCAAACTGAGGAGGAGAAATGAGACCCAAGAAGGTCAAGTGACTTGCCGAGATCACACAGCCGGAAAGAGACATATTTACATCAGGAAGTTAGCATAGCAATTTCCTCATGAGTGAGATTTCTGCCCACCAGACATGTTGCATTAGAATGATACCATGCATTAGCACATTATTTACTAATAAATAAATTTCACTGGATGTTCAAGATTGAGAGTGATTTCCAGAGGAAACTCTTATGTAGACCTTACAAGGCACATTTGTAAGAATACATAGATCTAAAGCATTCCTTTTAAGACAGAAGCCTATTTTAAGTCATTTGGAGCATTTCTAATTAACTTTTATCACCTACCCAATAATTAGAAGCCTATACCATAAAGAAACCTTTTAACACTTGCTTTATAAAGATAACACTGAAAAGGACTTTGGCCATCATCTGCTAAGCCTCTTTTTCTTTATATGGGAAATCTAAGACACTCAAAGTTCACATCATATCACAAGTGATTTAGACAGCCTGCTTGGACAGATGAAAACGATCATTAAACCGCCTTTTGGTTTTCCTTACTTCAGAGTAGCTAATTCAAATCACATTGATTATCTGTATTTCCCAATATGTTGTGACTTGACATTCAAGTATTGAAGAAGTAAATTGTCTAAGAAAAACCTAGCAAAGAGGGCTGAAAAGAGCAGAAGTGACTTGTGCCAAGCCTCTCAACTGGAACTGGTCCTGTCCTTGGGACTCCAGAGAGCTGAGCCTGGCCTTGGCTATCTGAGGGTCCCAGGAGAAGACCAGGCCTTGAGACCTGAGGATTGGTGCTGAGCAGCGCACTTTGTCAGCAGCTGTAATTCCTTCATCACCCAGTTCAGTGTCCAATTATATTTGTTGAATTAGATCTGTATCAAATATAAAACAAAGTTGGAAAAAACTCCATCTGGTGTGTTAGAACAGGGGTCCCCAGCCCTGGGGCCACCGTCCATCCTGTTAGGAAGTAGACCACACAGCAGCAGGTGAGCAGTAGGTAAGAGAGCATTATCAACTGAACTCCGCCTCTGGTCAGATCAGCGGCAGAGTTAGATTCTCGCGGGAGCGTGAACGCTATTGTGTACTGCGCATGGGAGGGATTTAGGTTGTGCTCTCCTATGAGAATCTAACTAATGCCTGATGATCTGAGGTGAAACAGTTTCATCCCAAAACCATCTCCCCCATTCCTGGAAGAATTGTCTTCCACGAAACCAGTCCCTGGTGCCAAAAAGTTTAGGAACCACTGTTAGAGGACAAGACATCAGATGAATTGTCATTCTTTTATTAATTCTCTCTACTGTCCTCTTAAATTAATGCAGTTGTTAAAAAGAAAGTAAGTAGTATTTACCACATAAGCAATTAACACAACACAGACCCATAGAGTTCAATAAATGTGTGTGATGATGACATATGCAAGCCTTCTTCCTGACACAGACAAGGTGCATGGGCTCAAGCACATATTTCAATGTTATAAAGGGGTAGCACAAGGTATCTTTGTGGTGATGAACTAATTTCTTACCTTGATTGTAGGGGTGGTTCATGCATCTACACTATGCACACACACAAATGCATACAAGTAAACAGGTGAAATCTAAATAAATTCCACGAATTGCACCAATGTCAATTTCCTGATTTTGACATTGTATCATAGTTACCTAAGATGTTACCATTGAAGGAAACTAGGTGAAGGGTACACAGGGCTTTTCTGTACTATTTTGTAATTTCTTGTGAATCTATAATTATTTAAAAATTAAAAATGATTCAAGGTTTTTCTTTTTTAACCACTAAAAGATTTAATTAAAAATATAAATGTTTTTGTTTCCTCGCTTACTGAAAAAAATTCTTAAAATTTTTCACTTCTTTCTGGAGACCACATCACTAAAGTGGAAACCATTTTTACTAGTAAATGTAGTTCCAAGAATTTGAGATGGATTATGCAAATGACTGATTTGTACTATCACATATTTTAAAATATTTTAAACACAACAATTATAGGGGTTGAAATTTAAAACACTGATGATCAACTGGTAACTTTTAAAATTATAATAAAATTAAAGCGGTCATTGTCAAAGAAAAAAGCACTTGTCTGTAGAAACTAATTTTTAAGATAAAAAGCTTAAATATGCTCTTAAGAAAAAAAATGCACTTGCCTCCTCTCCCAAGTAATGTATTTTAGCTTCTCATTATCCATCTTTCTCCATGTTCGTGGAAGGAGTAAAGCTCAGTCTTTATTTGCTTCTACAGGAAATTTTATTTCCTGTAGAAAGCTAGTCAATTCAGAATGAAGGGACTAATTTATATTTGACCACTAGGTGTCACTGTTGGTGGTGGCGTGGGCAATAAGGAGGGGGAGGGGAACTGAAAGCAATCTCAGGGGATTTGGGGGGTTGAGTTTGTTGTTGCTGTTGTTTTTAAACATCAAATGCTCACATCACTGCCATTCTCCCTCCGTGAGTACGGAAGGGTGGTAGGAAGGAAAGAGAGAAGTATGAAGACACAGCTTTGGCAGCGTTTCCGTACTGACCGGCCCTCAGACCACCCTAGGAGACTGCTGACTGCTGGGCTACAGCCCTAACAGAAATTGACTCTTCAGGTCCATTTTAATCATTCCCTAACCACCTCGCAGGAAAACAGAAAAACGTCAATGACTCCACTTTAGGAAAGCGAGGCTGTCCTCGGCCATGCCTGCCTGGTGCTGAAGAAATCAGATGAATAATTTATATCACAAAGCAGAGTGCGAGGTCATGTCGTGTGTGAAGGGCTCTGAGTGAGGAGCTCTGGGCGCTCGTCAGAAACATCATCCATGAGGCCAACAAACAAATCCAGGCGGAAGAGCCTCAGGAAGCGGAATGGGAATTTTTTTTTTTCAGCAACGATCAGTGAAGTCCAATTTAATTCTGGTCTTGGCTGTATGAAATGGGAACTTTTTCAAAGCGCATGGAAAATCAAACAATGAAAAAGAGATTTTCCTGATGTCGTACTTAGCACGTACCTCAAGGATAGCAAGACGGGGCCGTGCCTGCCTGGCCCCGGGAGGGAGATCGTCCTTATCTTCGGAACAGCCCGGGCCCGACGCCAAGCCTCACGGCAAGGGTCGGTTCCGTGCCCAGCAGCAAGCCCAGGATCTGCAGGCGGGGCACGGCTCGCTGGCAGAGCCCTGCAGAGGAGGCTGCCGAGGCCCCGTGCTATTTCAAGCAAGCGTCTCTAGCTGGAGCTGTTATTCTTTCACTTTCCTAAGGGGGAGAAAGTTAAAGAAAATGAGGGAGTTGGAGTGGAAGGGAGGTTTAAGCAGAGAGCCTAAACAAGGGGTACTAACCCCCTCCTAAGCATCTAGAGGAGAATTTTTTTAAATGGAAGAAGGAGCTGAATTACATGGCCCAAAAGTTTTCGTATTTGAAAATATTTCCTTGCTCACTTACGTTATAAATTATTGCATCAAATGACCATTTCTAACCATTGTCTAATCAAATGAGACATTTGTTAGGACAGGATTAACCACACTCATTGGAGGCAAGTTAGTGGGATAACCTTGTAATAAATTTGAAAACAAAAAACAGGAAAAGAAGTAAGCAACTAACATCGAGTGCTAACCACATGCCAGGTATTATTCTCAGTGTTTTCTGTACATCAACTCATTTAATCTTCGAACAATACTACAAAGCAGGCACTCATATTATTCCTATCAGAGACGAGAAAATGGAAGCAGAGAGAGAGGTCAAGTAGCTTGCCCAAGGTCACAGAGCCTGTAAGTGGCAGACTGCTTCCAAGTCCCTCAGCAGCAAATGCAGGTCTAGAACTCAGAGCTCTGAGCCTCACTACCCAGGCTCTCCTTATCAGATCTTTTACCATCTTGTGCCCTGTGAAATGTCTGCCAAGTTCAGATCCTAACCACTGAGAGCCATAAAATGTTTGCACAATGGCATTTCTCTGCTTGCTGCATTCTGACAAAGTGCTATACCAAAAGATGGAATGCATAGTAGACTGTGAGGCCAGTCCTTGACAGGCATACCTTGTTTGGCTGACAGCTTCAACCACTACCTCAGGAAAGCCCTTGAGACATCTCTCTGGACCAACTTCTGTCCATATAGTCACATAAACTCTGGTCAGAGTCAACTAGCTATATAAGACTATATATCAAATGTTCATTGTGATTTACATGAGTTTCCAGAAAGTGTAAGTAATGGTACTTTGTATGAAAACACACATTTTCCAGGAATTTTTTAATTGCCCATGACACACACACTAAGATTTTGCCAAACTAAGTTCAAGCCAGTTGTGTAACTGTACTCAAAATAGCTGAGGCTACATAAAATGCCTTTTGGGCACTGACTCAGGGGAAAAAAAACAAATGTGCTCCTTAATAACCCTGGTAGCTGCACTGACGCTAACAGATAGTTTTCTAGTCCAGCAACAGTATTGCAGTTTGTCATTAATGGATGTGAGGAATTTCTTTAGTTGGAATGAAGCCACAATTACTAGATGTCCTCTACCCCTACACCCATACTGCACCCCCCCCCAAAAAAAACCCACAAGAAGCAGTCTCTGAAAATATACCCAGAGGAAGTATTCACTCTGGAAAATAAAAGTGAGAATCAAAGTACTGTCAAAAGGTTTTGTGGAGGTTCTTATTGTATTTCTTTTAGGATAGACACTAAGCATGAACAATGGGATGATCCATCAGATTTCTCTTTCCTGTAGCACTTCCAATCAGCCAGGATTATTTCCCTGCCAATGATTTGCCTAGTGCGTTAGGTAGGGCTCTCTAGAGAAACAAAACCAGTAGGATATATGTATAATATATATATGATGGGAATTGGCTCATGCGATTATGGAGACCCAGAAGACCCATGATATGCCATCTGCAAGCTGGAAAACAAGGAAAACCAGTGCTGTAATTAATTCTGAGTCCTAATATGTCACTGAGGGATGGGGAATGGGAGGCACTCATGTGAGTTTGAAGGCCCCATAACCAGGAGCTTTGATGTCCAAGGGCAGGAGAAGATGGATGCTTCAGCTCAAAGAGAGAGAGGGAATTCATCCTTCCTCCGTCTTTTTCTTCTATCTGGGCCCTCGAGAGATGGGACAATGCCAGCACACACTTTAAGGGTGAATCTTCTCCACTCAGTCTGCTGATTCAAATGCTGAGCTCTTCTGGGAGCACTCTTATAGACATCCCAGAAATAATGTTTTACCAGCTATCCAGGCATCCCTTACCCAGTCAAGTTGACACTAAAATTAGCCATCACAACTAGGAAGTAAGGATCACAACCAGAATTAAAAGGACTTTAGAATTAATCTCTCTTCAATTCAAGTGACCAAAGAAACTTAACATTCAAACTTCCCCTAAATTCTGACAAACATTTGAAAAATGTTTTTTCTTTTATTTTGTCACAAACATATCCAGATGCCAATACCACATTATTACTTGGGAAACAATGACAGAAAGGGAAAAATAAAAAATAAACATAAAATGCTTATTAAGATAGTTATGCTTGAATACAAAGTTTTAAAAAATTAGTTGTTCTATATTCATCAAACCCAGCTACAATAGACAATCCACTGTCAATGTAAGGCAAGTCATTTTTCATTAGCGATTGTGCTTTATATTCATATTTTCAAGAAATATTGTTGGACTCTGCTAGGGACTGAACTGTATCCCCAGTTCACAGGTTGAAACCTTAACTCCCAGTGTGACTGTGTTTAGAGATACGGCTTTTAAGAGGTAATTAAGGTTATGTGAGGTCATAATGGGGCCCTACAATGATAGAAGTGGTGTCCTAAAGAAGAGGGAGAGATAGCTCTCTCTTTCCACACACATGTACCAAGGAAAAGTCATGTGAGGATATAACAAGAAGGTGACTATTTGAAAGTTAGGAGGAGAGCCTTCTGGAAACTGACCCTTCTGGATTTTGATATGGAATTTCTAGTCTCTAGAATTGTTAGAAAAATTCCTGTTGCTTAAGCTGCCCAGTCTATGGTAATTTATTATGGCAGCCTGAGCTCCTCCTCTATTAGTGACGTTACCAAGTGCCAGTCCATACTGGTGTTTGGCTCAGATGCAGTTTCTATCCTCGTGGAACTCATACTTTGGCTGAGATGAAAGATACTAAACAATTATAAAAATAAGTATACATGGGCCGGGCGCAGTGGCTCACGCCTGTAATCCCAGCACTTTGGGAGGCCGAGGCAGGTGGATCACGAGGTCAAGAGATCGAGACCATCCTGGTCAACATGGTGAAACCTCGTCTCTACTAAAA
>NW_016107393.1:81923-83712 GCF_001604975.1 Cebus imitator | reverse complement strand
TATACAATTATCAGGTAAAACAAGTGAAACTGAAAAATCAACAGGTAAATTTGGAAGAGTATGACAGGATTCAATTTAGTTTGAGGAGCCAAGGAGGCAACATTTAACCTGAGCCTTAGAAGTGAGTCAGCAATTAGCCAGATGAGGAAAAGTATAGAAAGTTCTAGAGAGAGGAAACAGTATTTGCAAAGGCCCCATGGCAGGAAAGAGGACGATGATGTTAAAAGAACTGAAAGCAGTGAGCGGAGTGAGAGCAAAGGGAGAGGGACTAGTAGAACTCCTGTATGTAAAGACACTGGATCTTCCTTGTAGACAATACATGGAGGGGATGAAGAGTTGATGCAAAGTACCAACTAGATGGTTATTGCTGTAGGCAGGGCACAGAAAAATCATGGCTCTGATTAGAGTGGTGCTTGTAAAATCTGGGAGAAGCAAAAGACACTAGGAGTATTTTGTAGGTGGAAACAAAAGGACTTGATGATTTCCTGAAAATGGTAGAAGTGGTGACAGAGGTGAGAAAAGAATGATTCCTTGATTTGTCCTTCCGGTGCGCATTTGCTTTTCCTCTATTTTTTTTTTTTTATATCAGCCCACAGAGCAGGAATAATGTTATTAGATTCCTTACTAACTCACTGCCCACAACCAGGGGCTTCCATGGGTTGTCCGCAGGCTAATGGGAGGAGAACCAAGCACACCAGACACAAACCTCAACGGAGACTTCAGTCACTTCCACGGCCACAGGCCGCAGTCCTAACCTATGTTCGACCTTCTCACGAAAGGGAGTGAGTAAAAGGCAGTGAGCAAATTCGTGTTTATCTCTATCTTTGTAGTTATAAAAACAACTTAAACTGTTGTTTCATCAAAACTGAACATCATTTAAAACAATAAAGAACTGAAAACTGTGCCCCAGACAGTGATTCTTGATGGGAACAGTGATCTTTATATAAAGGACTGTTCCAAAAGGAATATCTGACCTCAACTAATAAATAATAGTGACTGACAAGAGGAGTCTTTGACAAGGTAATCGGAGAGCTGCTTATGCTTGCTGGCTCTATGTCTCACACATCAGTCACTGAGATTCAGCTTAATTTGTCTTCCCTCATCAGTGCAAACGGTTCTCCCAGAGTCACTGGTGGCCTCCAATGGCTGGATTTGAGGGCTATTTCTCAGTCCGTTTTACTTAAACTCTCAGAAGTATTTTATGTCACAGCCAGCCCCTCCTACTTGAAATACTTTCTTCCTGTGATTTCTATAATCATGTGGAAACTTAGTTATCTCCTTCATCTTTTACCTCTTCTATTCATTCTCCTCAGCAGGTCATCCTTCAGTACCTAATCAAGATATACTGGCATTCCATAAGGCCCTCTTGCCTTTTCCCTCAGTGATCTTTCTAAAGTCAGATGACTGACAAATTTGTATTTCCTGTCCAGGCCCAGACTTTTCAGCTCCAGACTTGTATACCCAGCCATCTCCTTCCGATCTCTTCATGGGGGTCAACATATCCAAAACGGAGCTCATGACCTTCCCTTCCAAACCTAGTCTTCCTTTCTCTCTCTAGAAACAGCATCATTGTTTGTTCTCTTTTGCAAGTCAGACACATAGGGGTCATCTGGATCCTTCTGTCTCCCCTGTTGCTGATGTCCAACTACCACCAACTTCTGCTGGTTTTACTTCTTAGGCAGTTCTCCTGCCCACTGCATCTCTTCATCTCGACCACCGTAATCCTAATCTGAGCTTCTATTACCTCTCACCAAAAACTGTACTCCCCTCACTGTGGAGGGAGGGAAGA
>NW_016107393.1:23685-79658 GCF_001604975.1 Cebus imitator | reverse complement strand
GGACAACCCATGGAAGCCCCTGGTTGTGGGCAGTGAGTTAGTAAGGAATCTAATAACATTATTCCTGCTCTGTGGGCTGATATAAAAAAAAAAAAATAGAGGAAAAGCAAATGCGCACCGGAAGGACAAATCAAGGAATCATTCTTTTACTCAATGCCAGCCATATAAACCTTTGCAGAATATTCAAGTTCAGAGTTGGTGGGGAAAGGAATAAAGAATGGAAGTGGTTAACTGGATGAATGGAATGTATCTACCAAGGAACAGATCCCGAAGAAAAGGCTTTAAAATGAGAATTTTATAGTTTGGCACAGAAAGAAAGGTTATTTTTAGCTGAGGAGAATGGAATACTTCAAAATGGCATGTACATCAGTGGGATAAAAACAAACAAGGTCTGAGGACCCAATTCTAGCTCCAGGGTTTCTATGGGTCCACAATCCCTAATCAGCAATCCCCAAATTGAAAAATCTCTGAAAACTGCACATTTTTCCCTGACTCATTTGGCCATTGATGCTGACTTGATCGGAATACATTTGGTTACAAAACCTGATCTGAAAAGATGTAAAGATATTTACCATTATCCACTTTAAGGTGAGTAATCAGACATTTCATTGCAGAAATATTAATGTGTTTGATTGTGGAGTGCTGCCCAGAGTCCACTGTGGGTGTTAGGTACCACAAACACAGAGCTCTGAATGATCTTTCTGAAACATTGATAATTCTGAACTCTGAACCACATCTGGTCTCAAGGGTCTGGATAAATCATTTAGACCTGAAATGGGAGGGCCAAGAGGACGATGTGCCTGGGAGTGTCAGGACCAGGAGCACAGAGCAGACAGAGGCACCATAGTCTGGGCAAGAGGTCCACCTTTGTGGAGCACAGATGGGGCCTGTGCTCATATAATACTGTGAGCCAGCAGATTATGGGAGTCATCAAATGGTCATCAGAATCAACCTGGGGCTAGTCCTAGCCCCATGTTCTCATGAGAGGAAAGTCTAATGGGTCCTGATGGTCTCTAGTCAGGAGACCCATGTTTTTTAAGGGCCTGCTGCATGCCAGGCACAACCCATTACCTCATTTTATTCCTCACACCCACCCTCTGAGAAGGGGAAATAAGGTTCAGCAAGTAAAGTCACAGAGTAAATGGCACAGTTGAGGATCAAACCAGGTCTGTTTGATGACGCCAAAGCCCATTCATGGCCCATTACACCATGCAAATCTCTTGCTGAATATAAGTCAGTTGTCAGAAGGCTAAAGAGAGCAATTCTAGCAAATGCGGATGGAATGTCTTCTACATGCAGGGTCTGTTTCATTCGCAATCAAGTTGGGTTGGTGTACTATGATTGCCATTTTCTGGGAGGAGAAACTGAGGCTTAGGAGAGGAGAAGTAACTTGTTTGATGTCTTCTAATAAGTGGTGGAGCTGGATGTGAAACCAACATCTGTCTCTCCCCAGACCTAGCCATGCTACACTGCATGCTTCACCTCCTCCTGAATACAGACTGCTGATGCCGTTGGGTGGAAATTCAAACACACACAAACATACAACCCCTTTCCTTAGGAGCCATCTGATTAACCAGAGTTAAGTGTCAGTGGACGTCTGGGATCTCTCTGATGGGTGAATGAATAAAGTTCATAGTGATGACCACAGAAACCTGTTTATTATCAGGAGATAACATTGCCTGTCATTTTAAATGAGACAGGGACCTCCAGACACTCCACCAAGTCTCCCGTTGCACAGGAGAATAGCTTCAACATCAAAAGAGAAAGAGATATAGGCAAAGGAGGGGGAGGAGTGCTTTTCTTCAGCTGTTGATGGCTGGTCAGGTGAATCTAATGGCTTATTAATAAGAAGCAATTAATTGTGTAGCCAGCCCACTAGTTCTAAGAAATGAAATCCCAAATCTGATACATGAAGGGCATCAGGGATTGAATAACTGTTAAAAAGCAGTTTCTGGCACTGCTTTGCATCAGTAAAGATGTGAAGAACAAAGGAATAGCGTGCAACTACTACACGATCAATAGACATTTGAAATACAAAAGCTGAGAAAGCGAAGAGGCATGGAACCTCGTCAAATGTTAATATCTGCTTTCCAGAAAGGAAATCAGAATCGTGGGCACAGAGTTAGAAAGGAGCTCCAAAGGTCATTCTGTTCCACAGTTTATGTCCTCTCCAGCAGTAGACAGCTAGCCTCTTATTTGAAAAGTCCAGAGAATTATGACAGGCTGTGTTCCAGAGAAATGGCAGAATGTGCATTTACTTATTGCAGGTACTGGACAGTTGGCCCATCAGGAGTAGATCCCAAAACAGTGAAATACAAACAATTTCTGGACTCATTAGACCTGCTATCATGAACAAGACTGACAGTTGCCAGCATTCAACAAGAAATCACAGGAAATCAAAATTTCAGCCAAAAACAGTCTGGACCTTTTAATGGAAATTCTTATTCTAAGGCCAGAACTCATAAATTTCAGCTACTTAAATGAAGGCATCCAGAGGCCACTTGGGGAATCCCCTGGTCAGTGTGGTAGTTGTGATATCCTGTGCTACTTGGCAGGAAATAATATCCACATGGAATGGATGATGGTAGTTTATAGCCATAAACCAAGAGAGTGCTAATGCCAGACTGAAATTAAAACACACACACACGTGCGTGCACCCATACACACACATTTGGAGACTCCCGGCATGTGAGAGACATTGGACAATAGCACTTGCATCACAAATCAGTTTGTTGGCTAAGCCTAAAATGTGTAAGATTTCCATTTTCAGAGACGTTGTGCCAGCAATGTCTCTGCCTCTAAAATGTCCTCAGTCCCTATTAATAAGGCAAAAGGAACATTCTTTGTAAAATGTTTGGAATGTTTTGAGGTTTCGGAACCCCTTGGAAACACAAGGCACAATAATGGAACAGATGTAATGATTTCTGTATCACACAATGCTGGTTGCTTAGAAACATCCCCCAAAGATTAGTGGATGCTGCTTTTGTCCATACTCCTAATATTCAAGCCTTTTACACTTGTCCATTTAATTAAAGAAAGGACATGTAAAATTTACATGTGTTCAGGCATTGCTTCTTTTCTGGGTGCTTTTCAGGGAAGTGCCAAAGAATTCAGAGAACCTAGGGCACTGTTTCATTGGTTGTCAGAGCATTCCTGAGAGGTTGAATACATTTGGTAGTGAGTACTGCCGTATCAGTGCTGTAGCTGAGGAAATCAAATCAAAGAATTGGGGTAGAGACCAACATTTGGAACAGTGATCTCTTTGTTTCAGCCAACGAGACCATCTTGGTAAGAACAATCCTCTTTATGAGACATAAAACTGCCAAGCAAAGGCTATTTGTAATGAGGCTTTTTCCTTAGTTACAAGATTGAATTCTAAATTAGGTGAATCTCATGGGCCTTAAATATAGAACTGGCTGACACAACGTAATTTTAATATGGCAATGTACCATAGGATGTTTGAACTGTATGAAAGTGATTGGGTTTTAGCAACCTGTTTTGCAAAGGGATTTGATAGCTATTTGTACTTAGGCAGCCTAACCTCTGAAAGGCTGGTCACTCTGCAACTTGGAGCTATATCCAGCTGGAAAAGAGGAACTGGTGGTTACTCTGGGATGGCACGAGGCAACAGGACATGCATGGCTGGTACCATGGCACCTCTGAGATCCAAAATATCCTTTCATCCCAGAACACAGAAGATGGGCTCAGTGTCTTGGGGACATCCAAGTAGTTGGAGTAACTAATTAGAATGCTCTATGCTCTGTCTGGATGGTGAGAAATCCTTTACATTTTTCCTTAAATACATACACTTTCTCCATTTCCTTCTCCACTGGGTCATGGGAAGAAAGAGGGTGGCATTAAAACATGCTCGTGACTTATCATGTCTGTGGGTCTGTAAAGGATCCCTCATTAAAAAGAAGAAAAGCCTGATTTAAGTTCCACTTCTGGAAGTAGAAAGTTAATATATGATTAGAAAAATGGAAAAATCAGAGTAACAATCAGAAAGTATTCCTAGAATCCCATCACATTATAAGGTCTTATGAACACATTATATCTCTTGAGAGGAAAGGAAGAAATACCAGAACAACTCACTTCCATTTGGCTTTTTGAGAAGGATCCAGAAAAGTACAATGACTGTAAAGATATTTCTACAGGTATATTTTCTCTCTCTCTGTTACTCTTTTAGTTTGGTGTTTATGTGTAATTGCAGCAAGAGTCACTATTAGTGAACATACATTGAGTGTCAAACATGTGCCAAGGGAATTCTGAAGTACAGAAAGAAACATAATATTGTGAGCCAACAGATTCACACACACACATATTTTATTGTATGTATGCTATGATTTTTTATGCATTGGACCCATGTTATAAATCAAGTAAATAAACAAATATACTTCGCAATAGCTCATGTGCACTGTGGACTGTTTAGACAAATGCAAATGAAAACGATTGCTTTTTCTTTTTGTGTTTACCAAACTTCTTAGTTTTATGATGTGGACTGCCTGCTTTTTTTCCCCAGGGTTTAACTGTTAAAACTCTCATGATGAAAACAATAAATGAATTGATAAACTAGAAAACAGTTTATGAAATTGAACTACAAAATGTGCTCTTTGCCTCATGTACAATGTTATATTGTTTTTATAACTGTAAACACCCCGCAGTCATCGCCATGTGTGTGCTGGGTTGGAGAAACAGTTGAAACCTTATACAATGGTGATTTTTTCTGTTGATTCACAGATTGAAATAACAGAATCCATCTCTGATTTTTGAAAGTATAAGCTGAAGAATTGAAAAGATAAGAACTCCTTCCTTGCCTAGGAGTTAGAATCAGAGATAATGATACAACTAGAAAACCAAGAGGAAAACATATGAGGCTGATATTCTCAAAGTGTAATCTTGAAAAACAAATGAGTCAAGAATTTGCATGGTCAGGCAATATACCCAAGCAGCAGACCTCTGGTGTTCTGGCTGGCCAGAGTCACCTATTCCTTATCCTGGTAGCCATACCTTCGGTTTCCTGGGAAGAATCACTTCCCTTAACCTCAATGCACACTGACATTGGGCACACTCCAGCACCTGAAGTAGACATGTAACCCAAGCTTTCGCCACGAACATATTTCTTCTCTTTGGCCACAGTGACTGGCTCAGGAACAGGCACAAGACTCCACTCTGGTCATTTATAATCAGATCCAGAAGCTCTTGGCTGAGCGGCACATGAACCCAGGAGGGTATAAGTCTGAAGCTGCTGGGGGCCATCCTAAGAAGGGGAGCCCTCCAAGAGTTAAGCCAACAAAAGGAAGAGTAAGAGTGAGACTGAGTCCCCGTAGATTTGAACTCCAGAGTCTAGCCATGCCTAAAGCCAGAACTTCACCTAGTTTTTCAAATGATTATATAATCTCTTAAATCTTAAGAAAACAAAAATTAAAATCACCTTAGAGGTGACTTTTTTGGCCTTTGTAACCAAGACAGTCCTGATGGGTACACTCCAAAATAATATACATGAACCAGAGTGAGCTAGTGAGTATAAAGTCTGAGTCTGTTGTCTGGTAGGTGACACAAAAGAACTCCCATCTGTGCCCTGGATGAACTAACACCCTTTCCTTGCTGGGTCCATGTGCCAAATATAGAATAAGTTAGAGGAAGAAGGATATGATGAAAGATTACAAGGTCATGTTGGGAAAAATCCAGTCTGAGAGGGGTTGGCACAAACTGAAGTTTGAAATGACACAGACAATCTCTGGTTTATCTACTGCCAACAGCAAATAAATAAAGGAGAAGACATAAAATGGAGACCAGCTGGTGGACATGCTTTAGATTTGCAGAGCATCAGAGCTGTCTGGGATGAGAAAACAGAATGGACTGTAGAGGTTCTGCAGCAGCAAACCAAGCACAGACTTCCAGGAGGCTCTTGGTAGGCAGACTTCCTTGGGCTGCCTCCACCACTCCATCAAATTTCCTCTGACCCTGGTTTGTTATGATTGACAAATATTCAACATTTGAAAGAGAAACAGAGGCAGAGAGAAGAACTGCTTTCCTTTGATCAATCAGATATAGTTTGATAACAACATATTAAGAAAACTATAACATAAAGCATAAGAAGAATTTCAGTGTAGTAAATACATATGAGTGCCTGTAATGAACCAAGGTCTGACTAGGAAGAACTGGATGCCAGGATAAGTGCATCAATGGGTGGCCTGTGTAGAGAATCTAAAGCACAACTTTTTTTCTTTTTTTTCTGTCAACCAGGCTGGAGTGCAGTGGTGGTGTGACCATGGCTCTCTGCAGCCTCAAACTCCTGAGCTCAAGTGATCCTCCCATCTCAGCCTACAAAGCAGCTGGGACTACAGGGGTCCACTATTATGCCCAGCTAATTTATTTTGTTTTTTTGTAGAGATAAGGTCTCTCAGTATTGCCCAGGTTGATCGCAAACTTTTAGACTCAAACAATCCTATCTTGGCCTCCTAAAATGCTGGGATTACAGGCATGAGCCACAACGCCCAGCCTAAATTCTTAAATGTTGACAATTTGCAGTGGGGCGGTGGGGGGGTGGGGAGGACTGGAAAGGAGAACAAGAGACAAGTCAAACATAAAAAGGAGGAATTTTAATACACGTGATAGGTAATTCAAATTTCCAGAACATTATCTAGGGTAATTAAAAAAAAAAAAAAAAAGAATGCAGGCTTGGAAATCCAGACAGATTCAGGAGATGTCCCTGGATTCTGCATTTCCCATTGTGATTTTGGAAATCAGACCTTACCCCAGAAACCAGGTACCTCTTAATTTCCATCCCCCATCTAGAAAAAGCAAGAACTTCAAGCCAGACTGGAGCAGGAAGTCCTTCCTTCCTTCCCTTCCTCCCTCCCTTCCTCCCCCACCTCCCTCCCTTCCTTCCTTCCTTTCCCCTCTCTCTCTTTCTCTCTCTTTTTCCTCCTCCTCCCCCTTCTCCTTCTTCTTCTTTTTAAATTCTCAGGACCTTCCATAGTGGCTGTCACATATGATTGAACTGATTAATTCCAACTGGAAGAGACAGTGACATTCTAAACTAACCCCTAATTTAACTGATGAAAACTAAGGGTCAGAAAGGTGATGAGTTTAGTTCAAAGTCACATAGCTAGTTAAAGGATCATCTGAGACAAGAATTCAATATTCCTGAACTGAGGGGGAAAAAATGTTCTTATGCCTGAAAAAGCAGATTGGATGGCAGTGATTCTCCTAATTAATTAGAAGACTCTTACCTCACAGAAGAGGGTGATATCCTAACAATTGCAGAGAATAGAACATTTCTTCCTATCATGCTTTGCTCAGAGATGGTTCAAGCAAGAATAACTAGTGAACTGAAAAAATAGGGAATGGAGGGGGGTGATGATAGAAAAAAACTTTCACAAATTTACTGTCAGAAGATTTAGCTGGACTCACTGTTTGGCAGAAGCACCTAGAGATGTTAACCTCCCAATGCATCAGTGGTATTTGTTAGTGCCTTTAGCCTGTGGAAGCTTAGGTTAGGGACAAGGGAGGGAACCAGGCAGACAGAACGCAGTGCTGAAGAGCGTGAACACCCATTTACATCAACAGGTTTAGTTCCACACTGCTCCTTTGATTGGAAATTGTTAGGCCTCAGACTCAGCCTGTCTTCATCACTACCTAACTGTGCAGACCTCTTTAGACCTGAGTTTCCTCATCAGGACTGAATGATCAATGAATACCATAGACATTACAACCTCCTGAGTACTTTGAGGATGTGGCATAAAGGCACAATGAAATTCAGTTGAGGTTAATCTAGAATTGCCCACCCTGCCCTCTTCTTCTGCCTTTTACTGACAAATGGATATAAACCTGAAATTAATTTTGTTTCCAGAATGCCTGGGATGCTGAAATTATTTACATTTTAATCGGCTTTTAACAAGAATAGGTAAGAAAAAACTTAGGACAATTAAGAAATAATGAAGCCATTATAAAAACAGTAATGATTTAAAAGCAGGTAAGGGAATACTCATGTCGGAAATGTTCAATACCTGCAAATGAACAGTCATTTGACAAGCACACCATGGGATTAGGGATTTCACTAATGCACAAAAGGAACCATTTATTATAATTTCTTGCCAAAACTGAGGATAATGCAAATGTCCTGATTATTCCTGGAAATATATATTCTCTTGAAAATGGATCGTGCTGCACAATGTTGGATATTAGATCTGAAGATGTTATCAGTGCTTTGCCAAATTTATTCTCTTTTCACAGATATCAGCATCCTAGTGTCTTTCTTATAAATCAAAAAACTTTTCTGAAAACTACCACAACCAGACTTATTTTCTTTAAAAATCACAGATATGCAGCTCTGATGTGATGCTAACAGTTGTCACAACCCTAAATCTTTGGTGCTGCTCACTCAGAGAGCAGTGTGAATGTCCCTAGCCAGGCAGATCACTTGGGAGCACCTCTTCCTAGCAGTGAGACACAGATCTGGGCCCTCCAACATGGGAATCCTCTGTCTTCTAGGGTCTCAGAATATCTTCTAGCTGCAGGACAGTGAGAAGGAGAGCTTGGAAGATTGCACAGGAGGTTTCATGATCTGCTAATGGCCAGCATAGACTCTACCCACATTCTGTTGGCCAAAACTTGGTCTCAGGATCCCACTTTGATACCCTAGGCACAGGAAGAACAGTTCAGCTGTGTGCTCAGGAAGATGGAAGGCAAAAAGAACTCTCTTCAAGGGTTTTAATGTGGGAAGTCAGTTCTACTCATCTTGGCTAAACGAAAGTAAAATCTTTGATTCTGTCACATGAAGAGGGCGTGACAGCTTATACAGAAACAAAGAGAACGTTTCTTCATGTGCCACTAAGTCTAGAATGGGCTGTTTGAAAGACAGGCAAGGAAATTGTGCTTTCCTGTTGAAATATCCCCTATGCCACACATTCCATGGCCTCTGATTCCGAAGGAGGGTGTGAAGGTAGACAGAGAAAGGATAAAAAACCAGGAATAGTCTCAAAGGAAGCCACACTGTCCCTCTGCTGAGGAATGGCTGACTAGTCCTCATAGGCTACTTGGCAGATAAAGCATAGGGGTAGTGGTATAATCAGGGCAAGGGAAGGAATCCCCAGCATGCCACAACCCATCCTCTCTTTTCCAACTTCTTTTAATTCTCCACCAATCTCTTTCCTCCTCACTGTCAATGTCTCTGTTAGTCTCTCTCAGTCTATGTCTCTGTCTCCTTAAACCACACACACACACACACACACACACACACACACACACAGAGAGAGAGAGAGAGAGAGAGAGAGAGAGAGAGAGAGAGGTGCTATCAGAACCCAGAAACATACAGACATGAAAGAAATGAAACTGAAAGAAATCCAACACTGCAAACCCCTGGTAATGATAATGATAAAAAACGCTGCTGCCAGATGCATCTTGTGATGACGCCAATGATCTAATTCTCTTATCAAAAGATGCAGGTAAAAGCAGCCTTGACAGAAGGCGTTAAAAAATCAGAAGAGCACAGCATCACTGAAACTGCGTTATCTGATTTATGCCTTTCCAAAGACCAGGCTTGTGTCATATGCTGATAATAGACTCTAGCCATCAAAACATTATTTTATCTGGTATCTTGATTTTTAAAAATTGTGGAAACTAGCAAATGGAACTGGGTTATTTATGTAGTGTTTGAAACGATGATAGTCCACTAGGGGAAAATGACAGCACACACAACAAAAGTCGAAACCCAGACTGGATAATAATATAATGAGAAGCAGCAGCCTCGATGTTGTACCATGGCCAACAATGTAGAATGTAATTTCCAAATTAGAATGGACATTTGCCGCTCATGACTAATAAAACTTTGAAAGAGTGATAGGTTGACATGTGGTTGACCACCAGAGGAGACCACTACCCACTAGTACTTGGGCATAGCCAGAATTCAAAGCCATCATTGCCTGCAGATGAAGACTCCTGCTAAAGAAGGATCCACATCCAGAAATAGCCCCATCTTTTTTTTTTTTTTTTTTTTGAAACAAAGTCTTGCTCTTTTGTCCAAGCTGGAGTGCAATGGTGCAATCATGGCTCACTACAGCCTCAACCTCTTAGACTCAAGTGATCCTTCCACCTTAGCCTCCTGATTAGCTGGGACTACAGGCGTGCACCACCACACGTGGCTAATTTTTTTTTTTTTTTTTGAGAGATGAGGTCTCACTATGTTGCCAGGTCTGGTCTCAAACTCCTGAGCTCAAGTAACCCTCCTGCTTCAGCTTCCCAAAGTCCTGGGATTATAGGCAAGAGCTGCCATACCTGCCCTGCCCCATCTATTGTTATGCAGGGGATATTAGGGTCTCACTGGAGTAGACAACACAAAACTTAAAAAAAAGTTTTAAAAAGTTGAAATAATTGAACATATAAACTCCCCAGAAGTATGATCCAATTGTTTCATATTTCATGCAATTTAAAGAAGACATCTTTTCCCTTAAATGACTAGACATTTATCAAATGGACCTTCACACTTGAAAAGATAAATGCCAACCAAAGAAAAGGAACCCTTTGGTATATTTACCTTTCCTTTTAAAGCACAGACGTTAGAAATGAATGGGATTTTTGACCATTTATCATACACAGAGACCAACTGTCTCCCAGAAGATTTTATGCCAAACCACACCTGGCCATACATGTTTGTCTCTTGATTCACAAGCTCTAAATATCATATTGCAGCATTGTTGGATAGAAGCCAAAAGTAATGTGGTTAAGTCTCCTTCTTTGCAGTCTTAAATAAGCTGTGATACTAGAAGAATAAAAGCTGCCTTGATGTTCCAAAACTATGGCTAATGTAAGTGTTATTTATTTAGTGTTTTAAATGTATTATTTAGTGAGATTTTGGCAGTATATTGACCTTCCTAATGAGGTTTGACTAAAGCCAATATTAAAATTAATGTGCCCTCCTTTGCATCCAGTGACAGAGTGTAAAGGAGCTGGTTTAGAAGGATTTTGTGGGCTGTGAGAAACCAGAATGGCATTAAAAAATGGGCCGTAACAATCCATATGCAGATGATCAAGATGACTTCATCACTGCTAGGATTCCAGAAACCATCTTTTGAGAGCAGGCTCAGTGCTCAATGACCAGAATCTATTGGTAGGAAATATTAATTACAGTGGTTATAGTTTATGAAAACACAAGGAGAGCATGTAAAAGATCCTGAAGTGGTTTTAAGTGGAAAGATCCATGCCACAGGCATCAGAACTACATAGTCATTGGAAACCACTGCAGCATAGTAATCAGGCTGGGAACTGTCCTACAGCAAGCGTCTCTACACTCTCTTCTAGAGTCTGCATGTTTTCCAGCCACGTGGATTTTTAAGCAGTTATTAGGATACCTACTTGTTAACTGATCTCAAACAAATCCTAATTCTCATTCTCAAGCATCACAGAACCACATCCAAGCTCCCCTTTCCCCTGACTGCCCAGCCAGGCCAGGCCAATGGTGATGTAGGTCAAGTCTACACCACATGTACATTTCTCTCTCCCAACTTCCTCATTTTTTACCCTTCATTTTCCTCCTCTTTAGAGTTAAAAGTATTAACAACAGCTGAAAGCATAGCCTCTACTTCTGGTAACACCAAGGTAATTTCAGAGCATGGCCTAGATAAGCCTGGGGTCCATTTATATATGCTTGCCTGGTCACTTTACAGCCGTGTAATGTTGGGTGAGTCATTTTACCTTTCTAAGACAGTTTCTCAGCTGATGAAGTGGCGATACAGATGTAATGAAATTACATTCACCAAGCTTGTAACGCCAAGAGGCATGTCTCTGTAATAGCAAGGACAAAGGTGAAACAGGGTTCTCCTCATCCTTCTAAGTCTGGAGATTTGAGAACTGTGTGCTCATTTGTTCCATATAATACGACTGGATATTCAAGCCTCAAAGGGTATTCGAGAGGTCAAATTACCCACTTCATCCTCTGAGTTGCTATTTTTACACTGGCTGCCTATTCCACTGCCTTCCAAATGGAATGATTTTGATCTTAAATCTACTTTGGTTAAACCCCCTGGCCATGTTCTCTGAGCAGATGGTTACAGATGCTCTCCTTTTCTTTGTATCTGAATTCCCAGCCCAAATAAATGAGACAAGCAGGACAGAGGAGCAAAGGACTAGGTAAGCAAAAGCAAGGACTGACTTTCCGGGAACCTGCCTAACTTCCATTTCATGTTTAAGATACCAAAATATTCCTCAAGTATGCATGGTAGTGGCGGCACTGCCCTTGAACATGTTCCCCTGGCTCCCGTCTGAGTCAGTGTAATGAGTCTGCGTTTTATAAGAGTTGAGCCTGGTCCAAATGGAACCGTGTAACTGTTAGAAAGATTAATGGACTGTATCATCCAACAGTTGACTGTAAACTTCTAATTGTGTGAATCTCAGTGTGGTGTCTAGACCTAAATCAGCACCTGCTTCCTCAGTCACTAATATCCATTGATATTGTTCATTATTTTTCTAATGCCAACCCTAGGTACATCAGTTCTGGGCAGATCCCTGAAGAAAACAACAACTTTTGTTGTAGGTACTTGAGAGCAGTCATTATCACCGTTGCCAATTAATTCATCAATCAGTGTTTACAGAACTGCCACTGAGAACGGGGAACAGCACTATGCCCTGCTGAGCAACAGAAGGGTGGAGGAGTCCCTGAGACAGAGGCTCCACTCTGGAGGAGCTGAGTAGGGGAGAAGCCATAAACAGAAGCTAAGTGATGCCCTTTGTCCTTGGGACTGCTGGACACCAAGCGACTCACTTACCCCTCCGAGCCTTAAACCTGGAAGGAGGACAGCAGCCAGACCTACTTACTAGAGGAACAACTGACAAAACGCATGTGAACATGCTTTGCAAAACATTAAGTTAGGCCTGGCATGCTGGCTCACGCCTGTAAACACAGCACATGAGGTGGGTGGATCACTTAAAATCAGGAGATCACGACCAGCCTGGCCAAGATAATGAAAACCGTCTCTACTAAAAATACAAAATTAGCCAGGTGTGGTGGCACATTCCTGTAATCTCAGGTACTTGGGAGGCTGAGACAGGAGAATCGCTTGAACCCAGGGGGCAGAGGTAGCATTGAGCCGAAATCACACCACTGCACTCCAGCCTGGGCAACAAGAGCAAAACTCTGTCTCAAAAAAAAAGAAAAGAAAACATAAGCTCTACATAGATGAAATCATTTTTCCTAGCCTATAATAGAAAACATAGATCACAGAGAGCTAAGACTAAACCAGGTGACTTGGGTATGCCTGTACCCATTTTCTTTCTCATAAATTCATGACCTTTTCTTCCCACATTTTTAGAACATTCTTAGTGATTTCTCCACATAAGCAACACTAATTCTTTTTCAGCTTTGAAATTTTCTGCAGGGACTTCTTTAAGCTGCACTTGCTTTGTCCTCGACAAAACCACAATCTATTAAAAGTACTGTCAAGCGCAGACCCTGGCTGGAGTCAGAGAGAGCTAGAGAGGACTTCTTTCCTCTTTACCTTTCCCTACCCATCTGCTCCTTCCCCTACTCTCTTTTTTTGCTGGCTCCTTTCTGGTTCCTCTGGACAGGAAACATAGCTGTCAGCCATATGATGCCTCTCCATCCTACAGGAAGCTGGACCACCAAGCTGAAATCACAACAAGCACTGGGGCCTTCATCGCAGACACCTAATCGTTAAAGTAGCTTTTGATCACTTGGCAAAAATGTCCCCCTCTCCTTCCTTGTAGCGGCATTAAATGAACATATCCCTTATGTTGTAAAGCATCCTTTCTTTGCACGAAATGAAGGGAAGAGGAATATTAGTTATCTATATTGCTAGGTATATTGTGAAACTCTGGATGACATAATACTTGGCAAACAGGACTGCAAGTCTCTGAAGTTAACCAAGTTGTTGAGGTTTTCAGGATCCGGATATTGGCAGAATTTCCCCACACTCCTAATGTCAATTTATACGTCTAAATGTCTAGGGAACATTAAATATAGAACACCAAACTGCAGCATTAAAAAAATCGTGGCTGCAGTCCTGTCTAACCGGTGTGCTCCCTCCTGTTCTCAAAGCCTCCCTTCGACTAGATGGGGAATAATAAAATATATGCCCTCCTCGGTCCTGGAAAGAGCTACCTTTCCATTTATCATAACCTATAACAAAAAATATAGGTCATGTAGAGGTGATACTACATAAGGTTACTTGGGTTTGCTTGTACTCATTTTTTTTCTTATAAATTTATGCTCTTTTCTTTCCACATTTTTTGAACATTCTTAGTGGTTTCTCCACATCAGCAATGCTTACTTACACTTGCCTGCCATATCATTGATAACAACCAAATTTATAGTCTGTAGATCAGAGACATAGGCTGATTAGGGACAGATTCATGTGGATTTTGATCTGCACTTTGCATGATGGAAAAACTAAAGCCTACTGCACTCTAGAACTTAGATATAACTCTGATTCCATAAACTGTCTCTATTTGTTACAATGAGGCCTATAAAGGGACAATCCCAAATAAGCCTGAAAATAAAGTTTTGGTATAAGTTGCAGTATCAGATTTTACCAGCAATACCTGTGAAGTTCTTTACCAGAATATGTAAAGGTAGCATGCGGCCAAGACTCCTTTCATCTCACTAAAGGAATAATGGCCAAGTTAGGATGTTAAAATTTATCGCCAAATGTTTTCTGCTGTTCCCTGCAAGGACAAGTAACAGTATGATTATCTGGTCTCGCTAGAATTACTCTGTTGTGTGAATAGGGGAAGAAAGTTTGGGAAGGGGGAAATTAAAACAGGAGAAATCATGGAAGGCCATGAATCCTAATACCAATTAAATTATGCCATTAGCAAATGTAATTTTTCCTAAAATCCAGACTGTGTGAATGCTAGTAGGTGAACAAAATCCCTGGATGCCGTGGGAATGAGGAGGAAATGGCTGAAGCCCACAAGACACAAAGAAAAGGATCTATGGAAGCCAAAGGCATCAGTGTTTTTCCTCTCATCCTTATGAGTATAAATTGTGGAGGATGCGAACAAACAAAAAGCCCAATGAGACTATTTATGAGGAGAAGCAATAAAATCCACCAGATAATGTATGACAGAGAAGAGGAAATGAACTTTCCCAAACAGAGTATAACGCACTCTTCACGGGTGCAATGCACAAGATTAACGACGCCACCCTCAGTCTCCTTGGTGGCATTTCAGGACCTCGCATTACAGCTTCCTTTCATATCATTGGGATGTAAATAATTGATAACTTGAAGGGACCTGAGAAATCCACTGCAACTGAACACAGATATTTTTTATGACATCAATTACAGGGCTAGTGATTTGATGAGAAAAGGAAAATATTTCAAACTATACTTTAATGATCTCCACCAAGAACCCCTAGTGTTCCAAATGAAACGTGGGTCTCTGGGCCTGGAGTTTTTTTTCTCTCTCTCTCTCCATTTTGTTCTCCTCAGAGGGAATATAAGTTACAGCTGAGTAGAAGAGATGGTTAATTATTTTCATGTCTGTAGTTTGCAGTAGTGTGTTGTAGGCCTCCACATTCTAACAGAGAAGGAAGGGCTTGGGAGAGTTGAGGCTCTGGGAGTGGGGCCGGGAGTTCCCTCGTGTGTGCCACATCAGGGCTGCCTGTTACATGACAGAGGTGTTGTGGAGTTAGGTTTGGCAACTGGAGCCATGATCGTAGTTGAGCTTGTCATTTATGGCATTACAACACCAGGACATGTTAAAATGATATGGGAAGCAGTACCATTAAGGCTGTTGAAAGGAAGTCAGAGTTCAAGTATTTGTGCATGAGGCACTTTATGTGGTGATGACTTCTGAATTTATAGTTGTCAGGGCAGGAGTAGAGATGTTGATTTGGTCTGAGAACGGGTCTGTTCACGTTTATTTCTGGCTGATCACAAAGTCCAGTTCATTTTACTTTTTTCATGGCAACATTCTTGCAAGACTGCTACTACTTCATAGAAAAGGTTCAAAACTATACCTGGAAGGTTATCCAAGGACTTCAATGAAGCAAGGCAGTGAGCGCTGTGCTGAATCCTCATTGTGCATTGGTCCTGAGGGATGTGTGCTTTGAGGTCATATTGGGATGAGGGCAAAGAGGGCTTGGGTATGTGTCAGAATGAAGGAGGTGGGAGGTAAAGGACATATTTCAACCCAATTCCAAGAGCAATAAAATCTTATTATTCTATGACCCATTACATACATTTGAATCCACCGCAAGTCAAAACAACATGCCTTGAAATGTCATTACAGGGTACAGGAAGTCTCTCTGAATTAGCTTTAATAGGAGTTTGGGTGTGTTTCTCCACTGCCAGTATCGTCATTACTGGATTGCATTTCTTTCTTTCTTTATAGAGGCCTAAAACAACCAAGTGGGCAGGTCGGTCTGCTGGTTTAGAACTCCAGAGATCTGCCAGACTGCTTGCTCTTATGTTGAAAAAGATACTGGCTAGTTGTTAGGCCATAATATTGAAGTCCTCATACTTTAAAGCAATGTAATTCTAAGCTTCTATGTCTTGTAAATAGCTGTTGACTGACTTGGCTCATAAGCAGGAGGAAAAGAGCAGATAATGGTTCAATGAAAATAATTCATTTTTTCCTTCTAGTTTTTTTATGCAAATACATCCTTTTTCCTCTAGTTTTATTTCTTCACCGTTCCTCTGTACCTTCCTAATATTTAGTATAACCTAATGAAGGCAAACAAGCTGTAGGATGTAAGATTTTTAAAATGTCAGCAGCAAAAGACTTCTTGTGGTTTTTCTTTCTTATGGCACCAGAAATAATCAATCTATTTTTATAAGTCTTCCAACTCCAATTTGTCTACTTAAGAAAAGTCAGTCTCACTCCAAATGAGATTTATTGAAATGTTCCTAAAATGCCTCCTATTTACCTATCACAAGTGAAACATTATTCAAAATTCGGGAGCAGTTTGTGGAAATGGGTTTTTTCAATTTAAGCCAGTAAGTATAGTTCATAATGAAAACCTGTCAATGAAGTAGATATTTTATCACATCTGTGTTAATTTGGGACTGCTAATTTATCATTAATAAAGCATTTGGCTAGAAAATGATGTCCATATTTGATGGTCTGGTAACTTCTTTCTCCCATTTTTATGCCACAATAACTGCCCAGTCTTATGGTTGCCCATTATAAATGTGTAAAGTTTTATGGACTAAGTAATGTCAAATGAGGCAGTGTCAAGCAGATCTGGAGACAAGTTGGGAGTGTTTAGATGGAAAAAGAAGCTGTGTGGTCTATGCTAGCCTTGCTTGTAGTTTTACTGTGTATTGATCCCGTTTTACACACTGATTTAGCATCCTGAATTATGATGCAGTATTTAAATTTAAATACCAATTGAGAGCTCCTATCTCAAAGGTTGCTCTAAGTCACAGCCATTTTTGACTCTGATGGACTCTGCTTCTCTGGAGTTGGTGTTTTATTAGAAGTGCTCGTAAAAGACTGCATGGCAGTTAACTATATAGTGGAGAAGATGTGTGGAGCTTCATAAGCATCTAGGGTGCTAGGAAGCAATGAGTGGATTTGTATAACAAAAATATTCACAAAATCACAGTCTTGAAAGGATCCTTTGGAGGTCACTCAGTCCAGTCTCTGTCTCTGGGTAGAACTGCACTTAGAGCATTCCCTGGAATCTTCAGAAAAGAGGTTTCATAGACTTCCTTGGTAGCAAAATCTACTATTCAATAAGACTATCACTTGTGTAAGCTTTCCCCACCACCTCAACAAATCCCTGCAGTTCACATTCACTTCCATTTCTCCCAGATGAAGGGGCATTCTTCTACCACAGGAATAAGTAGAGTACAATGCATTGGTGAAGCTTTTTGAAAATTAGGGGTCCACAAATTTATAATTAGATATAACACATTCAACTCCAGGTGTTATTTATATAGCTTCTATTTTTTTACATATGCAGCAGGGCTGTTTTTGTGAGAATATGTCTGAATACCATGCTAGAACCTTTTTCTTTTTTAGAATCAGGCAAGTAGGATTGGATTCTAGAGTTTCTTTTAAAGAGGTGTCAGTTGCCAGTACTGCAAAATGCATACTATATCCCTATGATATTTAATGTTCAAATATAGAAAAAAGGGAAAAAGGCAAAGAAAGGAGGGAGATAGGGAAGGAGGGAGGGAAAGAAGGAAGAAATCTGTTTAATGATTTTAAGTCCATGTGAAACTCCCAGGATTCCTGAGTCTGCATATGAGGCCATCCCATGTTTCAATGCCCATCACTGGGGCAATGCAGGGAGAGGGAAGAGGCAGACAAACAGCCAGTGCACCATGGATTGCTTTGTGTTCCCTGCAGAAAAGAGGGAATCCTGCATTGTTAGGATCATCCTCCATTGCTAGATCTAGATTCCAGAAGGGCATGGGAGAAGGACGGAGCGGGTAGTGGAAAAATAGAATGTGATTTTATTCATGGCAATCTAATATGATTCCTTTCTTGCTCATCTTTCCTTCCAATGACTTATGACAAATCTATTAATTCTCCCCTTATTGCAGCAGAAGAGTAAGAGACCCAAAGTAAGACCAAAACATGGTTAAGACGCGAGTTTTATCTTTTTCCTTATAAAAATATATAGGTTGCAGAAATGAAGTAATTTAATTACATGCGGAATCTCCACTAATCAATACTATTTGTAAAAATGTAATAATTCATCGGAGTTCATAAAGAGTTAAACTTTGAACCTCTAAAAAATATAGCTTTTTTTTTGTAGTCAAAATGACTAGTTCACCACACCCTGTGGTTCACACAATTATCATGTTTAACTTTCATCCAATGGGTTACGCAGTTGTTCTCCAAGTGTGGTCTCTGGACCAGTGACATAGCCTGTGAACTTGTTAGAAATGCAGATTTCTAGACCTCATCCCAGACCTACTGAATCAGAAATGCTTGGGATGGGAACAGCAATAATGTTTTTACAAGCCCTCTAGATAATTTGGATTATCTAGAGAATTACTTGAGAAGTACTGCGTTAAGGAGTATTCCTATTTTAGAGATAAGAAAATAGATGCACAAAGAGTTTAAGCAATTTTTCTAGCACCACACAGCTAGAAAGTGAAGACTGCATGACTCCAAAGCCCTTGCTCTTAACATAGCATGGAGGTTTGCTAAGTGATGAATCCCAGTTTACTTGGAAACCCAATGTCAAGAATATAAATAAGTGAGAAATACACTATGTAGAAAGAATTTAGATCTTAAAAAATGAACTTGCAACATATGGCTTTAAATGTCTTGCTTAGCTCAATTTTGGGCTATAAAATGTTTAAACTGAAAAAGTTATGACTCAAAATATTAAACTTAATGCCAGGAAAGTGATGAGGAAAAAATGACTAGAATAAGAAGCCCCAGAGAATAGCAGGGTTCTGCCCCTGTGAAGGAGACAGCCCTTCAATTTCGTGCCAGCAGAACAGTGCTAGACCAAAATGATATCTCAAATGAAACCAGGAACCCAAATTTGTGAGCAGAATATTAGAAGTTTAAAACATTTGTACTGATTCATCAGTTGTGGGGAAAAAAAAGAAACAAAAATCACATGAATTTCACTTACAGAGGGCCATTTTGCAACCTCTGGCTGAGAAATCCTCATAACATTTTACAAACCCAGATTAAAAGACTGAAGGGATATAAGGCTGATGGAAAATATGTGTGGGGAAAGACGTGGGAAATTGAATACATGGAACTATGCTAAGTGATCACTTTATCAAACATGTGCCTAAACCTGATGGCTATGCCATCGTGGCCACTTTTACTGATTCATAGCTTAGAACAGTGTTTCATAATATCTCCAGGCTTGTACAATCTTCACTGGATCGTGTGACTGCAGACCCTGGTTTCACGAGCAACTGTTGAGTAAGTGTTGGAAAATTGCCTTTTGCGGTGTATGTCAAATGTTTATGTGGGCACCATTTTAAATTTTCATTGAGAAAGCCACTCTGTGGACTGAAAAACATTCAGAGGAAGCAGGTTTGGAAAGGTTATTGCAAAATCCATCTCAACTGCAAACAGAAGTGATTTTAATGCCTGTTATTTTGGAAGCAGTTCAAAGTTGTTTTTTCCATTGTAAATAGCATTAAAGTGCTCTTTGGAGGCAAGTATTACTTTTTTCTTGGCCCACTGCACTTCAGTAATGGTTCTTATACACTGAAGGCACAACAATAAGACTCAGGAAGTTATGTACAATATATCAGGGGCAGCAGGGGAGAAGTGGGAGGGGAGAGGAGGTCATCTGGTAAGTATATAAAAGAGAAATTTGGGGGTGGAGAATCTGTGCATGAGAATATCAGCCAAGACAGGGAACATCTGGAAAACCTGCTCTGTATTATGTGGTAATTCCACAAACTTTTCCAAGGAATCACATAAGGAGAATATTACATTTTAATTAGAGCTGGGATTGTTCCAGAGAAAAGAGAAAAAAGAAGGGTGCTTGGTGAACAAGCTGTCTTTTAGTTTGGCTAGGTCCATGAACTGCAATTAACCACTTAGCTGCCTCTTGATGTGTGCTGCATTTCCAACAGCTCAGTGATTTAGCAGAATATCACATTGGGCTCCTACACGGCCCTAACCTGAGAGAAGAGGGCAGAAGCAATGAGTGAGTGTCAACTGAAGAAAAGAGGCCAAATTTGGGCATTTTTGTAGGAAATTGGCCAGAAAGCAAGTGTGATATCTGTCTCTTCCTCCTTTTATTACTTAATTGGCAAGTTCATCAGTTATTCTCCAACAGTAAGAAGGAAAGCAAAAATAAATACAAAAATGTAATAAAAATAAGTAATTTCTTTAAGATAATATTATTCTATCGCATTTTATGAGAAAATACAAGTATGATGCCTAGAAACAGAGTAGTTCACATTCCTTGGGCCCTTCTTCACAGTAATTAAAGACTTTAAAAGCTAATAATTTATTAGTTTTTTTTTTAATTAAGCATCTAACAAATTTAAAAATTAGTTTAATAAATCTAATAGTAAAGGAAAGAATTGCAAGGAATGGAAGAAATGTTTTAGAATTTTTTGTGGTTTTATATTTTTGTTTTGGTTAGTTACAAATTTTTCATTGTACATTAATTGAGCTCCAACTGTCCTAGAGCCTGTGGAGAGTATAAACATCTAAGACCCAGCTGCTGCTCTCAAACGACAAACAGCCACGTAAGAAAGACAAGGTATAATACTTCAAAATGTTAATAACAATATAAGCAATAATATATATGATGGCATATAGTGAGTTGCCAAGCTAATGGTTCAGAAAGAAGTACCATGGGTTCTTGGGGTAGAGAAAGCAGGGGTGGCTTCCTGGGGAAGGCAGTGTTTGTGTTGGACATTGAAGGCTGGGTAGAATCTGGAAATGGATAAGAAGAGAATTAAGCAGAGATTGGGCTATGCTGTCAACAAGTGCTCAGGAAGGCATTACAAGTGTTCAGAGGACAGAGCAGCATGGCTGTGCAGAGGTTTCTGGAGGCAACACAGGGAGGGTAACATGTGACAGAAGATAGTGGCCAGAATATATAGGATGTTGACAAGTATGGAGGACCTTGGTTGAGGATCCTAGTGTAGGAAAGAAAAGCTTACAAGTGAAAAGAGTCCAAAACTTGTAACCAAATATTTCAGGAATACACACACTAAATAAATGTACTAGCAGTCACAGAAGTGGGATACTTTCAAGGGTGTGAAAATTTTTTTCTCAAATGGGATCTCTATGGCATATGACCATTTGAATGTGATGTCCACTGTGATTTCTATGTTTCTCTTCCTTGCTATCCCAGATCCAAAATTGTTCTGCCATCTGAAATACTCTAAATTCCTGACCCTTTGCATTATTGACCCCATGCCAATAGCATGTCAACTCCTTATCTTTCCCTTTCCAGCATATCTTCTCCAGGCAGCATTTTGCACTTGCACATGAGCTGCAGCCTTTCCAAAAGTGGGGGAAATCCTGCAAAGAAGGAACATGGCATCTGATTCTTGGAATAACATTCTCTCTACACTCTTCCAGCTGCTGTGCATACATGTAATGCCTGATTTTATTTAATGAGAAAGCTCAAAATGTTTCCCAATTCAGAACATAACCCTGCATGCTGTTCCCTCTAGTCTAACCAGAAATCCCATTCTCTTCCTCCAACTCAATAAACCAAACCTAATTGGAAAATAATTATAAAATACACTGATGTGCAATTTGTTTCACTTACTTAATAATTAATTAATACACTACTTATGGTTCAGAAGAGCTCTTAAGACACAGCACAAATGTCACTGGATGAAAGAGAATACCAAAGACATAAGCCAAGGCAGCATCTTCACATAAGGTGGGCCAGGAGAAAACGATAATAGGGGGAAGAAGACAAAATCTACTTGGGCTTTTTGAATCTGTGATGGAATTTGTTTTCCCCATTTGAGGATTCTCCTCTTGGCCTTTTCTACAATTTAAGTAGGTTATGTGTTTTGTTGATGAGTTATCAGCAATATTCATACAGCTAAATCAAGCTAGCTGATGGACTTTTTTAAACTTCCTAACCATGAGATGCTTTCAGGTGTGAGAATATTCATCAATGAAATCCAGCTCCTATGAACTTTTAGTCGATTTGAGTATATACACCCTATGCTCATTTGGGTAATACGTTACTCCTAGCCCCTTTTGCCTTCACGCAATTGAATCTCACAGCAGGAAATGCCTTAGATTTTTCCTTTATTGTTTCGAATGTGCAGTGCATACAAATTGCTCTAAAGATTTCATTTAAATAGTTAATAATTATAAAACTATCCTCTATTTCCTTTTGGAGACATGAGAGTTAAAGTTAAATTGATTTCTTTGTAACTATTGCAATGAACAATCATTAAATGATCCCTAAAACAACCGACTTTTAAAAATATATTTTTTCTTTCTGAACAATTGAACTTATTCCTCATAACTGGGTACAAGATTCTGGGTGACACCAGGCAATGATCCACCAGTGCCTTTATAAATTAAAGGTTATTACATTTCATTTGAATCCTTTCAATTCTGTCTTATAAAAGTGTGCTTTATCTTTAGAGGTCTAGTGAATTCTCCTTTACAGTACCAACCTTTGGGGAAGCAACAGAGTTTCTCACCTAATAGTAGTGGAACCTCAGGTCATCCAGGATGGTTGATGTCTCTATGGCCTCTTTTTCACTAGGTTCATGACAGCCTTTGTTTAATAGCCCATTTTCCTTGGTAAGGCATGCTTAATGCATTTCCCCAGATTAGGCTGGGCACACCTTCATAAGAACGCGGTTTTCCTGGAGATCTTATGTTTGTGCAGGAACATGGCTTGCATTGGCAGGCCAGCCCCTCATAGGACAAATGAGCACTCAAAATCTACAAGTTCAGCTGATTTGCAATTGAAGGCCTATACAAAGGAAATAGTAAACCCACCAGAATACGCTTCTTTGCCAGATCTGGATGAGTACTGCCTTATACTTTTATTGCTATAAACATGAGATTGAAAATTCAACAAAGAACAACTGATCAATTACCTAGTTATTGTCTGCAACAAAGTGTGTACCACGTTAAGTCATAGTGGTTTTAATCCATGTGTCTTTCATGCAGGGATGTTATATAGAGATGCCAGAGGCTTTCTGTTCATGTGCAGCATAGTTAACTTTTCAAATCTCTCTTCAGTGTGTCACTTCATCCTTTACATTGCATTAGAAATCTCCTGAACTTGGCAACGAGAACAGTCTTTCTGCAAGCTTACTTTTTAGGAACATGGACCTATTTCAAGAGACTTTCTTCTTCTTTAAAAAAAAAATTTTTTATACCCAAGAGATTTTCTTACCAAAGAGAATTAACCAAGCCGAATAGTCTGGACTTATCTTGTGTCAATTCATAAAAGGAATCTTATTAGAATTCATAAACGGAATTTCATTTTATTATGTGAAGCCATATTGGACAAAGATAAGACAAACTTGCTTAAACAAATTACTATTTCAGGATTGAAGCAACTTCCAAACTACAGAAAACTGAAAGGAGCAATTCCCTTCTCCATTAACTCTTTAGCTAGGTTCTAAGCTTTACATCCTCAATGGTAATATCATATTTCAGATTTTCTGTCTAGAGTTTAGAGGGAGCTATTTCTACCTGTTTTTCTCATTCTATAGGAAACATCATGATATAGGGCGTGTATGAATGTTTTTAATAAAGATGACTGTGGTAATAAGGCAAATAGATGCATTCGACATTAGAAAGCATCAAACAACATGATAAAATAGATTACAGACTTCCTACAGATTTTCATACAGTGAAGACTAAAATTTGCAATGAACATAGCGGTTTCTTCATAAATGTTTACTGATGGTGATGATAATGTTCACATAATGCAACGCTCCTCAAACTCCTTTGTAAAACAAAATCACATGGGGTATGTTAAAAGTGCAGAGTCCTTAGCCCATCCCCAGAAATGCAGATTCAGTAGGTGTAGAATAGGGCCCAGAAATCTGTAGTTTTCACCAATGCCTCAGGTAATTTGGATGTTGATGGTGTGTGGGCCACACTTTGAAAAATACCATTATAGGGCATGAATTGTGAAGAAAAAATAATGTATTTCCAGTAAGCCAAAAAGCACTTTAGAAAGCAACATGGAAACAATTGCTCTCTGATGAGCAAAAGAAAGATTGCTAGTCTGGAAGGAAAGGGCATTCTGTTCATTTGTTCCTTCAATCATGACTTCATTCGTTTGAACAAATCCTACTGAGCACCTATCACAAAGCGCTTCTTTGCTTTCCAGGCCTTGTGGCTGCTCTTTGAGGCCCATGTACAGAGATTAGCCCATGAGAAGGCCCATTGTCAGAAACCGAATCATTGGGCGCAGAAAATTATCATTTTTCTCCTCAAATTTTCCTTTCTTTGAGGCTGCTAGTTACTGTTCTTCAAGTATAGCTTCCTTGTTTCCAGGAAGATACCATACAAGTACCCGTGTTCTGTTCTCTGTTTTCAGTGTTTTGATTTTACTTCCTGGAACCCCTTTTAGTGTTGGAGGTTTAAACGGCAGGCTGAGAGCTTGAGCTCACAATCATCCTACAGCAGGCTGGACTCTTGATGAGAGAGGTGAAGCATGAAAGCCTGTTTCATACCAACTTGGGCACACTGGGAGAAATTTTGTATTGCAGGAGTTGACACTATTGTTTTTAACTTAGAATTAGTTTTCTGCTCAGAATAAGTTAATGACATCATATATAATTCACTTTTAAAACATATTGCTTTATTTCCTAAAGCTAAAGACCAATTAAATTTATCCTTTAAAATAGACAGCATCCCAAATTCCTTAGAATTACATGGAAATGAATCATATTTTATACCATCACATGCAGTGCATGGTATAGGAGTGAGATAAAACAGTATTCCTATAAAATCTCTGATATAGAATTTTATTAATGAAAAATGGTGTAACATACATTGTCAACCAGTGTAAGAGAAGCAGAAAATGATCTCTTTTTCTAAGTCTGAAAGCCCTGATTTAATGCAGGGCCTTGCAGTAATATTTAGCTATCAGATGCTTGGGAACTCTCAACTCAGTTTTATATCTAGAGAAGTTCTGTTTTCAGAGATGGTGAGACAGATTTTTTTCAGATGAAATCTCCTGCAGAAAAACAACTAAATATATTGAAAAAAATGTTAACAAAAAAAGTTTCACTAAAATGTCAACAAGCTGACAAAGCTGGAACTATCAGGCCCAAACCTAAGAGAAAGTGGAAAGCTTTGAGATCAAACCAAGATCTGAGAACCACAGATGCTTTTATCCGGAAGACACTTGCTGAACTTTGTTGGTCTTATGCAGAGGTAGACAGATGTTAAGGCTCAGCGCCAATGCAAAAAGGAAATCTGAGAAAAAAGGCCGTCCTCACATTAACTGGGGCCCAAAGACTACACCCTCAGAATACTTGTCAACTGTAAGTCAACTAGCCTCTACTACATCCAGAGGTAGAGAAAGAAAGGAAAGTGGGGGAAAAAGAAAGAAAAAATATCCATCTCTGAGATGTTATAGCCACAGGCCAGCCCTGATATGAATTTACACCTGGGTTTGTATTGCCTGGAGCTTCCAGGGAGCCTCAATTCCTGAACTTGGTTCAAGGTGGTTGAGGCCTAATAATGCTCATAAGTGCCAGGCAGAAACAAAACCTCTCTGAAGAAAGGCACCTTCACAATAGGCCCCAAAGATTCCCACAAATAATTTTCAAAGACAATGACAAGTACATGCACAAAACTTACTAAACACACAGAAACAAGGTACCTTAAGCAAATCTGTTATCTGCTGGGTAACCCTAAGCTGTATGCCCTAGAAGGATGATCACTAGGAGGGGAGGGGACACCTTCCCAGCCCCACCAGGGCAGATGCCTTTTAATACTATTTGTTGAAAAGTTTGTGCAGCTAAAAATGATTAAACACCACAATGTCACGGGACTATAAATATTGGGATTTCTTAATTACATGACTCATAGGGTCACCCAATTCTCTGACAATTAGAAAGCCAAACAGAGCAAAAGTCATCAAATTCCTTCAGACGAGAACCCAATCTACTTGGGAACAAACTTTATATGTGTAAGGAATTCAAAGAGCATGTAATTTTCTTTAGAATCTAAGAAACACACACACACACACACACACACACACACACACACACAAAACTTGACAAGGGGAAAGATTTAGTATTTTATCCATTTAAAAGGATAAAATTTAAACAACTGAGGTGAGAAACCGGATCCCAGGTGATGAGGTCCCAGACAACACAGGGAAGCTGCCCCTGGTCTCCTCAGGATTCTGTATGGCAGATCTCATTAGTCCACCTGCTATTAATATAACCTGAATTTCTTAGTCCTCCTGATTTTGTTCATGTGTTTTAGATTCAAAAAATGTGTTTTGTCAGAATTATTTGCCCTTAATTTAATATCTGCATGTTTTCTATTCTCTTATAATTAAACCATCAAAATGTTTTTTTAAAACTATTTGATGTCCACAAAATCTTCTGAGGCCTTTCAATAAGCTTATTTAAAGCACTTTTATCCCACTTAAAAACAGAATTTGCATTTTGTCATGGGTGACCTAATGAGAAACCAAGAATCCCCTTAAATTTCAAAAACCTTGACGTCTGAATAATTTCTGAACTTGCAATGAGTTCACCTATTGCTAAACTCTCTGTGTTGCTCAAGAAGACATTTAGAGCAAAGATGAGTTCCATAAGAAGAAAAATCAGGCTGCAAGAGAAATGGAAGGTATGTGATTTAGCTAAGGCCCCCGAGGAATAGCTGGAAGCCTAGCTTGTCACATTGCTGTCTGCAGAAACAAGGAGAAACTCAAATGTACCAAATATACATCAGATGTTTGACAGGACTAAAGAGAAATGTGACGTCCATATGAAATAATATTTGTTCGTGGCTTTAAGAAAACAATGGAAAATAAGTACATGGATTTCAGCACATCTAATTTGCTCTCTAGTCTAATGCTCTGTTCTTGGCAGCCTGTGGAGAATTCTTAATAAATTTACCAACATTGAATAATTAATTACCCATAAAGGGTAAACGAAATCTGTTATTCCAACACTAACTCCTATTACATAGAACTATAGCTTTGCATTGACAGAGCCAGTGGGTGAAGAGGGTCTTTTGTAAAAGATCATATGGACAGAAAGCCAGGAAAGTGAGCCTGGTTCTGTAGATTATATACCCTGCTCTGCTGTTGTTGACAACAGCCCAGGAGCTGAGCAGCACTGTGAGAGAAAGCTCTCCAGCCAATCTCCAGGGTACATTCAGTGGGCATTTCTTGGGAACCAAAAATACCTCTATCCTGAGCAGCTCCCAGCTCTTGGAGTATGCAGGCCTGTTATCACCAAGCATCACATACTGAGCAGACAGGATGCAGAGGCTTCCCCAGCAGGGTAGTTGGCACACGAGCTCTAAGGAAGAGGGATCTGAGTCTATTTCCTGCAATTGTTAGAGAAGGATGGCAGCCTGGCCCATAAGTAGGTTAGAGTCCTAGGTGCATTACTATTCTCATGTGATTGCTAGGATCCCAGTTTATCTAGGCCTTCTTCTACAGAGAAACACCCTCTGTATAGGTACATAAAAGAAGTTTGATTTTTCTATTATAGTTAATAAAAAACTCATACTCACAGTGTGCTTCACAGTTTGTAAAGCCTTAACATCTGCGTTAAATCTCATTGATAGTGAGATGATTATCTCATTGATAATGTAGATTTTAATCACAACAATAGTAGCAATAACAAGTAATATTAGAACAAGTGAGTTTAGCAAAGTTGCAGAACACAAGATTGATACATAAAAATCAATTGTATTTCTACATACTATCAACAAATAATTGGAACCTTTAAACAACTTTATTAAGATAAACTGTACATAAAGTATACAATTTGGTAAGTTTTAGCATGTGTGTGTATACATATACATACATATGCACACTCATATATATGCACACCTATGAAATTATCACCATAATAAGAAAATGGATATACCCAATATCCTTAAAAGTTTTTGTGCCCCTTGGTAATCCCTCCCTGTTACCTCTCTATACCCTTTTCCCACCCCATCAAGACTCAAAGTTGTCTCATAGCCCACTGATGCTCTATTATTTAGGTATATACTCAATAAAAATGAAAACACATATCCATACAAAGACTTGTGCTGAAATAATTACAGTAATTTGTTCACGAGAGCCAAAAACTAGAAATCACAAAAATGCCTATCAACAGGTGAACAGAGAAATAAAATATTATGTATCCATATAATGAAATACTTCTCAGTAATCAAAAAGGAACTTACTGATACTGGCAACATCATGGATGACTGTCAAAAGCACCGTGCCAAGTGAAGGAAGCAGGACACAAAAGGCCACACACTGCATGATCCCATTTACAGTAATGCACTGCATACTGAAGATTCTGTCATTGTGCAAACATCGCAGAGTGCACTTACATAAATCTAGATGGTACAGTCTACTACACACCTAGGCCAAACAGTATACCCTATTGCTCCTAGATTATAAACCTGTACAGCATATTACTGTACTGAATACTGGAGGCAATTGTAACATAAGTATTTGCATATCTAAATATATCAAACATAGAAAAGGTACAGTAAAAGTATGATGTAAAAGAAAAAAAGATAATACACCTGTATACTGCACTTACTGTGAATGGAGCTTGCAGGACTGGAAGGTGCTCTGGGTGAGTCAGTGAGTGAGTCATGAGTGAATGTGAGGGGCCAGGACATTACCGTACACTACTGCAGACTTTATAAACATTGTTCACTTAGACTACACTAAATTTATTTTAAAAATCATTCTTTTTCAATAATAAATCACTATTAGCTTACTTCAACATTTTTACTTTATAAGCTTAAAATACTTTTTAACTTTTTGACTCTTTTGTAAAAACACTTGGCTTTAAACATAAACACATTGTAAAGATGTATGAAAATATTTTTTCTTTATGTTCTTATTCTATAAGCTTTTTTCTATTTTTTTAATTTACTTTTTTGTTAAAAACTAAGACACAAACACATTAGTTTAGACCAACACAGAGTCAGGATCATCAATATCCCTGTCTTCCACCTCTACATCTTATTCCACTGGAAGATCTTCAGGGCCAAAACCATGCAGGGAGCTGTCATCTCCTATGATAATAATGCCTTCTTCTGGAAAGCCTCCTGAAGGACTTGCCCAAGGCTGTTTTGCAGTGAATGTAGGTGATTTCTTTTAATAAATAAAAGGAGTACACTCTAAAATAATGACAGAAAGGGTAGTACAGTAAATACTAGATGATGGAAATTTTTCACCTCCATTATAATCTGTCATAGAGGTGGCCCATCCTTGACTGAAATGTCTTCAGATGGCACATGACTATATATAAAATTCTACAAAAAAATGAAAGTGGGAGTAGGGAGGGAATTGACTGCAATGGGATACAATAGAATGTTTTGAGGTGGTGGCAATTTTCTATAGTTTTCATTGTGGTGTTGGTTATATGGCTACATGTTTGTCAAAACACATTGAACTGTACCTTAAAATTGGCATATTGTCAATGTAAATTATATCTCAGTGAAAAATGTTAAGGTCCACCAAAAGAATTGGCAACAAAAGCCAAAATAGACAAATGGGACCTAATCAAACTCCACAGCTTCTGCACAGCAAAAGAAACAGTCATTAGAGTGAATCGGCAACCAACAGAATGGGAAAAAATTTTTGCAGTTTACCCATCTGACAAAAGGCTGATATCCAATTTACAAAGAACTAAAACAGATTTACAAGAAAAAAACAAGCCCATTCAAAAGTGGGAAAAGGATATGAACAGACACTTTACAAAAGAAGACATACATGAGGCCAACAAACATGAAAAAATGCCCATTATCACTGGTCATTAGAGAAATGCAAATTGAAACCACATTGAGATACCATCTCACGCCAGTTAGAATGGTGATCATTAAAAAATCTGGAGACAACAGATGCTGGAGAGGATGTGGAGAAATAGGAACACTTTTACGCTGTTGGTGGGAATGTAAATTAGTTCAACCATTGTGGAAGACAGTGTGGCGATTCCTCAAGGACATAGAAATAGAAATACCATTTGACCCAGCAATCCCATTACTGGGTATATATCCAAAGGATTATAAATCGTTCTATTATAAGGACACGTGCACATGAATGTTCATTGCAGCACTGTTTACAATAGCAAAGGTCTGGAACCAACCCAAATGCCCATCGATGATAGACTGGATAGGGAAAATGTGGCACATATACACCATGGAATATTATGCAGCCATCAAAAACGATGAGTTTGGGTCCTTTGTAGGGACATGGATGAACCTGGAAGCCATCATTCTCAGCAAACTGACACAAGTACAGAAAATCAAACATCGTGTGTTCTCGCTCATAGGTGGGTGTTGAACAATGAGTACACATGGACACAGGGAGGGGAGCACTACACACTGGGGTCTGTTGGAGGGAAATAGGGGAGGGACAGTGGGAGGTGGGGAGTTGGGGGGTATGACATGGGGAGAAATGCCAGATATAGGTGAGGGGGGGAAGGCAGCAAATCACACTGCCACGTGTGTACCTATGCAACAATCTTGCATGTTCTTCACATGTACCCCAAAATCTAAAATGCAATAAAAAATAAATAAATAAAAATAAAAAGACAAAAAAAAAAGAAAAATGTTAAGGTCAATTGCTCATGTCTATCAACTAAAAAAGCAGTGCACTAGGCTCTTTAGATGATTTCTGTTTCACGTACACTCAATGATGTTTCACCTAATGACGGCCCACATATGCAGTAATTGTCTCATAAGATTACAATGCAGCTGAAAAATTCCCATTGATTAGTATTTACTAGAATATACTTTTGTCATTATTTTACAGTGTACTCCTTTGACTTATAAGAAAGTGTTAACTGTAAAACAGTCTCAGGTGGTTCCTTCAGGAGCTATCCAGAAGAAGGTGTTACCATCATAGATGACAGCTCCGTGGGTGTTATTGCCCCTGAAGAACTTCCAGTGGGACAAGATGTGAAGGTAGAAGACAATGATATTGATGATTTTGACCCTGTGTCGGCCTAGGCTAATGTGTGTGTATGTGTCTTCATTTTTAGCAAAAAAGTTCAAAAAACTACATCTTTAACAGGAAAAAAGTTTACAGAATAAGAATGTAAAGAAAGAAAATATTTTGTACAGTTGTACAATGTGTTTGTGCTTAAAGTTAAGTGTTATTACAAAAGAGACAAAAAGTTTAAAAAATTTTTTAATTTATAAACTAAAAACAGAATAAACCAAGGTTAATTTCTTACTGAAGAAAGCTTTTTATGAATTAGTGCATCCTGGGTGTACAGTGTTTAAAATGTCTGCAGTGGTGTGCAGTCATGCCCTGGATCCTCACAGCCTCTCACCACTCACTCACTGCCTCACCCAGAGCACCTTCCAGTCCTGCAAGCTCCATTCATGCTAAGTGTCCTGTACAAGTGTACCATTTTTTTTCTTTTAGATCATATTTTTTACTGTGCCTTTTCTATGTTTGGATATATTTAGATATGCAAATACTTATTATGTTACAATTGCCTCCAGCATTCAGTACAGTAACATGCTGTACAGGTTCGTAACCTGGGAGCAATGGGCTATACCATTTGGCCCAGGTGTGTAGTAGGCTATACCATCCAGGTTCGTATAAGTACTATCTATGATGTTTGCACAACGACAAAATCATCTAAGCATGCATTTTTCAGAACAGATTGCTGTCATTATGTGATTCAAGACTGTACATTATCTTACTTGATCTTTGCACAGATCCAGTATGGCTCTGTGGGACAATTCTGCAAAAATGGGCTTAGGGACGCCAAGGGACTTGCCTAAGATTCTACTCTCTGTAGTAAGTTTCAGAGTTGGAATTTTTATGCTAGATTCAGCATTCTTTCACCTAAAAAAAAACCTTTTTGCAATGGAAATTCATATTTTTAAATTTCCCTTGATATTTTCAGTGTGTTGCCATCTCAGTTCATTTGGGCTGCTGTAATAAAACACTATAGACTGTGTAGCTTTCCCACAATATACATTTATTTCTCATAGTTCTGGAGACTGGAGAGTCTAAGATCAAGGTTCTTACAGATTCTGTGTCTGGTAAGGTCCTGCTTTCTGGTTCATAGATGGTATCTTTTGCCTGTGTCCTCACATGGCAGATGGGGCAAACATGCTCCTTTGGGACTATTTTATAAGGCCACTAATCCCATTCATGCCCTCATGACCTAATCACCTTCCAAAAGTTCAACCACCTAATACTATTTCCTTGGGGGTTAGGACTGCAACATATGAATTTGGGGAAGGGTGACACCTACATTCAGGTCATAGCAGTTGCTTTACACTACTTTAAGTAATCAAGGAAGAAGATACAGACAATCTCTTTTTTTTAAGTAGAGACCATTATAGGGGGCTTTATTATTCTGTATTGTGACCACCTTATTTAGCACCCATTTTATATTTTAAGACAATTCCTCACCCCAATAGAGTAAGTAAGTTATTCTCTTATAACTTGGAAATTAGCGTTTTCTCACTTTTAATGAGGACATGGAAAAATTTAACTGTGAAGCTGAAGAAGGAAATGTTCCATTGTAGATTAGCTACAATGGAATAAAAATGCTGTCCTTAATTCTGAATAAGCATTGTTTGTCACAGTTGGGCTGGAAAGGGGCGAGTATGCTACCTCAGCCTTGCACTGTTCCACTTAACATTGACATGAAGGCCTAACAGAGTATTACCATGATGTGATGTTTAAGACTGAGTGTCAACTTGATTGGATTGACAGATGCAAGGTATTGATCCTGGATGTGTCTGTGAAGGTGTTGCTAAAGGAGATTAACATTTGAGTCAGTGGGCTGGGAAAGGCAGACCCACCCTTAATCTGGGTGGGTACCATCTAATCAGCTACCAGCATGGCCAGAATATAACGCAGGCAGAAAAAATGTGAAAAGGCTAGACTGGCTTAGCCTTCCAGCCTACATCTTTCTCCCATGTTGGATGCTTCCTGCCCTCGAACATCAGACTCCAAGTCCTTCAGTTTTGGGACTTGGACTGGCTCCCTCGCTCCTCAGCTTGCAGATGGCCTATTGGGGGACCTTGTGATCATGTGAGTTAATACTACTTAATAAACTCCCCTTTATCTATCTATCCTATTAGTTCTGTCCCTCTAGAGAACCCTGATTAATATATATGATATCTTTGGAATATCTATAAGTCACTTATACTATTACTTATTTACTTTTTAATTCTCCTTTCTGTATTCATCCTAATACTAAATAGTGTCTATGAAATCAGATTTGATAAGTTATATATGCTGATACATAGCAAAATAAATACATAACAAGATGTGAAAGGGGACTTTCCCTGTCATCTCAAAATTTTGGCTGAAGTTCTAAAGCTTTAAAAAAGGAATGAGAAATGCCCCAGTCATCTAAAGCAAGGTGCTAATAGGTGTCTAAGCTTGTCCTTTAGGACTATGAAGAGAAGGCTGAAGATTCATCAGGATAAGAATATCTCATTGGATTAGAGGACACTGTGGGGTCTTACCCTTCTACCCTGAACAAAGTAAGGGAGGTCCCAAGAAAACCACTTATACAGACTGATGATCCTTGCCAGATGGGGACACTGGCTTCTTACTCTCTGGCTGGCACCTTAGGGAGCTAAACTCCAGAGCATTTGTGAATTCTTGGGGGTAGCTCAAATCACATTCCCTGGAGTCTTGGACAACTGAAGAAGTCAGAGTGCAAGAGATTACCTACTGCTTCTACCAGGCAATAACACAAAGACAGGGCCAAGGAAGCTGCTCTTCTGCAAATAGCTGATAGAGCAAGGTATGTGAGCTTCCACGAGCCATGGACAATGCCCCAGAAAGAAGTGGGACTAGACCTATCTTGAAGGGATGCTATCCAAGATTTACCTGCTGAGGTGAGCAAATCCCAACAGAGGGTGATTGGGATACATTATCCAAATACAGGAGCCAGGGAATGATGGATGCCATACAAAGTCAGAGACAGAATCTATCACCTGCAGGAGAGAGTGGTCTTCAGTGGGGTGGTGAGAGCATCTCCAAAGGACCCATAAAAATGCCCTCGGAAACAACCAAGTTGGGCCTCTGTCCAAGGGAAGCCTCTGACAGCAAGTTTATACCAGTTCCAGGTAAGCTAGTCTTTCTGTTGTCCTCCAATTCCCCTCCACTGGCCTTGATTCTGGGGATGCCAGGGGTAACACTGTGAATTGGAGTCAGTGAATCAAGCAAAATAAGCCATCACTCTCTTTTCCTATTATTGGTCTTCAGGATCAAGATTAAGGATTCAGATGGTAGAGGGCAAAAACTCTGAATTGGATGAAACACTGAAATCTAGATTTTCATTTGACTAGAGTTTTTATTACATGAGCATGAGACTGTTCAAATATCAAAAGTGATTAGAAACATTATGAAACTGGTCTAGACTATCATTCAGCAGCAGAATGGAGAGCTGTCAGAGTGCATGGGATGCAGTAGAGGATAAAAACAATGCCATTTCCTGATCACACCTCATGGCATTCAGCCCACTCAATAAATTGTTAAAATTTAAAATGTTCATTTATGTACCTAAAATCATGTCACATCCACCCCACCCCCAACTGATGACCTACATTTCATATTCCACACTTCAGGAAAGAGTGAGTCTCATCACACTAGAATAACAGGACCATGGAGATGACAGCATTTCAGCATTGAGAAGGCCTTTGGCCATTACCTAGGTTAAGCATCAAATAGAATCACTTAGGATAAGGACAAGATCCCAGAGATGGTAAATGACTTGCCCCAAACCACACAGCTACATAACCAGAATTCAAGCATTGTGATCCTAGGTCAAAGTGCTTTCCTGAATTCTACATCTTGTCCCCCATTCACCATTGGTAGGTTTTAATATTCTGTTGGGAATTTAATTATCAAATACATAAAATTTGTCTGCCAAGTTATTTTACAGGAGAAAAAAATCTGAATTTTCCCAATTTTATTAATTCAATGTTAAAATTCTGGGAAATACTCTTCAGATTTCTACTCTATCTTTGGTAGTCTGCCAGGCCACTCACTTATGTCAGAGGCTGGGCTAGTAATGCTCTGAGTAGGAGATTTGACGTGGAGCATTCATTAATTCAGCAAATGTTTATTCAATGTCCTGCCAGGCCATGTGCTAGGCACTGGGAGCACAACAGAAACAAGTTACAGTGCTTGCCCTCCTGTTGTTCAACATTGACAGATGAGATGATAGGCACATACAACGAAGTGTGGTGCCTGCTCTGCTGAGAGCCAAGAGACATCAGAACCAGCCTTAGGGACAAAGAGGGCTCCAGGAAGGCTTTGCCTAAATACGCACACACAGATACACACATACAGATATACACACATGGATGAGGTTCCCATCGGAGATCATGACTAACCAAAGTGAGATCAAGATTTCCACTGGTTTGCATGGTTGGGTGGGCAAGACAAAAATCCCCTGACAGATCCCACATCTCACCCAGTGGAGCAATAAAGGTAGGCCCCTCCTACTCTCTACTTATATGATGTGAAAGAAACCTCATTAGGTTGTTCAAGAAAAATAACCTGCCTAGTAATTACATATTTTTTCTGTGCCTTTGCAAACAAAGACACCAAAATGCACAGCTAAATTGGTGAGAGCCTGTGGTAGGCAGAATATGGCCTCCAAAGATGTTCGTGTCCTAATCCTCAGAACCTTTGAATATGTTCCCTTACATGGCAAGAGGGACTTTGCAGATGTTGTAAGAGCTAAAGGCTTTGAGATGGAGAGATTATCCTGGATTAAGCAGGTGGGCCCAATCTGGTCCTTACAAGGGTCCTTAAAAGTGACAGAGAAAATCAGAGAGTCATAGGGAAGCATGACGATGGAAGAAGTATCAGAGAGATGCCACCTTTCTGTCTTTGAAAAGGGAGTGGGGGGGGGCATGAACCAAGAAATATGGACAGTTTCTAGAAGCCGAAAAAGGCAAAGATTCTCCCCCAACTCTGCCAACACTTGATTTTCGTCCAGTGAGACCGGCATTGAACTTCTGACCTGCAGAACTATAAGATAATATATTTATGCTGTATAAGCAACTAAATCTGTGGTAACTTGTTACAACAGTGATAGGAAACTAGTAAAGAGTGGATAATATCTCACTAGAATGAGTTAAAATTGTGGTTGGCAGTGGTTTCCAGAATTTGACTGGCGTCCTTATAAGAAGTGAGGATTGAGACACAGTTTATGACATACAAATAGGCTAATGTCTAAGATAGCATCAAAATGGTTCTCTCTCTCTCTCTCTCTCTCTCTCTCTCTCTCTCTCTCTGTGTGTGCGTGTGTTTAAATCTAAATTTTAGTTATTAAACAAATGTGATTTCATAGACAGGCGGGGTTCCTTGAGGGAGACATATAATGTTCTACAGATGAGGATGGCCGGCTGCAGGAGAAATACATACTGAATATCATGTACCTCTTCTCGGACTGGGAAAACAGAGATGATGCCCAGCAGTATACTGTGGGCCCTGAGAAGCCACAGGGAGCAATGGCCTGGAGGCAGGCCTGAGCACAAGAACCTATGCATTTATTCTCTTTCCAGTTCTCTGTGCTGCTGAGAACATACCTGAGGAGACAGATAGGTTATCAGGGCAATAAAAATCCGAGATATGTGGTGTGAGACTCATTACTTGCTTTTACTGTCCAAACAATGAGGAAGAGTAATTTGTAAGTATTCTCTTTACAGTGGCGTTGGAAAGGAATTCTTCTTCCTCCTTCTTAGCCGTAAAAAGGCACCCATGAGGATAAGTGGGAATTGCATCATGAATTTTTCCTTTGTCCTCAGCAGGATACTGCTTCTGCGTTTGCTAAAAGTGGGATTTATGTGAAATAGACTCCTTTGCTCTCTAAAAGTTCACATGCTGGCACAGATCAAACAATAATGGCTGTGTGATAAAATACGTCTGCCCTTATGATGTAATGGAACTGCCCTAAATGTAAATGCTTCAAAGCTCTTTTCCATCTTTGCTTTCAGCAAAGAACAAACCATTTCGCTCTTTTATTTTCCTGCAGCCTTGCTCTTTGCACCCTGCCTTGGTTTATGTTCCTGGTGATCGGGTGTTGGGTTTGAATCACTTTATACATTATCACAAATCCCTAGAATTGACAAGGCCTTTAAGAGTTTACTGAATCCTCCTCTTTGTTCATCTAATCTGGGGCTTCACCCAAGATAGCTGAGGTATAAGATGTTTACCATACTTCTAAAGATACACTGACTTGGAGACTATTATGGGCTGAATTGAGTCTCCTCACCTCTCCAAATTTATATGCTATAGTCCTAACCCCCCAGTAACTCAGAATGTGACTGTATTTCACGATACAGTCTTTGAAGATCTAATTTACTTAAAATGAGACCATTAAGGTGACCTCTAATCTAATTTGACTGGTGCCCTTATAAGAAGTGAGGATTGAGGACAGGCACAGTGGCTCACGCTTGTAATCCCAGCACTTTGGAAGGCCGAGGCAGGCAGATCACTTGAGGTCAGGGGTTCAAGACCAGCCTGGCCAACGTGGTGAAACACTGTCTCTACTAAAAATAAAAAAATAAAAAGTAGCCAGGTGTGATGGTGGGAGCCTGTAATCCCAGCTAGTTGGGAGGCTGAGGCAGGAGAATCACTTGAACCCGGAAGGCAGAGATTGCAGTGAGCCAAGATCATGCCACTGCACTCCAGCCTGGGCGACAGCAAGACTCCATCTTTTAAAAAAAGTGAGAATTGTGACACAAACAGGCACAACACAGGGAAAGCCATCTGAAGACAGAGGAGAAGATGGCCATCTACAAAACAAAAGGCGAGGCCTCAGAAGAAACCAACCCAGGTGACACCTTGATCTTGGGCTTCTAGCCTCCAGGATCATAAGAAAATTAATTTCTGTTGTTTGAAACTGGGTGGTTTTCTGGCAGTATTAGCAAAATGATAGGGAAACGAAAGCCATTAGTCTATTTACTGTTAGAAGAATTCTCCTGTGTCTTAAAAAAATATCACTAGCTCTAAATAGTGGACTGTTATTCTGTCTTTCAAGGAAAGGTTAGCAAGTTATTTAAAAATATCCTGAATATAGTTGGATATATTTGGATCTGGAGTGTTAGACATAGAAGAGGTATAGAGACTGCTACTTCAACCACTTCTTTTTTTACTGATAAGAAAACTGAAATCCAAAGAGATGAAATGACTCTTTTAAGGTCACCTGTAAGTTGGCAGCCAAGCCAAGACAATAGACACAGGTTCTGGGCCACTGACCCATTGCTTCCTTATACTAGGACAACACAAAAAATTTCTAAAGAAACCAATGCTGGAGGATAGAACGAGAATCCGGTGAGTGGGGAGTGGAGTGTGGGAGCATAGGTTACCGGGATATGGTAATTATGGGTTCCAATTTTTTATGACAATAAAAATTGTGCAATATTTTAAACTATTCCAGACCAGACTGTTGTGGACTTAACGTTTCATAATCAATTCAGAGGACTCCCTGGACTTTTAACAAGCTACCATTATCTAATATGACAACTTCCTTCCTCTTGGAAGTTGGAATGCATTTTAATGAGCTCACCCTGCCCTGATGCACCCCCGATCGGGCACGTTCCCTTGCATACCCCAACATGCTTCCTTGCCTCTGATGCTCTCCCACATGCCCTCATCTGTCCTCCATTGCACTGTCTTTTGGCCCCAGACTGTTTAGTCTCACATTTACCTTTTTCTAGAAACTCTTTGAAGGACAGAAAGTGCTATATAAACCATAAAGTAAGGAAAGATATAGTTTCATTATCTTACTCCATTTTCTCCTTTTTCCTCTTTTTCTTACCAACCCTCCAACCTCTCACATGAAGAAGATGTGGCAGGGTTTATACATAAAACTCAAAGTGCTAAACTTCCTCACTCCAAGTCCAGTTCTCTTTGCCACTGGAGCACATTGATTCTATCCATCTTCCTGCACTCTGGTGACCACTAATGCCAGCCACTGGGAGCCAAAGCAAGGGCCAAACCAGGTGATGGTGCAGACGCCTGTGGTCACTGCTCTGCAGAGGCTCGGTAACAACAGATGGAGGCCAAGCCTGCAATTTAGGGTGAGATGAAGCCCATTTAATAGAGCACAGAGGAGGGGCCCTAGCTGAGCTGGGCTGTGATTTCTCCAGTTATCAACTAAACAGAATTGCCTATGTGAACCCTCTGACTTCTTAGGTTGATGTTCTCAAAATGAGGTCTGTGGACCAGCTGCACCAGAATCACATAAGGGCTTACTAAAAATACAGATTCCTGAACCTCATTCCAGACTTGTTATTTCAGCAGCTTGCCAAAATCAGGGGTCATAGCCTTCAGGATACTATCTTAGTGTCTTTTTCTTTTTTAAAAGCAGTAAGATAGAAATTCTATATTAAAGGACTTTAGCTAAACAGTTCTTTTACTACCCCTGTATTTTAAAATAATTATTTAGTGTTACTTTGATATTATTCAGACAGTTTTAGTTTAGGGGATCCTGCCTGTTTTTGGCAAGTACTAAAAACACTTACGAAAAAATCTCGGAGCTCAAGCCTTGGAGTCTGCGTGTATGTTAAGCTCCTGGGTAAGTCTTTCATTCACTACTTCCTCTAGTTTATCAATCCTTTTGGTTGCTATTTTGAGGAAAATGAAAGAAAGAAAGAGGGAGGAGAGGGAGGAAGGTTTATCCTCATTTTAGTCAGCCAGGTTCAATTTGGTCTGTACTTGCCTTACTAAGCAGATACACTATCACTGCATTTTGCTCTACCTAGCATCCAATCTTCTCTCCTGTTTGAGATGGACCATTCACCATGTGTATATAGTATTCCCGGGACAAGGTGCCCTGCTACTCTGGGTAGCTCAGGCAGAGAGGGCTTCTCTGGTCCTGCACCCTGGTAGTCAGGGCCTGAGCATGTGCACACACTCAGCCATTTGATGCTTCCACCAGGATACTGACCTAGGGGTAAGCGATGGGTTTCAACAGCTGGGCCAGATCACATTGCCTAACTCAACTGATAATGATACCATTTAATAATTAGATAATTTGGTATGACAGAAAGCCCTGAGCTAGTCATTGCAAAATTCTATCTTAACCGTGGCTCTGCCACTGGTGGGCTGCCTGACTCCAGCCAAGTGGCTTCATCCTTCCAGGACTCATGTGAATCATTTATAACAAGGAAAATCACTGTCCCTAAGCTGCTTAGTAGAATTGTGGTGAAATGCAGATTTTAAATATATGTGTGCTTTGTAAACTACAGAATACAGTAGAAATGTTAGTAAAGTAAAATTTTTAAATTTATACTACTCTTACAGCAACAAAAAATTTCTACTCAGCAAGAGGTGTTTTTTTTTAGAAAGAGATCCTTGGTTTTCTCGCGTGAGTTTTAAAAGTAGCATTCAATTTGCTGATTTTTAACATCGTGAGTTTTTATATTTTACTGAGTCCCTGTTGTTTCATCTGTTATCAAACAGGCAAATTCCTCAATGGAATAAAAGCATTAAACAAAGTGCTATTCACACTATAGTAAAAGCCAACAGCTTTTCTCTTCCTGAAAATCAAATAAACACACAAACAAAATAAGCCCAAAAACTTTCTATCCATTTCCCAACAGCTGTTGCTTTTTAGAGAAACCAAATATTTTTGGAAAGGGCCACAAACATTTTGGATTCAAACCATTTATAAGCTTTGGAAATGTAACATGCAGTCAGCTTGCCAGTTTTAATCTTGCACTTCCATTAAACACACCACAACTGCATCATAAAACAGAAAAGGGAAGAATTTATAAACAAATAAAGCAGTTAATTGGGGCAATAAAATAGCAGTTCCCTCCCAAGTGTGGAATTGGTGTGTCTCAACCCACAGAACTCTGAAATCTGTTCTTCAGGGGTCTAGCAATGGCAAGAAACAAATATAAATCAGAGGTTTCAGGAGGACTCCTGGGTCCACAGTGCTTAGCTCCACACCTATGTCCTCGGCTCCCTCTGTCCTCTCACCTTGCATCGGCGATGTATAAATCATTCCAGGGAGATGATTGCTCCAAGCCCATTATTCTCATGGACTCTGTTCCCTAGCCAGGGTTCTGATCAAAAAATAAAATGCTAGAAGATCCATAGCTATGGCTTTGTCTGCAACAGAACAGTGAGAGGGAGGGATGGGGAATTTTGTCATATGTGCTTCTCTTTCCTGAGCCATACCCATCTGAGAATTAGGTAGGCAAAGACTTACCTGTACTGGCCCTCTCATGCACTGTCAAGGAAACAGCAGGCTGTAGGTATAGGAACCGGGTTAGAATCCCATCATTGCCTTGTACTTCTTTTACAATCACAAGCAAATGCAAGAGCTTTAATCTGAGTTTTATTCATTCAAAAAATCTTCATTAAGCACCTCCTACATACCAGGTGCTGATCTTTAAGTTTTTTAGTGTTGAATGTTGACTCTAAGTACAGACCTCAGAGGGTTGTTGAGAGAATCAAATAAAAATATATATGTATGTATGTATATGCGTGTATGTATGTGTGTGAGACATGTATGTGTACCCTAGCACACGGTATGTTCTCACAAGTATTCACTCCACTAAAGAAGCAGGTAAGAATAAGCAGTAAATGTGTTAGAAGAAGAATTAAAACTATACTTCATAGTATTGCTTTTATTCAAGAAAGAAAGGGAGACAGAGAAGACTACTTGTATTTTTCCCTTATTGGCAAGCCCTGGCTTCACTCATGGGAACCGCAAAGTAGTCAGGGTGGAGTGGGGGTGGCTGCAGCCAAGGATAGAGTGAAGCCAACTGGGCCATATGAGGCACTCTCATGACCTTTGCCTTGCAAACACCCAGGACCTGCACTTTCTCCCACCTCTGGAAATGTTGTTTACAATCCGTTATGTCATCAGATGCACACACACACACTATCTAGCAGGAAATTGTGCCTCTTCCCAGAGGTCTGGCTTTTGGTATGTTTTGTTTAAGCCCTTTAGAGATAAACTGCCATTTACTTGTTTAACGGCCCACATAATACATAGACTAGAGCTGTTCCCTCAAGAGGCTCAGTCAATGACTTGTAATAGTTATGAACAATTACTTTTAGATTTAAAAAGAATGAGATTAGTACATGGCACCCTTATAAACTATTTCCCAGATCCTAAGTCAACCTAAGGGGAAGAAATACATGGTAGTCAAATTTCTGTGAGGCCTACATAAATGTTTGGTACTGCTTGAAATATTTTTAGACATAGCAACTGCCCACAGGCTGCTGCCTGAGAAAATGCCAAGCAGGACACTAATGACTAAAGTTAGAACCCAACATTAGCTCTAAAAAAATAACAAGGGGCATAGGGAGAGAAAAAGAATTTAATATCTTATTCAGGTTAGTATCTTAAATACTTAAAATTCAAAGATTTCTAGGCAATATGGGCAGTTTTGTGGATTATCTGGTTTCCAGATTGACTATGTTCACTCAAACCTAAATGAACCTTTTATTCTTGGAAGTATATATGGCAGAGAGATTGAATCCATGTGTCTAATTCATTTGCACATTGACTTAAGAAACATCTTTAAGCTATACTCTAGAAAAGACCCATAAACTTAAGCAAGCACACCATCTCTTCCACCTAAAGACCTGTTGAGACCCATGAGTGGTGGTGCCTTCTTCTTGTTCCTAAGTCTTGCCAGCTCTTGTCTCCTCTTAGACACAAATAAAGCTCCAGTGAACCAGGACTCATTTAGAAGGCAGCTGGAGTGCTGTCCTTTCATCAGCTCACCTGCTGCTCTAATAAAATATCCAAGAGGCCCACATCTGGTAGGTAATAAAATACAGAGTGGAATGAGGACGCCTAGCTGCTGAGGTGCTCTAGCCACTAAACAAAGCCAATGCAACATTATTTCAACCATAGCAATGCCAGGATTTTAATGGGGCAAAGCTGAGAGCCCTCTTTATGGATATTTTTCCTGTACTAGGTTCACTGGCTCTGCCGCTCCCATGCTGCTGAGTGCTCCATACACAGCACCATCAAACTGACTCACAACCCAAACAAGGAAAATGCTTCTTAACATGACAGAATCAAACACAATAACACTCATCTCCTGCTCCCATGTCCCCAGGGTGGTAGCACTGCAGGGCAGATCTCCTTTTTTTCTTCACCTCTTTTTAGTCTCCCAAATAAGAATAAATGTTAGATCTCCTCACAGGAAGAGACAGCTATGCCAACCACACAGGACATGTTCTGACTGTCAACTGTGATGGATGAGATTCTGTACATTTAATCAATATAAATGTCACAATCCAACCATCAAATTTAATAAACAAAAATACCGCAAACCATCTTTCCCTCTCTGCTTCATGTGCTCCTTTAAAGCTGATAACATTAGAACACATCTTGCCCAAGCTATAACCTCACCATCTGCCTGGCTCAACTTCTGAAGACTTGGTATGGGCTAGAAAGAAAAGTAAATTACTTTACACCGAGGAAGAAAAAAAAAAAAAAAACAGAGGGGGAGGGTGGGGGAGATTGGATGGCTTTTCTCACTCCTCCTTTTCCTTCTAACCCATTTGTTAACTCTAAAACCAGATGTAACTATACGAGCTTTAGTTCAACCCTCAAGAATTATTAGGAAGGCAGGTCACAGGGAATCTTTTTTTACATGAGCTACACAAACTAAAAAGCGTGTTTCACCAACAGGCTGACTTGCTTATTTCAATGCTTTGATTTGGAAATGTGTGCAATGAGATACAGAAAATAAAAGATTAAGGATACACTTTCTTTTGATGGAAAATTAACAATAATCATAACCATGACAATAAACACACACCAAAAATATAGTTTCATTCCCAGGAGATACAGAAGGCAGATTCAAAGCTGTAACTGGAAAAGATTCTTTATGCTGAGGTTTAGGAAACCTCAGTGGCTAAGGGAATGCTGAAAAGGATAACCAAATCCAAAGAACCTTAGAGAATGTCTCATACCATGAGGGAGCAAAAGATCTGCTAGATCCAAATATTTTAACATGCCCTTTTATTGAAAGCCTGCTGTGCCCCACATACTATATGCACATTTTTACAACTTAATCTCATTAAGTCCTCTCAAGAATACACAAAAAAGATACTGTTTACCCATTTTAGTGACTGAAGTGTACAGAGGCTTTACATTGAAGTATGAAGTACTCAAGTTTACAGCACTAAGATTTAATAGAGCTGGGATTTGAGCCTAGGTCTAACTTACCCCAGAACTGCTACTCCTTTCTTTTTGGGATACCCCAATTTTTCTTTGGGAAGCTAATCCTCCCTCACTGTGAAACCACATATTTCGACCATATCTCCCAGTTCCAGGATTCCCATTTATGCCATCTGGCTTGGAGCACAAGTTCACTGCTACTATGGTATGAGTATGTTATCAACAAATGGATTCAGATGCTCCAGGGACATTAGAGGCTAGAGTCATTGTAGGTTGGAAAAAGGACATTTCTTCACACCTAAAAATCCCCGAGGTGTTCCAGTTCAATCAAAAGAGATTGTGGGTTTCAGCCTATGTCCATTGGTTGCTGCTATTCTCATTTCCTATCAGAGATGCCTAGGCAGGACCCTGTACAAACAGCTGCATAAGAAAAATCATTTCACCACTTCCAGGTGTGGTACAATTTTCCTCTCTTTAGCAACAAACCCACATGCTTCATGGCTTCCGAAGCACTCCTCAAACCTCACATCTTACACAGTATGCTTCCTCAGGAAGCCAGAGAAGCTGAGTGTCCCTACTCGATCTCCAAGAGCCCAGCCATTTCATTCCCTTTCTGGTTCTATGTGTCTTGGGTTGGTGGGGTCCTGGAGCCCATCTCAGTCACTAGCAGAGTTACATGTACCTTTTGACAGAATTGAACCAGCAGAAATGGGGAGGAGGTGAAGAGGAAGTCAAAGGGGTAGGGAGAAGTGTCTCTACAGATTTGCTAGTCTAGGCAACCTCACTGAAGACTGAGTATCGAGGGTTCTTTAATATATAAAACTCAGACACCTGCAGTGCTGGACAGTGAGGGGAGGCGAGAGGATGCAGACTGAGCAGAGGTGTCTTTTTACTTGAGCCAAAGTCTCCCTACGTTCCCTTGGTACACAGTGGAAAAAAAAATAGCAATGGAAAAATCTCACAGAGATTTTGCTACCAAATTACTACTGGGATATCACATTGCAATCAAAAAATTTTATTTGGAGCTTGGTAGGATCTCTGATTACAAAGGGTCTCTTTCTCTTCTTAGTTTTGATTATATTGCAAGACATTTTGCTAGTGTCACAAAAATTTAATAACTTCAGTGTAACAATTATCATTTTTCCTCTTGACAGAACTCTCAGACGATGGGAAGCAGCAGTACTCACGACAATTATTGCTGCTTGCCAGAGAGGCCAGCAGGGGTGGGCAGAATTCTGCAAGAGACAGTCCATGCCCTGAAAGCTAGGAATCTAATTTACCCAAAGGCCATGGCCAATGCTGTAGTTTAGAGACTTCTACAATTTTCCTAGCATGATCTCATACCTTGAAGGTCAAAGTTTACTATTGTAAATTTTTCTCTGCAGATCCTTCCGATTAAAAAAAGAGAGAGGTGGGAAGTAGGGTGTGATTGAAACCAAATTTTCCATTTTTAATACCAAAAAAAAAAAAAAAAGACACATATAAATGATAGTAGCAGAGAGGTGAGAAAGTGGAGGGGAATAAGGTGGAATTCCTACCTCCCTCTGCCAGATCTGTCCTTTCCTTGCTTATGTTTTCCAAAAGGTCTAAGAAATGCGTGCAATGGATCCTGCAGGCTGCTCATGGAAGGCTGCTTCCCCTCTGGGCTGTATTCACATCAGCACCAGTCAACAGCAGAAGAATTGGGTATCTGTTAATTTTTGAGACAGGCTCTGGCTCTGTTGCCCAGGCTGGAGTTCAGTGGCACCGTCTCAGCTCACTGCAACCTCCACCTCCTATGAAAAATTTGGTTTCAATCACTCCCCGCCACTTCCCACCTCATTCAAGCAATCCTCCTGCCTCAGCCTCCGGAATAGCTGGGACCACAGCTATTTCTGTAGACACGGGGTTTCTCCTTGTTATCCAGACTGGTCTCAAACTCATGAGCTCAAGCAATCTGCCTGCCTCTGCCTCTTGAAGTGCTGGGATTCCTGGTGTGAGCCACTATGCCTAGCCTGTCACTTACCATTTTAAATTCAGAACACTAAATTATGAGAGCCCGATGCTCTGCCTTCTTAGTTAAACCTTAAAATACTTATGTCATTTTAACTTTTTTCTTTGGATGCTGGAATCAAGAAAGGTTAAGTGTGTCACCCAAAGACACACAGTAAATACTTAGAAATTAATCCTGGGCATCTGGCTTCCTTCTAACTCTATATAGGTTAACAATGGCTGACTAATAGCAGATTTATTTTTAAAATGCTTGCTAGCTATTTTTCCATCAGTAGATGTTACCTGGTAGTTTGCCTCATAAATATTGGATCATTATGATTCCTAAGATCTCTGTCAGAGTTCTTAACTTTTATGACAATAGGCAACTTAGAACCACTTTGGCAGACGTTAGTCTATAATGTACAAAATAAGTGACTTACAAATGGGTTGTAGCTATCTAAAGCATGTCTGGTAAACAACTGATGCTGGGTAACAGTGAGAATCAGAGCTTGAGTGCTGCCTCTGTGAAATGAAATGAAATCAAATCAAATCAAATGAGGACAGCTTTCTGGTTCTTTGTCTCACAATGAACGGCCTCAGCAGCTGCTTTTGTTTTGATTAAAAACAGCTTCTTGAAACAATAAAAGCCAAGAAGAAACTGAAAGGCAAAAATACAAAAATAGTCATTTTCTAACAACATCTATTACACCGTCTGCTGAATGACTCTATTAAAGTAAGCTGAATGTCTAGTTCTCTAAATTTTAATTTCCTTGTATTCCCAAAGCAAAGCAAGCTTATGAAGAACTAAGGCCATCCCTTGAGGGTAGAGAGACCCAGAAACAAATTACTCTTGGTGATACTGCCACTCAAGTTCCCACTGAAAACATTTTTACACAAAAGACCCCAGATTAAAGTAAATTCTAAGGGCAAAAAAGAAATCAAATTTTAGAAATTCAAACTTTAGCAAAGTTGCAAATAAAACGATAAAAGGGTGTTGCTTGGGTGATAGTAAGAAGTTTAGGCATTTTTTTGGATATGTATTCATTTGATTCATTTTAATCCTCTGTCTATTCTACCAAGGATTGGAGATGGCTTACAGATATATAACAAAAAATAATTCCTAAAAATTAAAGGAGTCTAAATAAAAATTTTGGATGAGAAGTATGAACTCTAAATGATATTAAGAGAGAGGAATGTCAACCACATGGTAATGTAGAGCTGTGCCCAAGCATCTTAGCGGCCACAATAAAAGGGGAAACAATCATTTATAAGACTTAGCATGTCAACAAGACAAAAGCAAACCAAAAGTTCAAGAGAATCACAATTCCTGAAACTGAGACTGGAAGCATTTTTCTCATAGCTTCTCATAAAGAGGATGCCCAACAGCATCCTGACAGCAGATACAAGCAGGAGCTCCTGCAGGCAGGTTCATCCTCTGGTGTCTACAATGGCATCAGGCTAAGGTCTGATTTAGTGGGCATGATTTTAAGGAAGGTGGGTTACTCTGATCGTTCCAGAATAATCTAATGCAGTGCCTTCAACCCTGGAGGTATAGCCAGACCATACCTCAGGCCAATTAAATCAGAATCTCTGTGGGTGGGTCTCAGGAGCCAGTATTAAAAGAAAAAACAGTACCCCATGTGAGTCCAGTGTGCAGCCAGTGTCAAGAGCCATTGTGATCAAGACATACCCTTCTTTCTCCCACAGGCATCTCCCCAGTTCAGCCTCAGAATCAGAACACACACACACACACCCCTCCACAGTGAAACTCAGGACAATATACAAGTCTCAATGCAGGTTTGAGTTTTTTTTTTTTCTCCTGTCTTCACAAAGGATGGCTCTGGCTGTAGCCCTCTTACCTGGAAGCCTCTCCACAATCTTTGTGCCTTGACTCTGACATAGCTCTTGCTGTCAATCTCCATATATTAACTTTTCATCCAAAGATGATGTGAACTGTAGTTTTTAGGTAAGCATTTGTCTCTTTAATCACAGTCACACACACAGACAAAACTCATAGTTTTTCTTTTCTGTTTGTAAATAATGTAGACCTCCTCATGCATTTTAACAGATACTGTAGAATGGCTTACTCAGTACCCACCCCAATGCTACCCTTCTACCATTTCCTCTGCTTCCAGTAAAAGGGCTGAAGATCAACATACCTACCCAGCTTCCCATATCACCAGGGGTAACCACACAGCACTATCCAGGTCATAGATATCAGCAAGATCCCCGGGGAATACCCCTATTCCTAAATAAAAAGACAGCGCCTCATGAAAAGATAGATTTTCTTGTCTTCCTGCTTCCTGCCTGGGAGCAGCCAATTTTCAATCACATGGATGAAAGGACACACCATGCATGGAAAGAGAGAACAGGGGTGACCACATGGAGCAATGACATGAGCCCTAAACTCCTTACCCTGGGACTCCTTGTAACATGAGGAAAATAAACCCCTGCTACATACAGTCACATGCACTCTCAGCCAACACATAGTATTATTAGACAAGCTTGTTCTAACAGAGCTTTCAAACAGCAGTTACAATCCACTATTAAATAAACTTAAGGTAAATATGTAGATGTAGGCATGGCCCTAAATGACTGATAGACAGATTTCAGTAGGGAAGTGGAGTATGGTGGTACCTACCTTTAGTTCAGCTATGCAGGAGGCTGTGGCAGGAGCACTTGAGCTTAGGAGTTTGAGGCTACAGTGAGCTATGGTGACACCGCTGCACTCACGCCTGAACAACAGAGCAAAATCTTGTCTCAAAACAAACAAACAAACAAACAAATACCAGCAGGAATAAAGGATTTCACTAATCTACTCAAATCCTTTTCATCTGCTACAAGTTAATATAATTGTGCCTTTCTGTCTGCCCTAAGAATTAAGAAAGAATAGAGAGGCTCCTCTTGTTTCTGGAAATGAAAAACAACTTGTTTTGTAATTCAAGGATTATAGAGGAGATGAGTTAAATTGACTAAGATGGGGAGAGGCCGCAAGAGTGAGAACTGGACATGGCCCAATCCAAGGGAACAGAGGATCTTCCCAAAACAAGATAAGAAACAAAGGGCTGTGACAAGTTCCCCAAGTGACAGCCTGGGTGGTAAATGAGGGTAAGAATCATGACTCTGAGGGCTGGCAGGGTGCCCTATGGGTTGACCCAACCAGCCCTGTGTGCCAATGCTGAACAGCACTTCATTTAGCAGAAGTCTCATTACAAAGATTAAAGATACCATGAGCTAGAAACAAGTGTTTCAAATTTCCTTGGCACCACCTAAATTCCAGGATTGTATATAATTCATTGGAGAGGGAAAGAACCCCTTAAATAACTAATAGTGAACCTGCTTTGTTAAGTGGAAACAGAATGAATATGACTGGGAAAAACAAAGAATTATGAGGGTTGATTGTTCTTGCATCTGAGCACTGGAGAATTCATTTCAATTTCCCAGTTGATCATGAAAAGAGCTGTTCATTCTGCAGCATAATCTTGGGAGCAACCCAGTAGCTGCGGAATTAAATTTATCAGAAGATAATTAAACCTTGGAGAAAAGATTCATATTTGGTTCTGATCAAACTAGAGAAAGGGCTGAGGGGTCCACATTTCCCTTCTGGTGATGCTTTGCAATCACAGAATTGGAAAGTGGAAGGAACTTGAAAGATCACCTGGTCTCACTACTCATGAGGCTGGAATAATGCCTTCCCCAACATCTCCATCAGTGGTACCTACTCAGACCTTGACTTCTAAGCTACCCTGGAGACACTGAAGACAGAAAGGTAAGAAATGAACGCATAAAGGTCTGTAGCAACATTGTTTTGAGTGAGAAGTAGGGCAAGAAAACAGTAAAGTCTGAAGTAGGAGATTGTCCCCAAGAAGAAAAATCTTCAGTGCGGGCCTCTTGGGGGTAAGAGTCAATAAAAACATGGATCAAAAGATATTCAGGGAAAACCTTGGTAGAGTAGGGGCAGACCACCAGTTTCACAACATTGCTGTGGACTGATTTTCAGGGATGGGTCATAGAAAGGGCTACCTGAGGCAGCCAACAGAAACAAGAAAAAGGATTTAAAATGTGTGCTAGCCAGGCAGTGCTTGATTCACAATTCCAAGCCTATTTCCTCTTTTCTTCTGTAGTATTAATTTCCCTCAGGAAGATTGTTGCATTTCTTCTGGAGTTTTGAAGCCATTAGGAATGCTCTTAAGTTTTTCCACCACCTTTCGTCCAGCAATAAACCTTACTGAGTCCGGCAGCAGTCAGCTCTCTGAGCATTATGTAGGGGGTATGAGGGGAATTTGAAAATTTTATGGTCTGAAAAGTGGGCCTTAGCACTTTAGCTTTTATTCTCTCAAAGATCTTATAAATCCCTCTTCATTTAGCAGTTTTCAAGGAAGTGACAGCTTTCGTTAGTCAGGCTAAAGTGAGATTAGAAGTAAAAATTTTACCCATTAATCCTCACTGATTAAAGTGAAACTAGAAATCAAATTGTTACCAACTGTGCACTAATTTCAGCTAAGTTAATTCTTTGGCAAGAGGTGTCGGAAAGTTTCAACTGGCTGCACTAATTCACAATGCCTTACTACTGATGGCAGAACGTCAAGGTCTCCTTTCCTCCTGGGCCTGGGGTGTGAACAATGACTATTTCAAAATCAGTCCAATAAAATATAAACATTAAATCCTCAGCTATGTTGTTTCTCAGCGATCACTTTCCACAACACTGTCTCTCCTTATTTGCCACGAACCTCCTCCCACTCCACCAACAGTGATGAAAAAATATCTCCCCAGAGACTACAAAATCACTGCTGAATGACTGGTCTCTCCGCATCAAACAGAATGTCTGTAGCATCAAAGCAGGTGTCACCCCACACAAGACGTTTCTATTACAGCGCTGGGAGTGGAAGAGTCTTCACGCCAATAAGCCACATCAATTCATCAATCAAAATGAATGCATGAACTAATCAAACTAGCAAAAATTTTAAAAGACATTTGTGTTCCAGACGGGGAGAACAGCATAGGGAGGGAGACAGGGAGTTAAAATTCAGAGGAACTGAGAACTTGAACAGGCACAGCATCAAATAGAGAAGGCAGTAAATATATGGCCAGAATTTACAGTATTTTCTTACCTCAAACCAACCAGTAAACAAGTGGGTCATGCACACACACACACACACACACACACACACACACACTGCCCTCTGGATTGTGAACATTCACTGGGGAGGCCTATGAGCAAAGAGAAGCCTCTATATCTCTTCTTCATATCAACTTCTACCTACTACTGACCATTTACCCTACACCTTTTCATGGCTTTTCAGGGCCAGTACATACAGTCATAGGGTTAGTGCTGCACAAACGCTCCAAGATGAGGAAAGAAAAGAGGCTAAAATTTTGTCCACGTTCCAATGGCCAAGTCGCATGCTCTTGGCATGAAGTTGCTGTAATCAGGAAGTGGTGCTCTTTTCTTCACACAAAGGTGTCCTCTGCATGTGCACCCAGAGGACAGTGTCACCACAAAAGCTAGCAGCATACTCATCCTTGCTTTTATTTACTCTTGTGTACTTCTGTTTCTTCCCTCTGAACTTTGAAGACTTCTTCAGCTGTTTCTGTATATGATAAATATTTGAACAAAAAGAAAAAAAATCTCAATTGTCCTCTCAAGCATTTCATCTATATGACGCCAAGGATCCACATATAAGGGAAATATCTTAATGCTTGGTATTGTGTAGACAAAACATTTGGCTGATCAATTTAGTTTGTGTTTCTTTCAGATGTTTAAGTACCATGGAAACATTGTCGTACCCACTCGCAGGCCGGGTTCTCCTTTGTAGAGTCTAAACTCACTTTTCTGAGTTCAAAGGATCAAATTCAATATATTAGGCACTGAAATAATACAGATAAGGGGGCTGTTTTTCTCTGAACACTAAATAAGTGGCATTTAGCCTATCTGCTAAATGTTAAGGGGAAATAACTTTTTATCTTCAGTCTAGTAGTTTGATATTTCATTTGATAACAAGATATTTTTGTTCTTTTGTCTGTGTTGTAGAGTAGAAAAACTTTTAATATTTGCCTCAATATTCCAATTTCATAGTCTTTCTGACACACGGTTTTCTTTTAAAGCCTGCCCTTGAATCAACCTGAATGAGCTTCTTAAGGCTAATGTCAGGACAATTTCCCCAAACTCAGTTATCTTTGTTTGAAACAATTATTGAAGTTATCTTTGTTTGAATAAAATGATTATAACGCATCACATATTTCATTCAAATCTACCATCATCACCAGAGCACTCTATACATCACTATAAGGTAGATGGCAAATGCCATTCTCTCCATTTCCCAAACAGAGAAGCAGTGGCTGGCCAAGTTAAATGGCAGATCCATGGTCAGGTAGTGAGTCAACAGCGCAGCAGAGAATGTCCCAGATCTTCCCAAAGCTGGCCCAAGACAACACACTTGGTGCACAAGGAGTGAAAACTAAAACTCCTTTTACTTTCCCCAAAGCAGACCGAGAAACCGTAAAGATGAGCTGGCATTTTGTTTTATTTTGTGTAATAAACTGTTCTTTTTTGCAGCAGTTGGCCCTAGGGGAGTTTCAAATAGCACCACTTGGCTGCAGCTGTGGGCGTAGCCCCACTCAATCCCAAGGCAACTTGAAGACCACAACTGTGTCAGGCAGAGTGGATCTTAAAGTTGACATCTGGGCTGCACACTTTCAAGTTCACCCCCCAAACAAGTTGAGTCATTTTCACAAGCCAGAACTCATTTGAAGGCTCTGTTCTTCCTCTGCCTGTGGTTACTTGAGGCGCATCAAATATCACCAGAGACTGACACCCACATTTGGCTCGGGCCAATTTCTGAATCATCCTTCCTGAGCCCTCCCTTTGCTAGTCATGAGGAACACTAGCGTGGGAGATTATAAAGGTGGTCAGCAATTTCAGGGGAATATCGGGTAGTAGATTTTGTTCGGTTGGGTGCTTTTGAGTTTTTGTTTTGACTTATGATCTCTCGGGTCCTTTGTGTGTGTGTGGCTATCACACTTTGCTCAGACAAATGGGATATGTCCTCAAATCCAATAGATTCATACACAGTTCTAGAAAAACTTTAAGAGGTTGTTTTGGTTTTGTTTTTGCACCCCTGCTTCCAGCTGGAGCAAATAATTGACACGGTCATCCTCCCTCATTAGTGTCCAATCCCAGGGATGAAGGTGAGAACACTGAACCCCTCCTGGCCCTCTGAGTGGAGGGAAGCATCATTTGCTTCTTTGTCTCCTTGAGGAAGGTATCTGGGTGTGAATAGCCCGACAATGACAAGCATATCAAAAGGGGCGCCATCTGAGAGCTCAGGCCAGAGAATACCCGACACCTGGCGGGAGGCGGGCCCCAGCGCTGCATTGTTGGGGAGAGGCACAGGTAACCCTGGGGGAGCCCTTACAGGGCAGCTGCGGTGGATGGAAGCTCCACTAGCGGGGAGTAGTCCGAGCCGGCCGTTGGTGGGAGCCGCCCCGGCAGCCTGCAGCGCCGGCCTTGCAGTACTGGGGCGAGCCCCACTCCCCAGGAGGGGAGCAGCTGTGAGGCCGGGACCCACGGGGCCCTCGTTCCCTTTGCAGCGGGAGTAGCCAGCGTGGTTGGCGATCTGAGTCTCCTTCAACCTTTCCAGCCGGTCCTCGTACTGTTGGGGCTGCCCACCTCGCTCTCAACCCACAGCTCCGGCCTCGCACGCGGCCCAGTGCCCCGGCTACGGCCGCCTAGGCGTCCCCTGCGCGCCAGCCACCAAGGGAATGGCGACAGAGACGCGGGAAAAGGCGACAGCTCACAGGGAGGAAAATCCAAAACAAAGGTTGCGGAGAGTGCCAGCGTGAGGGCTAGAGAGTATGGAGCAGGACCCCCCCAACCGGCCCCTGAGCACCCGGTGACCACGGGCGCGCCCTGGAGGAAGCACAGGTCGTCCTTCAGGGAACTGCAGCTGGGCGCCTGCGGGCTGCTGGAGGAGAGAGAGTAAACCACGAATTTCAGTAAAAGACCGAATAGGTCCTATAGGTATAATTAACATGCAAAATATGTTCACAGTCTGCTGGGGGGCCTCTTTCCGAGAGAAAGGAACCAAAACTTCCCTCAGGGTCACCAGCTTGCCTGTGGAGTGCCAGGCTATCCCAGAAGAGACGCTATGACCTTAGGCTCAAAGAAGAGTGGCTGCACTCAGGCACGGTTATTTTCCAGCTGACAATTCAGAGCAAGGTTCGGGGCCAGGGCAGCTTTCTCCTCCTGATGCTCCTTTTTCTGCTCCACCTCAGCCCGTCCTGACTTTATAAGTGTACCATACACTTATAAAGCCTGTCCCCGTCTGCAGGCAAGGCCAGCAGTGACCCATTTGCTGATTCTAACTGCCACAAAAAGGAAAAGCATAAATGCAATCCTGTGAAGGAAAGTTCTTAAGAACCTTTTCTGACCAATTTCCCTTAGTCTGGAAGTGGAGGCTTGGGGAGGGCAATAGAGGGGCAGCCACTCAGGTTTAAACGTTGGCTTTGAATTTTAACCTTCACTCAGTGTACAACGGGAAACAAAGCAGGTGCTTGGTTAGTTCATTTTATTTCACTTTGGAAGTTGAGTTCTTCACCCCTAAATTAAATAATTTCTTTCATGTGAGCATGAGTGGGTCACTTGGTCTCTTGCTGGTCTTTTTCTCATTTGTAAACTTGGAGGGTGGATTAAGGTATCCTCCAATTTCAAAATTAGAAATAAAGTTGTAGTGTCTGTTCAGGAATTTGCGCAAGAGAATTCTTTATTTAAATGTGTAATGCAGTGATGGAATGAAGGACATAAAGTAAAAATGTCCAAATGGAGAGAAGTAACATAGCAATTTCTCCAGCTGAATCTCCATTTACAAATCTTGCATTTCTAGTGTTGATGATTTACTTCTAAATGAGGTCACATCTAAAATAATGACTGCTCGAAACTGGACCCCTTCCTAAAATTAACTCCAGATGGATTAAAGACTTAAACATAAGACCTAACACCATAAAAACCCTAGAATAAAATCTAGGCAAAACCATTCAGGACATAGGCATAGGCAAGGACTTCAGGACTAAAACACCAAAAGCATTGGCAACAAAAGCAAAAATAGACAAATGGGACCTAATTAAACTCTACAGCTTCTGCACAGCAAAAGAAACAATCATTAGAGTGAATCAGCAACCAAGAGAATGGGAAAAAATTTTTGCAATCTACCCATCTGACAAAGGACAAATATTCAGAGTCTACAAAGAACTAAAACAGATTTACAAGAAAAA
>NW_016107393.1:0-23110 GCF_001604975.1 Cebus imitator | reverse complement strand
ACACAAGAACAGAAAATCAAACACCACATGTTCTCACTCATAGGCGGGTGTTGAACAATGAGAACACATGGACACTGGGAGGGGAGCATCACACACTGGGGTCTGTTGGGGGGAAATAGGGGAGGGACAGCTGGGGGTGGGGAGTTGGGGAGGGAGCACATGAGGAGAAATGCCAGATATAGGTGATGGGGAGGAAGGCAGCAAACCACATTGCCATGTATGTACCTATGCAACAATCTTGTTCTTTGCATGTACCCCAAAACCTAAAATGAAATTTTATATATATATATATATATATATATATATATATAATAAAATAAAATAATGACTGCTCCTTAGTGAAAAGCAATGTCATCTCTGAGACCCATGCAGAAATTAACCAGGGAGACCTAGGGATGGGATGATTCGCTATTCAGAAACAAACCATTTTCCTGCATTCAGAAAAGGCTTAATCACCCAGATTTTAGAATCTGGGTTTTCTGTACCAAACCCTGATAAAGTACAGCTGGTTTTCAGAGCACCTAATTTTTTTGTTCACACTTTGTCCTCTTCTCATTGTTAAGTTTTGGGGTTTGAGGACAGCAGAGAGACACAAATCCAACTCTACAGCAAGAATATTTCTCAGTATGCACATCAAATTTTAACAGTCATGAGAAAGCCCATGTTTAAGGCTGTTTCACCTAATATTTTTCTAAGTTGAGAAGTTTCCAACAGTAAAATTTAAAGTCTGTGGCTAATGAGGAACACATATTAAAAAAAAAAAAAATCGTGTTGAGAGGGCAGTTCTTTAGCCTCTCTGTTGGAACTATGACAATGGAAGTCTGATAAAATATGACTCAGTTTCAAACTATCAAATAGCATAATAAAAATGTTTGGACTAGATTTAGTTCTCCTAAAAGGTGGCAGATTGATAGAGCATGGAGAAAGCAAGTCAGCTTCCAGGAATGACTGTTTCGTGAGAAACAGGGCCCTTTTTTTCTAGAGGGACATGGACATTCCCAGACAACATCTTAACTTGAAGAGTTCTCAAAGCATAGATCCCAGCTTCCTTCCCTGATGAGGCCTCTGGCAAGAGTGGGAATTTCTGTAGGAATTCTGCTGTGGAATAATACCTTCCTGAAACTAGAGGTTACCAAGTCACTACATTCTGATCAGCCAACAGGACTATCATCATAGTTAAACCTCCCAGAACAATCTGTGAAACGTGTTCTCTGAGGCTCCCTCCCCTAGGTCTGCCCTCTCCCCGCTATGGTTACCATCCTCCTGCCTCCATCTTCTCACACTGACCACGGCCCCCACTTGCTGGCCTGAGCCTCCTGGCCCCACTCTTTGGCTCTTCCCCTTTTCTCATCCTCCTTCCTCACTGCCCTTCTAAGTGCATTTGCTCTCAATTATATGACTGGCACTGCAGAGCAGGAATGACTTTGTAAGTGTCATTCTATAAGGGTGATAAAGATGGGCAAAGTTTTTTTTTTTGTTTTTTTGACTGTAAATGTTGTCTGTTGGCCCTAGATCATTTAGGTATCATGCTTCAAAATGCCAGAAGTTGTTTTGACTCAAGACTTCTAAGGACAACAAAAACAACAAAGGATTATTTGAGACAAGTAAACCTAAGCTACTCCCTAAACAATACACAGCTTGCTAAACATATCATTTACACTTACATGTAAATACCTGTAAAACTCCAAACATACTCAGCTAGATTCTCCCAATGGTTTGACTATTAACTCCCTCCAAATTGGTTTGGAGCCCTTAACAAAGACTGGTCAAAGAAAATGTGTCTTGTTTACCTTCCTCCATTGCCTTCTGTGGGTCATTGCTTATCCACTAATTACAGAATGTTCTGTGTCTGCATGTTCAGAGCTCATGCTTGGAGAATTCCTTTCCTTCTTTCGTTCGCCCTCCCTGTCTTCCTCTCTCCATCCTGCATTGAGGGGAGGGATTTTACCTGCCATCTTGGCTTTTTACTAGATAAAGTAATGTATGAACTGAACATCTTGCACACCCCTCAGAAATCACTGAGTTATTTCTTGAGTTGACTATCAAATGTTTCTTCCCTTTCCCGCTCTGGTGGGTACTGCTGTGGTTTCACCTGCCCAGCAGCTGTCTCCCTGGGGTAGTGTTGGTTAATCATGTCTTGCTGGTTTCTGAAAAACTCCATAAGCAGACCCAAAGTTAGGAGCTAAATTATCAGCCAGGCCACCAGACTGCCTCCTGAAGATAGTCTCATCACCTTTCTTTCCACAAGGAAGCAAAATCCATTTGCCTCACTTTTTGACTGACCATTAAGTGTCCCACACTCATATAAAAATCAAATCACCAGCCTGGGCCACACGGCAAGACCCCCATCTCTACAAAAATAGAAAAAAAATCCATGTGTGGTGGTGCATGCCTATAGCTGCAGCTACTCGGGAGGCTAAGGTGGGAGGATCACTGGAGTCTGGGAGGTCGAGGCTGCAGTAAGCCATGATCACGCCTCTGCACTCAGCCTGGGTGACAGAGTAAGATCTTGTCTTTAAAAAAAAAAAAAAAAAATCCAACCAGCCTACATATGTTGATTACAAGCATTCTTAGCAATACGCTCTGCAAGGCACTAAGTAACCAGACACAGAGTCAAGCCAGGTTGCTAAGAACACTGCAGGATTTCTAAAAACAGCAAAGGGAACTACAAGAAGGGGAAAGAGCTCCCGGAGGCCAAGCCACAGAAAATCCTGGAAAGCAGTGCATGACACTGGAGGTCCAGACGGCCAAACTGCTTCAACAGAACAACGCATTTTATGGAGTTCATTTAAACCATTATATTGTGTACACTTTTTTTGAAATGATACATCACTGCTGACAGTTGGCATGTACTGTTTTCAGAGCTTAGCCTTTATAAATATTACGAGCACATATCACAGCAGTATTGTTATAACGAGTTACAATGATGTGTTCTTTGAGAGAGTGCCAGTGACTCGTTTATATCCTTGGTGATGTTGCCGCATCATAATAAATGCAGTATAAATCTTTTTCAAGGTTCAGCAGTTCCTTTAAGACAAAAATACTACATGTGGGTTGTGGAGTTTACCATGTTATCCCCATTCCAACCTTTGAAACCCCTGTTTCCTAGGTGCTTTGATATATAGTCCCCAATTTTGAGGATTTTAATATGGTCAGTGATCTAACTGCTCTCCTTTAATAGAACATAGCCCTTATAATCTGGAAATCATTTTAATCTAAATATCACCAACAGCCAAACATAATAAAATATGTATAAGTCAAGTAACATTATAGAGACCCCAGCAGCTCCGGTGGAGCCAGCCACAGCCTCTGTGCAACTGTAAGCCTCAGGAGAGGGAGTGGGGGAGAGCAAGCATCTCAATTTGCTTTCACAGGGATGCATCATGGCTGGGGGGATACAGGAGAAAGCAGTCACCCACTATGAAGAAGAGGCTTTGTTCACTTCAGAGGATGGTTTTCTCTGTGAATATCAGGAGTCAAAAGCAGAGGATGGGTTGTAAAATAATAACCAGCAAGCTGAACATGGAAGGTTGAGAGAGTTAATCTCTTTCTGCTGTGAACTTACTTTCTTCCTTGGACAGGTGATATGGTCTTTGTTCCTTCTTTCTACCACAAGGACCAGGAGGAGGGCTGAGAAATACAGACCTCTTATAAAAGTACTAAGTCCAAGCTCTCTGTTCTGAGGACAGGTGGCAATAACCGTCCCACAGCACTCACTCTCAGCCTGAGCCACTTCCTACAGAATAGTACCATCTTTGGTGCTCAAGCCCTTGTGTCTACGAAAGTGAGTCCCAGATGCGCTGCTCCCTTTAAGGTGGGGTGTGTCAGAATGATTAGTTGGAAGATGTAGGTATACTGAAAACTAAACAGCTGAATCCTGGGTCATTAAATCTTCATTTAACCCTGCTAATCGTATACACGAGCCAAGAGCTGCCTTCAGATAATCATGCCCAACAGAAATTGGCTGTGGAAGCAGAATTGATCTATAGTCAGCTGTCCCAAGCTTGAGGTGGTAATTCTTTTGCCAAACATTAATCTATTCTATATCATCAATGAAACCACTCTTGAGTCAGAACAAACCCAGAAGAGTGTGTTAGGAGATGCATAATACAGCTATAGAGAAAACTCCCTGGTAAGGTACGTCCTTCATTAAAGCTCTAAATCATTTCCATTCGGGACCAGGCCAGGGTTACTTCATTACCTTTTCCTGTGAATTATTAACACCAGAAACACTAAGCCTTGAGGCAAGGGTTGGAGAAAACTTCACGCACTAAGGAAATGAACCCCACCTATTTTTAAGTGCTTCTCCTTTTCTTTCAGTTGTTCCCTGGAATTTCCTCTGTTTCCCCCCAGTTTAAGTGTTTGTGTATTTTAAATAGTTGGTGTTTGGGTCATTAGTGGATCTAGTGCTTTTGCTTGAGTTTATTCTTTTAGGAATATCTTTTTTAAGAAAAAACTAGTTCCTGTAAATTTTTCATAGTATATGTCCCAAGTCCCAAGTGACCCGTGAGGATGTGAGTTCTGAGAAAATTTCTCTACCAGCTTTTTCTTTCAGTATGAAAATAAACTGGTATGTGAAAAATGATTTCCATCAGCAAACTCTTCCTGTTGCAACAATAATCTGTTGTAAGAAGTATCATGAGACAAGACACGTGGATTCAGGGGACAAGGACTCCTGCTCGCATCCACGGAGCACTGGATGCTCTCCCAGGTTTCATCTCAGACCATCGCTTCACAGCCTGTGGTGCCTCCTCACTTTCCCCACAGCCTTCTCTTTCTCTTGATTCTGACTTCTCTAGGGGCACATTTAGTCTCATGACTTCTAAACTGCCCACCTGTTCTTGTACCTTCTTTCTAACCCTGTATTTGTAACGGGCTACAGATAACCCTCACTCTACCGGCCCAAGTGAAAGGCACTTTGTTCAAAGTTACTTTTACATTCTACGTCCCTCAAGGACCTATCTCCAGCATTGGCTGGATCTACTGGAGATGCTAAGTACATCTTTGTGGGCTGATTGAAACCAGGAAGATTAAGTCGAAAGAAAATCTGCAGGTATGCACATTTTTAATGCCCTAAATACATAGACAAAAGAAGATCTAGAAAATTGAAGACTGAAAGACAACTGTGGAGACATTCTTTGGACCTAATTCCTGAAGTCTACATAGTTCAGAAGAAAACTTCAATGATGAAGTTACTGATTGGTGGCCTTCTAAGTTTGAGAGGGATGTGTTTCGCTGAAGGAGAAAAAATGCTCATAAGCCTTCTGGAATCTCCACCATGTCTCAGAAAATAACCTCTTCAGGAATCAGGGATAAATAAAATCAGAACCATGTGGGATATATTTCCTTTTATAGACATATTGAGGCTATAAAAATTAAAGGGAAAGTATTCAGTTAAAGTTATTTAGGGTTTGGGTTTACTCACAACATCTGAAAAGCAGTTCAAGATGTTAGTTGAACCCAAAGTGCAGCAATGTTCACCTTCTCTTACTGAAAATGGAGTGCATGTAGCAGCTGAAGGGAGACATGTTTAACGTCAAGTTAATGAAAGGAGAAAAAATGTATGTTGGAGCTGAAAGGAGGAGGGAGTGTTCAAATATGCACAGAGAAAAAGATATTTAAAACTAGTGGGACCTTGGCTAGAGTAAAGGGGCAAAGGAATTTGGTACTGGTTCCTGAGACATGTACCTCCCTGGGGCATAGAGTTCCCTTAGCAAACACCACTTTTTCTTAAGATTCTCTGGTCACCAGATTTTCTCTCAAAAAGTTAAGCCTATTGCATCTTGGTTAGAGCAGGGAGTTCTTATAGGCTCCAAAGATAGGTTTGAAACGTGACTGACTTTTAGCTGGATGTTTTAAAAGAACTGATAGGTTTTATGTCTGGGTAGTGGAACTCCTGATAAGTTCAGACACTCTTGATAAGTTAGGCCAACACCCAGCTGCCTGCAAGAGTAAGAGCCTGAAAACCAGCTTCCTAAAGCAACAGAACAGACTCTTGGTCTATGGATCTACTGTTATTCCTGCTGGCCTCCAATGGATGATAGCACTGTCCCTCCATGGACTACGTATACACACACACAAATGGTTTGCTGCAGAACCATAGGCTATACCTTTGCCATCATTTCTGCAGTACTTACTCTGGATTGATGGCAACCGTGGGTAGTTTTGAACTCTCTTTTAAGCTGAAAATAGTCCCTTTTCTTTCTTCATTGGACTTGAAGAGGCAAAGACAGCAATAACTTGAGTTGCAACCCTTTAATATTTGTGGAATCTGGGACTCTCTTTAAAGAGGAAAAACCCTGCTTCTTGATCCACCTGTAGAAAACTAGAAAGCAAGTCTCAAATCAGACGAAAACAATCAGCAAGACTTTGAGATGGAAGAACAGGACCACATTACCATATGATGCCCTTGGATCAGGGGATATGAACTTGGCAAAGTCTCTGAATGTCTTTTTGTTTCAGTTTTCACCTATGAAATACAGGATAACAATATCTGCTCTGCTGGGTTCATAAAGTTATGTGACTAAATGAGATTAAATTCATATAAGTGCTTTGAAAGACATAAAACGTCCTAAAACACGAGTCTCCAGCATGCTCTTTACACTTCTCTTCTGAGCTCCAGGTGGTCTCTCTGGCGTTTACACAGGAATATATTACTGGTATCTCACACTTCTCATGTACAACATGGACTTTTTAATCATCTCCTACCAACTTCCACCTTTCTAATTCCCCCATTTCTGTGAATGACTTTACCCAACCAGATGTTTAAGCCAGGAACCTGGGAGCTTTCCTTGAGACCTCTCTCTTCTGCACTCATGCTGCCAATTAATCACCATGTCCTGTTCATTCGACTCCACTTTTTCTGGAACCTGGGCACTTCTCTAGATTAGACTGTATCATCCCTCACCTGAACCACCACAAGAGCCAGTTATGAGTCTCCATGCTTCCTCTCTTGCCTCAATAGCCATACACCTCCATGCACCCCCACCCTACCTCTGCACAACCGTTAAAAAGTTCACCCTCCTCACTGCAGCAAGAACAGTCTTTTCAACTTGGTCTTGTCGCTTCCCTGCTCAACATGCCCCACCCAGAAGGTCTCCTTCAAGAATATAGGCATTCAGGCCTGGCAAGGTAAGTCACACCTGTAATTCCAGCACTTTGGGAGGCTAAGGTGGGTGGATTTCTTGAGCTTAGGAGTACAAGACCAGCCTAGGCAATATGGCAAAACCTTGTCTCTACAAAAAAACCACAAAAATTAGCTGGGCATGGTGGTATGTGACTGTAGTCCTAGCTACTTGGGAGGCTGCGGTGGGAAGATCACCTGGAACTGGGAGGCTGAGGCTACAGTGAGCCATGATCACACCACAGCACTCCAGCCTGGGTAAAAGAGACCCTATCTAAAAATAAAAATAAAAATACACACACACACACACACACACACACACACATTCAGAGAAGGCGCCACTATACTAGAACTTTGAATGTGTGACTTACGTACTGGTCTTCTGGGACACATATACAGAGCTAATACATCTCAAAATCCTCCCCTCTCCGCATTAGCTCTGAAAGAAGACTGTCAATTGGATCTTCCTCAGCAGTAGTCTTCACTGGACACCCTAAGAAACAGGGGCCCCATTAAGAGGATGCATGTGTGCGTGTGACTGCTTCTTTGTGCAGTCTTAGTGTCTGCCATCTGTTAACCAGCTGTAATTTCAAGAGGGGAAGTAGGGAGGGAATCAAGTTTAATGCAATGAATAACAAGGTGAATGTTTCATTTGTATTTTTTATTGATACTAAGTACTTTTAATGATCCAAAAACATCTCTCTCAATTCTGAGTATTTTCTTAATGCCTTAAAAATTGAAATACATGCAACTCTGTAACATCTAAATGCAAATTCTTGGCTCAGTGGATTATCTAAGACAAATTTTTAATTCAAAACTGGCTTCTTCTACCACCCACTACTAGTGATTTGTGCTCAGAGGAAAGACAAACTAATTGTAAACATATTTCCAGATAAGATATATTTAGAAAAAATAAATTCACTACCAGAATATTCTGTAAGGTTTTACAAAGCTGAATATAAATACTTTCAAATTATTTGCTGTTTTAGATTATTAGGTCAGAATTTTAATACTTTTGGCCGAAAACCATTTTAAACCTTCAGAGTAAAAATATAATGTAATTTTGAGAACATCATACATTATAAAACAGAACAGAGGTAAAGTATGTTTGAGCATCCAAGGTTTTTTTTTTTATTATCTGTAAAAATATCTGGTTTTTAAAAATTATCTGTACTTCCATTCTAATAGAGACCCAAATAATCAAGAATTACATTTTGAATGGCACCTTTTCTCAATCATCTTCAAAAAATTTATAGATATGATCAAGTATCAAGCATAATTCATGAGCTCTCATGTACAAAGGATTTTGGTGACTTGGGCAAAATTGCATAAGCATAGTGTAGGGATAACTGTTGGGAATCATAAGACTTAGAATCTTATATTTTCCCCTCTACCTGCCATATCCCTAACAGTCAGCTCTACCACCCAATTTCTAAAATGTTCAACCACAAAGTGAGCATACAAAAGCAGATGGCTTCCTGAAAATGTTTTCCGAGTTCTAAAATGCCCTGATTCATGATTCTGTGATTTCATACACAGGACAATTTATAATGGGTAAGAGCTCCTTCAAGTGAATTTATTTACAGTAAAAACTAAAAAATCAGAATAGTTTGAGCCTGAGAGTAAGGTTTGAATGGAACATCACTTTGGAAAAAACAAGAAAACCTTAAAATTACCAAAAGAGGTTTACATTATCATATTTTAAAGGGTGGGCTATAATTGCAACTATAAATTACTTTTTATAACCAAAAATGAAACAAGTAGATTTTTTCACATATTTTTATATCAAATTTTATGGTAGTATAATAATATCATATCATGATATCCCTATCATAAAAATAGTAAAATATTTTAGGACTTTATTATTTTCTCAAGGGCCCTTTTACTCATTTGAGTTTTAAACATTTATGATGAATTTCTAGTTCATCATCTTTTTCTCTTTTACTTATTGTTCATTTTACTAATTGTTAATTTCTATCTTTTTAAATTTTAATTTTAATTTTTAGTTCTGAATTACAGGTGCAGGACATGCAGATTTGCTACATAGGTAAACGTGTGCCATGGTGGTTTGCTGTATCTGTCTTTTGATTGCTTTGCATATGATTCAAACGATTATCAACATCACTTTTATCAACTTACAAATCCCACATCTTTTGTACGTTTTGCAACTTCACTTTGCAGACTTATACTATTTTGTTAAAGTAATTAGCAAATTTGATGTTAACTAGAGGAGAGATTTTTAAGTGGAGAATAAATAAATAAGATTAGTGAAGATTTTTATGTTATGATTACTTTTGTACCTCTGCATAATGCTTAATAGGACTCCGATGATAAGGCAGCTTTGTCTTTGTGAGAGCTGGAAACTATTTCACTTTTTGTCTACTCAAACCCATCTTAGGCAAAAATGAAAGATATCTGCCTGATTCCTGATCCCTATGAGAAAATATTACATTTTAGAAACAAGACTGAAATTAATGAAATTCTCATTTTAATAATTAATAAATAAAATAATGCTGTGTCAACTCAAAAACAACTGTTTGCTATGACAGTTCATAGCAAAACTGTGATAACTGTCTTCACAGGATATTTCATAATGAGAAATATTCCTTTTTTAGAATATTTTTGGTGGTAAATCCATGACATCTTTATGGTAAAGGCCATTTATCAGGTAATAAGGCAGCAGATTACCCCACAAAGATTCTCAGTTCGGGGTCATTTGTTTCTGAAAAAAAGTGGTCCCTATGTCCATAGTATAGAAGAAAGAAATGGATTGACCTATTGAAGCTGGAAGGTAACATTTAGAATAGCTAATGAAAACAAATCCTTTCACAGAAGGTGTTTGACCAGCCATGCTGATGATTTTGCTTCTCCCAAACTGCTCCTTTTGTATATTTTGTTTGCAAACATGCGATTTGGCTCCAAGATGGACCTCTGGTGTTCCAATGACTTGAGGATATTAAGCATGGGGTTCTGAGCCCAGCTCCCTTCTACCCTTCACCTGTGCTGCCACTTCCAAGCAGTCTAAGACAGTGGGTTACATCTGCTTGAGAGGCAAATCCAGGAAATGGAAATGAGACACTGTGGACAATAAAAGAGGAAAGCCCAGAGAAGGGTGTGTTGTCCAATCAGTCAGTGCTGTGAGTAATGAGAGCTCCAGCCTCCAGGAGCTTCTGAGACACTGTATAGGATGTCCCTTAGAGGCTGAGTGCCATGGCTCACACCTGTAATGCCAACACTTTGGGATACCGAGGTGAGGAGAACACCTGAGTTCAGGAGTTTGAGACCATCCTGGCCAACACGGTGAAACCCTGTCTCTACTAAACACACAAAAATTAGCCGGGCATGATGGTGCATGCCTGTAATCCCAGCTACCTGTGAAGCTGAGGCAGAAGAATCGCTTGAACCCAGGAGGCAGAGGTTGCAGTGAGCCGAGATTGCACCATTGCACTCCAGCCTGGTCAACAGAGCAAGACTCTGTCTAAAAAAAAAAAAAAAAGTATGCCTCAGAATTGCCTGCCTGGGGAACAAATGAGGAAGCATTTCTCTACCAGCTCTTATTTCCACTGATCAAGGGTTGCATGTGAAACTTTACCTTCCTGCACTTTCAGGTTGCATATGTGAATGGGCTCCACAGGCATCTCTCTCACCCTTGATTTCAGAGAGACCTTGGGACAGGATGCAAGAGGTCCATGGTGTTGCTGAGGTGAGGCATTGTCAAATTTGGCCAGCATGAAGCTAATTACAGTAGCTAGAGTAAGAGGTGGGCCGAGGGTAGGAGGCAATGCAGGTGAAATGCTAAACACAGAGATGAAATCACTTAGGTGAAGACTAATAAGGGAATTGTGACAAAGTACCCAGAAGTCATACCAATTCTAAATGCTGCTGGAGATGCCAAGAAGAATAAGTATTTTTATGGTACTTGCATATGGTGACACATGGGGACACAGGCAAGGGACTATTTCCATACTGTTTCTCAAATGCCAGTTTCATCATGTTTGTTACCTCTGCCTGTTCAGAGGATGGGTGAACTCTTGGAAGCTTATTCTTTTAGTCTGTTTGGGTTTCTATAACAAAATACACTAAACTGGGTGACTTATAAACAATGTAAATTTATTTCTCACAGTTCTGGAGGCTGGGAAGTCCAAGATCACAGTGCCAGCATGGTCAGATGCTGGTGAGGGCCCACTTTCTTACTAGAGGGATGTCTTCTTGCTGTAACCGCACATGTCAGAAGGGGCAAACAAGCTCCCTTGGGCCTCTTACAAAGAGAGCACTAACCTCATCTGTGAGGGTTCTTCCCTCATGAGCTAATTACCCCACTAAAACCCTGCTTCCTAATACCATCACCTTTGGGCTAGTATTTCAACATATGAATTTTGGGAGGATGCAAACATTCAGACAATAGCACTTTTTAAAAAACATACTCAGTCAGGCTTCACAGGGCTCCAGAACCTCCAGTTCAATTTCTGACTCTATGGTTCGCATGCTAGCAGAGAGTATGACTGAGAGTAGGCCCTCTACAAACAGTAACTCTTCGTATTTTTACTCCATAACTGCTAACTAATGCTTCACTCCTTTTGCCTATACTGTTAAGTAGTTTTTTTTTGTTTGTTTAAACCCCGTCAACCCCATCATACTCTAAAAAGTTCCTGAGGTTGCAATGCCTATATTCTAAAGTTAAATCTCACTGCTGTTTTTGTTTATGTACGTCCCCAGTCAGGGAATGCTTCTCTAGGGCTATTCCTTGAAGAATCAGAAGTTCAAGGCCAGGCCAGGCACAGTGACTCATGCCTGTAATCTCAGGATTTTGAAAGGCCAAGGCAAGAAGATTGTTTGAGCGCAAGAGTCGGAGATCAATCTGGAAAACAGACACCACATCTCTACAAAAAAAATTTTTTTAATTAACTAGGCTTGGTGGTGCATGCCTGTGGTCCCAGCTACTCAGGAGGCTGAGGTAGGAGACTGCTTAAGCCCAGGGGTTTGACGCTGTGGTGAGTGATGCTCATGCCCTGGCACTCCAGCCTGAGTGAGACAAAGTGAGACCCTGTTTCATAAACAAAAAGTTCAAGCCCAGTCCTCACTAGTATATATATTTCACCATGACACAAATATTAAATATCTCTTTATGTGCCAAGCACTGGTGATATGGTTTGGCTGTGTCCCCACCCAAATATCACCCTGAATTTTAATAATCTCCACGTGTCAAGGGTGGGCCAGGTGGAGATAATTCAATCCTGCAGGTGGTTTCCCCCACACTGTTCTCTGGTAGTGAATAGGTCTCAGGAGATCTGATGGTTCTAACAATAGGAGTTCCTCTGCACAAGCCCTCTTGCCAGCTGGCATATAAGACATCCCTTTGCTCTTCTTTCATCTCTTACCATGATTGTGAGGCCTCCCAGCCATATGGAACTGTGAGTCCATTAAACCTCTTTGCTTTATAAATTACCTAGTCTCAGATATGTCTTTATTAGCGCGAGAACAGACTAACACAACTGGTAAAAATAGCAACAACAACAACAACAAAACATTATTTCTTCCTTCAAAGAGCTCACAGCCCAATGTGGAGAAAGGAGATGAGTAAAGACACAATTATATCACAGAGGGATTGAGATAAGTGCAGGGAGCCGAAAAAAAAAAAAATAGTCCACCCAGGTTTGGAGGAGGAAGAGAAGTAAGAGAGAGCCTACTGAGTTGTTCATTCAAGGAAGTAGCCAGGGGCTCTGGAAACACAGAGGAGCATGTGCAAAGCTAAGGAATATGAAGGAGATAGATATGAAGGACCTTGTGTAATATGCTGAGCACTTGGCGTTTTATCTTGAAGGGCACAGAACCATGCAACAGATATCCGGAATCTGCTCACTTCCCGCCATCCACTCTAAGCCATCTCATCTCTTGCCTGGATCATGAAGCAGTCTCCTGATGTTCTCCCTGCTTCTACTCTTGCCCCTCTACAATCCCTTCCCAACACATTGCCGGGAGTGATTTTGTTAACTACAACGCAGATCACATCACTGCTCTGCTCAAAACCTTCTCACAACGTTGCAACCTACTCAGAGTAAAAGCAAAATCTCTCAATGGTGAGAGGCCTCCCATGACACATGACCAACACCATGCTGTCAACCCATGCCTCTGAGCTACCAAGATTCTGCCCTCCTTGCTGCTCCTCCAACATGGCAGTCATGCTCCTTCCCACGGCTTCCTCTCCTAGAATGCTCTTCTGCATATCCACATGGCTTGTCGCCCTTGCTTCATTCAAGTCTTTGCTCAGACAAATCCCTGCTTTATCAGTGAGGCCTCCCTCAGCCAGTCTATATATAAAATAAGAAATTCTTTTCCCCTGCTGTGGGTTTGCTTTAGCCCCCTACCCTGCTTCCTTTTCTTGCTTAACATTTATCACTCTCTGACATGCACATTTTTGTCCAGGTTTTGTAAATACCATCTTTTTAACTTATTAACATTGTTTATTGTCTGTCTCCTACTACTAGAATATAAGCTGCATGAGGGCAGGAACTTTGTCTTGTTTCCTCTGTATCCCCATTGCCCAGGTCAAAGTAGCATCTCAGTAAGGATTTATTAGAGGATGAATGAATGACTTGAACGATTCTAAACAGAAGGGTAATAGAATCAGATTAATGTTCAGATGGCAGCGTTGTTGAGAACAGATTAAAAAAGAGCAAAACCAAGGGGGTCAAGTAGCAGGCCACTGAGTTAAACCAATCCCAATCCAGGCCTGAGCTGATGATGGGGCTGAGGGGAGGGGAGGCAGGACAGAGGGTGAGAGGTATTGGTGAGCTGAACGCTACAAATCTTGGAACTGACTCAATTCAGAGGTGAGTTAGTGAGTGCAGTGGGAAGGACTCCTGGTTTGCAAGAGGGAAACAGAGGAGCATCCTTAACTGAGTTCCCGTAGGACAGGCTAGGAGGAGGATGGTGGGGAGGGGAGGAGGGACAGAGGAAGAAGAGGGGTTGAGATTTCCACTTGATGACCTCTGCTCACAGTGTGAAACAGATTTTTTAAAGTTTGCTGAAAATGAGGGAGGTGTAATGAAACAAGAAAAAAACAAACTAACATGAAGGTCAAATGAGAAAGCTCCTAAGTGCTACGTGAAAGGACAGACATCAAGGGCACCCTTGAAAAGAGAAAGGGCTCACTGCTAAGCCTTGGGCTTACGTGTGAATCCAGCATGTGGTGAATCGAGGCTGACCTGGGGCAGTATCCAGGCCGGTGGTTACCTCTTACCTCGGGAAAGTGACTCAACATTGTTGAGTCTTACTTTTTGTAGGAAAAGGGATGACCAGGTTCTAGCATGCCCAGCCAAGATGCCGCTGAAATGAGATTAACATGCCCGAAACTGGCAGAGCCAGGACCTAGTAGATCCAGACTGTGTGGGGCTCAGAGTTCTTACAATTTGGAGAGCACTCTTTAAAGACTAGAAGAGAAAATGAAAGTCAATGTGTACTTAGAAAGAGAAAAGGAATCACCATAAATTATATATTTTTAAGCTGCCAAATGCCATATGCATCACAAAATACAGAAAAATAATCCAATACTTGTATTAATTAACTGCCTGATGCACCTTCATAATATTTTCCCCATAATATTTGGCTGCACAGTCTTTATCACTTCTTTATATGACAATGATTTTGTAATATGATTTTTATAGAGAGACTAAAAAGATAATTTAGCCTTTGCTTTAGCCCAATTGAACAAAACTTATTTTTTTATTATTGATAGCTGGGATGCATTAAGCATTAAACACAGACATAATTCCGTTTGTAATATGGCTATGGGTTTGTACCCTAAAAATACAAGAATTGTGACCCATTCTATTTCTTACATTCCAAACAAAAAAGAAGAAAAATATATGGTGTGTTTATACACGACGATATGTGTTTCATTATTAAGTATACTCCTGACAGAAAAGAGCTTCCGTTTTTACCAGTCATTGATGAGACCAGCTTCTGCCTCTGTATGTTTCAACTCTTGTATCTCCTTCATCAGGCACCAATTTCTGTTTTCTCTTTCTTTCTTTTTTTTCTTTCTTTCTCTCTCTCTTTTTCTTTGAGACGGAGTTTCACTCTTGTTACCCAGGCTGGAATGCAATGGCATGATCTTGGCTTACTGCAATCTCTGCCTCTTGGGTTCAAGTGATTCTCCTGCCTCAGCCTCCCAAGTAGCTGGGATCACAGGCATGCACCACTATGCCCAGCTAATTTCACATTTTTAGTAGAGACAGGGTTTCTCCATGCTGGTCAGGCTGGTCTCAAACTCCCAACCTCAGGTGATCTGCCAGCCCTGGCCTCCCAAAGTGTTGGGATTACAGGCATGAGCCACCGCACTCAGCCTTACATTTCTGATGCCAGGACCTGTAGAGCATGTTGCTGTTATTATACGACTCCTGGGCTCTTAGTCCTTGTCCCCCATGCTGGGTGTCAGCACAGTGGACAGTGCATGTATTCTGGGAAGCTGTTTTTACACTGGGATGGTTAGCAATAACATAGCTGGGCATGAAGTGACAGCAGACCAGGAAACCAAAACGAAATATTGTCCCAACCCAATTTCCCTTAACAAGGTCCCCAAAATACCAGTGGCCATTTAAAACACACGCACTACTCGATACTAAAGGAAGTACCTATCAAGAGGGGAAGTAGGAGTAAACAAAAACAGTGATCCTAACTAACTGCACTTAAATATCTTATTTTTCCAAACTTTACAAAACACATGGTCATATGAACATATTACTTAGGTCCTACACGGGGTCTTAGAAAGGATCTGTACAAATGTGGACCCTAAAGCTCAAGCTTCATTAGCCTGATGGTAAACCTGCATCTAGCTGTAACTATAACAGGCACTCAACAAATCAGCGTCCCCTCCCGTAAGCAGCTCTGTGTCAGTGCCTCCCCAGACTCCTGTGCCCAGTACCTACCACACAGCTGTTCCCACAGGTAGCCACTGGATTTTATTTACCATGCTCAACTGACTTAATTACACTTTGGATGGGTATTTATTTGAAGCACGTTGACTTTCTTAAAACAAAAATAGATGTCATATTTGTAATACTTTATCTGGCATTTCTTGAAACATAGTCTAAAATAACCATAGTTATTGAATAAAAGAGTTGGGGGTTGGCTTTTGAAATCCAAATATATCCCATCAGAGTAATGCCCTCGTAATACATTTAACTAACATTTCATTTACATCAATGGCATACAAACACAAAGGAATTTATTGTGAATCTTGGCCATAATCTGCTCCCTTCACTGAAGTGGGTTGGGTCTGGATTATATATTCCCCAGCAGATAAAAAAATAGGAAGAGAGAGAGAAAGAGGGACAGAGGGAGAAAGAGAAGGAAGGAAGTAAAGAGAAGGAAGGAAAGGAAGGGAAGAGAAGGAAGGAAGGGAAGGAAGGGAGGGAGGGAAGGGAAGGAGAGAGGGAAGGAGGGAGGGAAGAGCTTCTCCACAACCATTTATTATACTTTTTAAACAATTAATTTTGTCCTCAAAAAATAAAATGTGTTTCTGTAACCTCTTCTATCTAGAGTGCAGAAGTAAAAGGCAATCTTTTCCAGGGGCTTGAATACTCTTTGTTCAAAGCAAAATTCTAATAAATGCACACAATTTATAAGTGAGACTTTAAGGACTATCTCCCGGATTTTAAAGCAATCCAGGATTTAATAGCAATCAACAGAATCAAGGCAAAGTGAAACTATTACAGCTGAACACTGGAAAAGTGGAGTTTGAATTGATGCCGCATATTATTCATTTTGACAAGTGCAAACTCACACTGAAGATAGCAGGAGTAGAGACGGGGATTGCAAGGAAGGGTAATACAAATGTATTATTAACACAGAAACAAATCTGACTTTAAACCTGGTGTGCCTCTTGGTTAGTAAGAATAATAATAAGGTCTTGAATTCTCATTGTACTTTGCATCAAAAGTAATCAAAGAACTCCCAAATTTTCATGAGAGATATGGTATCTACATTAATTATATCTTCCAGAGGAAAGCAAGTACCAAATTAAAAGTGGGCACATTGCAGGTAGATGCAAATAGGAAATGTCAAAAATGTACTCAGACACTGAGAAATATGGAAAATAAAGCTGAAGTGTTTCCCCATCAAAGATCAACCAGCAATTGGCCCAATTCACAGACTGAAAAGGCACTGAAGACACCTCCAATGCAGTGGACCCCAGCAAGTCTCTGGGTCTCTACTACAGACTAGTTGGGGGATGCCCCAAAAAAGCATCTCAGAAAATTGCCTGTGGCTGATGAGGTCCGGTGGACTTTCACGAATTCTCCAATAACATCTAGAGTTCAGAAATATGATCAGGATCCCAGTTGTCCACGGTGAATGTCATACCCGGTAACCTGTAGTGAGCCTACCTGCCATGTGCAGGCACGATCTATATGCATTTGTCTCACTTACTCTCACTCTGATGGATGAGGACTCTTTGGAGATGAGTTATATTATTATCCCCATTTTCCTTGTGAGAAACTGAATTACAAAGAGGCTGAGCAACTTGAAAGAGTCACATCTCGGTGATGCTAACACAATGACAGAAAAGGAAGAAACTTAGTTAAGCAGACAAAAATCTGTCCTTTAGCAAATGTTTATATTTTATTTGTTTGCCTGCTGGATCCATGGACTATTCAAGACTTACAGATACAGAGTCAAACTTTCTGGATTCCAATTTCCCATGAGACTCATCCTCTGACTCCTCCTCGCTCTGTTCCATCTCCTTAGTAAGAAATTTATAAATGCACTTGCTAACCGAGTGTCAAAAACAAAGCCAAGCAAAAGACAAAGAATGTGATCTGAATGCACCTACCAGAGAAACTGCTCCTGCCAGGGAAATTTACTGTGTCTCTTCTCTACAGGAGCATCCATAGCCTAATAAAGAGTTAAGTGCTTGTTGGATAACACTGTGGCTGTCACAGGTAGCCATTATTCTAATACCACAGCTCCTCCTGAATTAGTGACAAGTATGTAAGCCAAAGTTTATATTAACATAAATATTGAGAAATGCTTAACACTGTGCTGTATTTTTGATTTATAGGAGGACAAAACAAAACAGATAAATCATTTTCCTTAAGTGCCATGGCAATACATCTTCAAATAACCAGCCCAACTCCAAAGGCACTAGTTTCTCCTTTACTCACATTTGTAACTTGCATTACTATCCAGTGAAAGTTGTGGATAAATAACTTTCCACAGGGAAGAATAAAACTAAATGGATACCTTGTGCTTCAAGTTTTCAGAGCAACATGATTAAAGCAAATCTTTTGACATAATCATGGAAAAGTAGTGCCGCTAAGGCAAGGAATAGTAATCAACAGAATCAAGGCAAAGCATCAGAAGCCCAGAATCAATGTTGATTAACATCAGAATATATGAAATTCAGCAAAAGTAAAGATCTTGAATGGATTAATTCCCTATAGAAATGTGTTCATGTGTAAGGAAAGGGAAAATGTTTAAATGAAAGCACATCTTTCTTATCAGTCCTGGAAAGACTTCAGATCCACTTGGAGTTCACTGCTATTTAAGAATTAAAAAGAAATATGCTGGGAGTGGTGGCTCTCATTTGTAATCCCAGTACTTTGGGAGGCCAAGGCAGGTTGGTCACTTGAGGTCAGGAGTTCAAGACCAGCCTTGCCAACATGGCAAAATCCTCTCTCTGCCAAAAATACAAAAATTAGCCAGGTGTGGTGGCACGTGTTTGTAATCCCAGCTACTGGGGAAGCTGAGGCATTAGAATCACTTGAGCCTGAGAGGCAGAGGTTGCAATGAACCGTTGCATCACTGCACTCCAGCCTGGGTGGCAGAATGAGGCTGTCTCAAAAAAAAAAAAAATTAAAAAGTAATAATCAATAATGTAGTCAGCTTGTACATATCAAACAGATAAAGTCAAACCACTTTCTAAGACATCAATAAGATACATAATATGAATTGTATTCTAACCAACAGGCACAAATAAAGAAGAGGAGGAGGCAAAACCCTGGAACCGAACTCAAGATTTTCAAGTTGAGTCTAAAATTTCCTCTCAAGATGCTTCATAGTGTCAAAACTAAGAGTAGAAGAGAGAAGAAACTACCGCCAGCAGTGATATTCAGGAATTTCCTGAGCTGGATCTTAAACTAGGTTGGTAGCTTAGAATCAGCTATGATGGGAGGATTCAACACTAGGGAAATCAGTAAATGCTACAGAGCAGGTTCCACACTTCTCCAGAGCCACTGAATCAGCACACCACTGGTCAAGTCCTAGAATATGTCCAAATGTATCCTTAGCCTGAATCCAAAGCCATAGACTTCTACTCTCACGCTTTTAATACTGAGACAAATTTGTGTACTGGCTGTCAATTCAGTGAATAGGAAACTTGCCACTGTTTTCAAATGCATTAGGTCATGTAAATGCCACACAATAAAATGTGACTCTATAAAGAATTACTGTCTAAAAGAACACTGGCCTGGGAATCAGCGGGTGTGAACTTGACTCCCAGCTGGGTGGCCTTGGGCAAATCACTTCATCCTCTGAGTCTCCTAATAATAGTACTTCCCCTGCCTCCTTCACAAGATTGTCATAAGGATGCACATAAATCCATATTCTAAACTGTGAGGCACTGAGAAAAGGTCAATGAGCAGTAGATTCTATTTGGCTTTATTTCCTTATTTCCTATTCCTTCCTCATAATTGACTTTCTATCATCACAGATGATTCTATCTCCTGTGTTCTGGGCCTGTTTTGACTCCCTGGCTGCCCTGTTGGCTCTTACAGGCAGAAATTACAACCATGCATTTCTTTTGAATGTACCACAGTGCTTAGCACAGCCTTACATTGCAGTGCCCAGAAACCGGACTTCTTTGAGGGCTTCTGACTACAATGAATGAATCACTAATAGCTCTGCAGAACTACACAAAATTAAAATTCTACCGAGAAGTTATTTTTTCTCACTTCTGTCTGAGCACTTTTTTGGTTTTGTTTTGTTTGTTGGTTTTTTTTTTTTTTTTTAGACAAGAGTCTCTGTCACCTAGGCTGCAAGGCAGTGGCATGATTCACACTCACTGCAACCTTCACCTCCTGGATTCAGCGGTTCTCGTGCCTCAGCCTCCAGAGTAGCTGGGGTTACAGGCCTGCAGCACCACACCCAGCAATTTTGTATTTTTAGTACAGACGAGGTTTTGCCATGTTGGCCAGGCTGGTCTCAAACTCCTGACCTCAAGTGATCTGCCCGCCTTGGCCTCCCAAAATGCTGGGATTATGGGCATGAGCCAGCACATCCAGCCCTAAGCACTTTTTTGATCCCTCTGATTATATGTTTCCTCAGATTTGATCTTTGAATCATCTACAGCCTCTGCTTCAAATTGCTTTCTAAGTTCATAGATTCCTAAAGTTCCTATGGCCCAAATGCAGAGATTCTTCTCAGTCTACGACGAATTATATGGGTTTTGTTCTAATAAGCAGCAGAATAAAAGATGCCGCAGGTCATGAAGTAATCAGGTAATATATGGCTGTCAATGTCCACTAATTCCTATTCACTTTAGTTTCCTACTGTTCTTTTTGTGCTTTTCTTATTTTTTATTTAGATTTTTACAACCCACAAGAAAAGGCCCTCCATTCTGTCACTGCAGAATAGCGTGGAAGAGTAGAAAACATACATAGTATTTTGGACTTATATCCGACCTTTACCTGTTAATAGTTGTATAACTTTAAGGGAAATTATTTTACCTCTCTGTGCTCATCCACAAAATGGGAACGATAAATTGAAACACTGTATGTGAAAGTACCTAGCACAATGCCAAGCACAAAGCTCTTTCTATACTCACATCTCCTGCCTCCAGAGATGTTTATAATCTTCTTGCAATCACTCAGAAGATCTTTAGAGAGGCTGAAACACATTTGCCTTCAAGCCTTTGGTTGCCAAGTAAGAACTAAGCTTTTAACTGGCTGAATTAATTGAGGTAAATCATTGGCTATTGCTGCTTGGGAATAATTTAGGAATGCTGCCTCTGACTGATCAAGGTTGAATTTGATCCTCCCGGTTGCCACTGGTTTGGGGTGTGGGGGGTGGGTTAGGGTTTTATTCCTTCTTTTTTTGTTACTCATTAGGTCCACAAATATTCATTGCATGCTTATGGGAGGCAGACAGGATTTGTGGGGCTTAAAGTTTATACTATTTGGGAGACCTTTTTATAAAAAAAAGAATATAAAACTGCAAATACAAAATTAGGCATAAAAGTGACTATTTCTTAGAATGCAAATAGAGGGGACCCTGCAGCTTAAGGCCTATTCGCTTTACAATAAATCTGCATCTGGAGCCTACCTCATGTCAGACACCGCGTGAGGCTCTGGGGATAAGGTCATGAATGCAGTGGAGTCACACCCACGTGGATCCTGCAGTTAGTATACTATTTTCAGAAAACAGTGAGCCTTTTCTTGCCTCCCCAGAGGGCTACATGGTACACGGCCCTTCTTGTGGCTGAAGGTCCTTGAACACCTGCCCTCTTTCCTGTTTCTTCCCTACTCTGGACTAGAAAGAACACAGACCTGCTCTACACAGTGGCAATATGCTCTCTCAAATTTCCTCCAGCATGAAAGAGAAGATCACCTCCCCCTTGAGTATCGGTGGAGAGATTCGTGGAATTTTCTTCTCAGCATCTGAAAACTCTCATTTACAGATGAAGACATGGAGTCCAAAACAAAAAAAAAAAAAAAATTGGAGCAATGTTCCTAAGGTGAACAGTTATCACTGCAGCCAAGCTCAAAGCCAGTGACCTTTTTGGAGTTCAATGGCATTTCTGTTAATGCTGCACTGTCTCCCCAAGCTATCCCAATGAGCAGTAAGAAAAGGCAAATAGATTCTAGCCCTCCCGGGAGTGAAATTTTAGCAAGCCAGTCCTCAATGAGGATCATGGATAGCCAGTTGTCTCTATTACCTCCCTGACACCATAACCAATCAATCTTAAACATCCGCAGTTGTCATTTTTCGGCTGTGATGGTTGTTTTTGTCAGCTTTAACTAAAAAAATACACTGCAGTCTAGGAAATAGTTGCATCTTCATGAGTGTGAAATACAAATAACAATTAGAACATTCTCCTGCTTTCCTTCTATTTTAACCTTTATTCTCTTTCTCTCTGAAGGACATAGTGGTACACAATCTACACAGCAGAATTCAATCTTACCAAATTATCATCTTTTTCAGGTTTGAGTATAGAAGATTTTATCTTTTATCTTAAAGTGACAAAGATTAGTCATGAGGTGCTCCTTGAAATATTCACTCATGTCTAATGCATGCAGAATATTGCTTAACATTCAGCACAATATAACCTTGCCTTTTCTTGAATTTTACCTTTTGATTAAATGGCAGTGGTATTCAAGAAATAGAAACAATGATCCCTGAAAAACCATATATATAAGATACATATTGATTCCATTTTAGAGTAACAGCGAGCCACAGCACGGCTGTGAAATTGTCAAATTTAGGTTAGAAAGCTTTAAAGAATGAAGGCTTGGGAATTTATTGTACAATCAACATATTGTATCTGCAATAGCAGAGAAAAAGCATGTAGCAATCGTAGCTGAAAACATCAATGTAAATGTTATTATGCCTTCCCAGTTCTCAGTCATATTGGCTGCTGACATCTCTCAGTGTTGGTTGTCAGTAGCAAGGCAGGTCTGCTGTCTATTGGCTCACCAGCATCATATGACCCCACTGCCTGCACCCATGTAAATCACCAAGTGAACTGTTGTGTGAAATCATTCCTACACCCTTTGGTGAATTTGCAATGTGGCAGCACACACCAGAAATGTATTAGATGCCTTCAGACCACATTTGCACTCCCCACCATCCATTCAGGAACCTGAAGTTCCTGAACAGCTCAGGATTCACATCACTAGTTTCATGGGCTTGGCTCTCCAGCAGGCATATCACTTTAATCTTTATTTGCTTAGCCTCTCCGCATTTGTGCAATGTCTGTTTTCAAGGCTCCAT